>NC_091472.1:130449682-130799682 GCF_036971445.1 Narcine bancroftii
TCCTACCCCCGGCCTCTCTCCCCCCTGCCCCCGGCCTCTCTCCCCCCCTGCCCCCGGCCTCTCTCCCCCCCTGCCCCCGCCTCTCTCCCCCCCTGCCCCCGGCCTCTCTACCCCCCTGCCCCCGGCCGCTCTCCCCCCTGCCCCCGGCCGCTCTCCCCCCTGCCCCCGGCCGCTCTCCCCCCCTGCCCCCGGCCGCTCTCCCCCCCTGCCCCCGGCCGCCTCTCCCCCCTGCCCCCGGCCGCCCTCCCCCCTGCCCCCGGCCGCCCTCCCCCCTGCCCCCGGCCGCCCTCCCCCCTGCCCCGGCCGCCCTCCCCCCTGCCCCCGGCCGCCCTCCCCCTGCCCCCGGCCGCCCTCCCCCCTGCCCCCGGCCGCCCTCCCCCCTGCCCCCGGCCGCCCTCCCCCCTGCCCCCGGCCGCCCTCCCCCCTGCCCCCGGCCGCCCTCCCCCCTGCCCCCGGCCGCCCTCCCCCCTGCCCCCGGCCGCCCTCCCCCCTGCCCCCGGCCGCCCTCCCCCCTGCCCCCGGCCGCCCTCCCCCCTGCCCCCGGCCGCCCTCCCCCCTGCCCCCGGCCGCCCTCCCCCCTGCCCCCGGCCGCCCTCCCCCCTGCCCCCGGCCGCCCTCCCCCCTGCCCCCGGCCGCCCTCCCCCCTGCCCCCGGCCGCCCTCCCCCCTGCCCCCGGCCTCTCTCCCCCCCTGCCCCGGCCTCTCTCCCCCCTGCCCCGGCCTCTCTCCCCCCTGCCCCCGGCCTCTCTCCCCCCCTGCCCCCGGCCTCTCTCCCCCCCTGCCCCGGCCTCTCTCCCCCCCTGCCCCCGGCCTCTCTCCCCCCCTGCCCCCGGCCTCTCTCCCCCCCTGCCCCCGGCCTCTCTCCCCCCCCTGCCCCCGGCCTCTCTCCCCCCCTGCCGCCGGCCTCTCTCCCCCCCTGCCCCCGGCCTCTCTCCCCCCCTGCCCCCGGCCTCTCTCCCCCCCTGCCCCGGCCTCTCTCCCCCCCTGCCCCCGGCCTCTCTCCCCCCCTGCCCCGGCCTCTCTCCCCCCCTGCCCCCGGCCTCTCTCCCCCCTGCCCCCGGCCTCTCACCCCCCTGCCCCCGGCCTCTCACCCCCCTGCCCCCGGCCTCTCTCCCCCCCTACCCCCGGCCTCTCTCCCCCCCCTACCCCCGGCCTCTCTCCCCCCCTACCCCCGGCCTCTCTCCCCCCCTACCCCCGGCCTCTCTCCCCCCCTACCCCCGGCCTCTCTCCCCCCCTACCCCCGGCCTCTCTCCCCCCCTACCCCGGCCTCTCTCCCCCCTGCCCCCGGCCTCTCTCCCCCCCTGCCCCCGGCCTCTCTCCCCCCTGCCCCCGGCCTCTCTCCCCCCCTGCCCCCGGCCTCTCTACCCCCCTGCCCCCGGCCGCTCTCCCCCCCTGCCCCCGGCCGCTCTCCCCCCCTGCCCCCGGCCGCTCTCCCCCCCTGCCCCCGGCCGCTCTCCCCCCCTGCCCCCGGCCGCCCTCCCCCCTGCCCCCGGCCGCCCTCCCACCTGCCCCCGCCGCCCTCCCCCCTGCCCCCGGCCGCCCTCCCCCCTGCCCCCGGCCGCCCTCCCCCCTGCCCCCGGCCGCCCTCCCCCCTGCCCCGGCCGCCCTCCCCCTGCCCCCGGCCGCCCTCCCCCCTGCCCCCGGCCGCCCTCCCCCCTGCCCCGGCCGCCCTCCCCCCTGCCCCCGGCCGCCCTCCCCCTGCCCCCGGCCGCCCTCCCCCCTGCCCCCGGCCGCCCTCCCCCCTGCCCCCGGCCGCCCTCCCCCCTGCCCCCGGCCGCCCTCCCCCCTGCCCCCGGCCGCCCTCCCCCCTGCCCCCGGCCGCCCTCCCCCCTGCCCCCGGCCGCCCTCCCCCCTGCCCCCGGCCGCCCTCCCCCCTGCCCCCGGCCGCCCTCCCCCCTGCCCCCGGCCGCCCTCCCCCCTGCCCCCGGCCGCCCTCCCCCCTGCCCCCGGCCGCCCTCCCCCCTGCCCCCGGCCGCCCTCCCCCCTGCCCCCGGCCGCCCTCCCCCCTGCCCCCGGCCGCCCTGCCCCCGGCCGCCCTCCCCCCTGCCCCCGGCCGCCCTCCCCCCTGCCCCCGGCCGACCCCCCCCTGCCCCCGGCCGCCCCCCCCCTGCCCCCGGCCGCCCCCCCCCCTGCCCCCGGCCGCCCCCCCCCCTGCCCCCGGCCGCCCCCCCCCCCTGCCCCCGGCCGCCCTCCCCCCTGCCCCCGGCCGCCCTCCCCCCTGCCCCCGGCCGCCCTCCCCCCTGCCCCCGGCCGCCCTCCCCCCTGCCCCCGGCCGCCCTCCCCCCTGCCCCCGGCCGCCCTCCCCCCTGCCCCCGGCCGCCCTCCCCCCCTGCCCCCGGCCGCCCTCCCCCCCTGCCCCCGGCCGCCCTCCCCCCCTGCCCCCGGCCGCCCTCCCCCCTGCCCCCGGCCGCCCTCCCCCCTGCCCCCGGCCGCCCTCCCCCCTGCCCCCGGCCGCCCTCCCCCCTGCCCCCGGCCGCCCTCCCCCCTGCCCCCGGCCGCCCTCCCCCCTGCCCCCGGCCGCCCTCCCCCCTGCCCCCGGCCGCCCTCCCCCCTGCCCCCGGCCGCCCTCCCCCCTGCCCCCGGCCGCCCTCCCCCCTGCCCCCGGCCGCCCTCCCCCTGCCCCCGGCCGCCCTCCCCCCTGCCCCCGGCCGCCCTCCCCCCTGCCCCCGGCCGCCCTCCCCCCTGCCCCCGGCCGCCCTCCCCCCTGCCCCCGGCCGCCCTCCCCCCTGCCCCCGGCCGCCCACCCCCCTGCCCCCGGCCGCCCTCCCCCCTGCCCCCGGCCGCCCTCCCCCCTGCCCCCGGCCGCCCTCCCCCCTGCCCCCGGCCGCCCTCCCCCCTGCCCCCGGCCGCCCTCCCCCCTGCCCCCGGCCGCCCTGCCCCCGGCCGCCCTCCCCCCTGCCCCCGGCCGCCCTCCCCCCTGCCCCCGGCCGCCCTCCCCCCTGCCCCCGGCCGCCCTCCCCCCTGCCCCCGGCCGCCCTCCCCCCTGCCCCCGGCCGCCCTCCCCCCTGCCCCCGGCCGCCCTCCCCCCTGCCCCCGGCCGCCCTCCCCCCTGCCCCCGGCCGCCCTCCCCCCTGCCCCCGGCCGCCCTCCCCCCTGCCCCCGGCCGCCCTCCCCCCTGCCCCGGCCGCCCTGCCCCCGGCCGCCCTCCCCCCTGCCCCCGGCCGCCCTCCCCCCTGCCCCCGGCCGCCCTCCCCCCTGCCCCCGGCCGCCCTCCCCCCTGCCCCCGGCCGCCCTCCCCCCTGCCCCCGGCCGCCCTCCCCCCTGCCCCCGGCCGCCCTCCCCCCTGCCCCCGGCCGCCCTCCCCCCTGCCCCCGGCCGCCCTCCCCCCTGCCCCCGGCCGCCCTCCCCCCTGCCCCCGGCCGCCCTCCCCCTGCCCCCGGCCGCCCTCCCCCCTGCCCCCGGCCGCCCTCCCCCCCTGCCCCCGGCCGCCCTCCCCCCTGCCCCCGGCCGCCCTCCCCCCTGCCCCCGGCCGCCCTGCCCCCGGCCGCCCTCCCCCCTGCCCCCGGCCGCCCTGCCCCCGGCCGCCCTCCCCCCTGCCCCGCCGCCTCCCCCTGCCCCCGGCCGCCCTCCCCCCTGCCCCCGGCCGCCCTCCCCCCTGCCCCCGGCCGCCCTCCCCCCTGCCCCCGGCCGCCCTCCCCCCTGCCCCCGGCCGCCCTCCCCCCTGCCCCCGGCCGCCCTCCCCCCTGCCCCGGCCGCCCTCCCCCCTGCCCCCGGCCGCCCTCCCCCCTGCCCCCCGGCCGCCCTCCCCCCTGCCCCCGGCCGCCCTCCCCCCTGCCCCCGGCCGCCCTCCCCCCTGCCCCCGGCCGCCCTCCCCCCTGCCCCCGGCCGCCCTCCCCCCTGCCCCCGGCCGCCCTCCCCCCTGCCCCGGCCGCCCTCCCCCCTGCCCCCGGCCGCCCTCCCCCCTGCCCCCGGCCGCCCTCCCCCCTGCCCCCGGCCGCCCTCCCCCCTGCCCCCGGCCGCCCTCCCCCCTGCCCCCGGCCGCCCTCCCCCTGCCCCCGGCCGCCCTCCCCCTGCCCCCGGCCGCCCTCCCCCCTGCCCCCGGCCGCCCTCCCCCTGCCCCCGGCCGCCCTCCCCCCTGCCCCGGCCGCCGTCCTCCAGGTATTCCTCCACCCCCACCCCCCCATCATCACTCCCTCCCTTTCTGAATTATATTCCTCCCCACTCCACATCAATACTCCTTTGGACATTATTGCTACCAGCCTCCACCCCTCGCCAGTATTAATCCATCCTTCCTAATTACACTGACATCTCATCCACACACCCTCATCCCAGCATCTCTCCACCTTCTCACAATGACTTCCACTTCACCCTATGGCACAATCTTAATCACTCCCAACGTCATCAATCCCTCTTCCTACCTGTCGTCACTCCCTTGCCTTTTTTTTCTGTATCTGTCTCTTTTGTCTCTTGCCCTGGCATCATCCTTTTTCTCCCCTGCTCCCTCCACAGACATTGCTATCATTTTTTCTTTCTCCCTTACTCTCTCCTGACTTCACTTTGTCTTTCTCTTACAGAAGACTTTCTCTTATCAGTACTTTTGCTCAGTTTTATGGTTCATATTTTACAGCAAAAAGGAGAATTTTAGCTAAATTAGATGCATTTTTTTTCCTGCTTATCCATCCCATAGGATGATGATGGTTACTTTCAGTCAGTTTGTGGGGTTTGCTAGGATACCCCACTCCTCAGAAAGGAACAGCATGTGCGTGAATGAATTTAGGTGAGTAGGGGTTTGCACAGGTCCAGACCCACCCTCTCAACATTCCCTCCCGCATCCAGTAGTATGGTGAGGTCCAAGATGACTGGGGGAAATTCTGTTCAATTCAGTGAATAGCAAGACCAAGCTTTGATGCAGGTGATGCCCTCTCTGCGCTTCAAGACACATTTCCTCGATGGCTGTTGACCCTTTGAGAGGGTTCATCCTCCCATTGATGTGTCTTGTTTTAATCCTGCAGGGTGACCAGCCACCCACCGCACCAGGTAAGCCTGTTGGGGTAGCCGGTTTAGTCATCGACCACCCAATTATGCAACAGGTAGACCTGGGTGACGTGTTACCAGTAGCACTCAAATGAGTGACCTGACCAGGAGATGCAATTGTATTATGATATATTGGTTTTACCAACGCTTTGTTGTACATTTTACATTGTAGGGCAAGATGTCAATGTCACATTTGTACGGGAAAGACAGTATTGACGATGAAGTGGAGATGGAACGGTTTGAGATTTCAGACTGGGACTTGGAAAATGAGTTCAATCCAGACCGTGTCCGCCACCGACAAACAAAAGAAGATGCAATCTATGGCATATGGGCTGAGAATGATTCTGATGATGAGAGACCGAGTTTTGGAGGCAAACGGTAATCGAGCAATGTATTTTATAACACATGAGAGTTGCTTATCAGCACCTGGCTTGTATTTCTTCTCGACTTCTTGCTCCTGTTGAAGCAGAGTATTTCGGGATGTTGTGTTGTGTACACTAGTTTTCTGCTAACTTAAGCAAAGTATATATGAGATAGGAAAAGGACCAAGGTTAGGGTTTTGAGGTCCTGGTTCATATTCCATAAGCCAGTAATATCTTCTATCTCAATTACACGTTCCTGATCTGATTTATTTCTTGATTTTTGGGGAGAAAATTCCAAAGATTCTTTGTCCACTAGGTGATTATTCACTTCAAAACCACACACCCAGAAAAACTTCAGCTCTATTTCTACCCTGCACAAATTGTGCATGCACCTCTTGTTTTTCTAAACCAAAGGCATAGGCTCAGTCTGCTTATCTTCTCATTATATGACAAACTCGCATTCCACGAAACTAAGGGTTATCTGAGGATTAAACTGTATTAAATTTAACACATCAGAAATCGAACTCTTGACTCTACTGGAAATTGTATCTTAACTGCTCATTGGTTTAACTGGAGAGGTAAGTTGGAGAGTTGTGAACTTCCTGTTTTATCAAGAAATTTATTTGTACCAAGAAGTAGTAGATAATTTTTCAGGTTTGCACTTTTTTGCTGAGTTTGTTGGTATTGGTGCTTATTAAGAGATTATGCAGGTGATTTGCATCAGATATTCTTTCATACCATTTTTGTAACAGGCAGCTAAGCATCCTAATAGATGGCTGCTTATCAATATTTATTATTTAATACCTTCTGGGACGTTGCCTTGCTCTTTGCTCAGACAAAAATCAAACCTCATCATGTGGAGAATCGGGAACAACCTTGTGCTGCATCTTATTGGCATCATTTGTCAATGCATTGACCAACTGTGCCTGTGCTCTGTGATAAGTGTGGAGAGCCAGCAACAACAATGGTGTTTGTCACCTGCATCTGTGATAGTTCATTGGATTTTGATAACTATATAATTCAATAAATATTGCAGTTTGAAAACAAATAATCTTGTAGGTCAGAATGTGTCCGACAAAATGAATGCAAATCTCCTTCAACTAATTAGACAGACATCCAATAGATTTGTCTTTCAGGAACCATGTGGAACCAGGATTCTGTGTGCTTGATTTTTCCCTTGTGTTCCCATTTCTAGAGGTCGACCAGCTGTATGTTGACATTAATAACTTTTAGCTTTTTATTAGCTTTGCGTTGATATTTGTGCTCTTTTCATAGATCCAAAGATTACACAGCTCCGGTGAACTTCATCAGCGCTGGACTCCGTCGACCAGCAACTGAGGAAAATGATGAGGAAAAGGATTCTGATGAATCTGATGAAGAGAAAGTTAAACGGGAAGAATTTCCAAAAGAGTTTGCACCGAAAAAATTGAAAACTGTAAGTATTTGGTAATGTTCCATTGGTGACTGGATCAGCCACAGGCATCACATCTATGTTGAAGTGTATGAACCACACCTAGGAATACCAACTATATTCAAGGACTTTTATTTACAGGGCACTTTTCACAGCTTCATGATATACACGACCATTGGTTCCAACCTGTTAATTAGATTTTGAAAGTCTTAACCATTGCAATGCAGAAAAGGTTATGGCCAAACTGCACGTTGCAATCCCCTTATAAATAATGCGATGAATGACAAAATCCTATTTTTTGGGGGGGTAATTGCAAATGTACTGTAGTGTTCCTCAATGGGTAAATCATTCTTTAAAGGATTCCACTCAGAGATAAGTTTTAATTTCCCATTGGTAACTAAATCAGGACTACCAGACTGGGAAATAGTTTCTTCCCACAGGCTGTGAGATCGATGAGCAGTATCCTGTAACTGAGTAAATCATCCCAAAATATTTATATATCTTTATTTTAAATTATATTTTCATGTGTATATATAATATTTATGCAATGTATATTATGACTCTGTATATGCACCATGGTCCAGTTTTGTTGGTTTGTATTTGTACAGTCAGATAATAAAATTTAACTTGAACTTGAGGACTAATTTATGAATTGACATTTATTAATAAATTGATGAGAAAAATCAGATAGTACCAAACTAGAAATTGTAATAAACAGTGAAGACAATAGAAAAACTGAATGAGATTCAGCAAGATGTTGCCTGGAATGGAGGACTTCCTTTGTGTAGCGATTTTTCCCTTGGAGAAAAGGAAGCTGAAGGTGTGGTCTGAAATAAGTTTTTAAGATGATGAGAGGTATAGGTAGGTAGTCAATGTATTTTCCCATGATAGGTATATCAAAAAACAAGAAGGTTTCGGTTTAAAGTGAGAGGAAGGAATTTTAAAGGAGATCTTAGGAGTAGGTTTTTTTTGCACAGTGGTTGACAACTGAAATGTGCTCCCAGAGGAGGTGATTGTGTAATCAGATGCAGTTATTGTTTTTAAGAGGCACTTAGACATTTAAATTGTCAAAGGACAGATGGACATAGTCCCAATGTGATCGTGAGATTGGAGTAGGTGAGCAAAAAGGGCATTATGGTCAAAAGGACGCATTTCTGCATTGCATGACAATGATGGGCAAGTAGACCGGGTAGATGAAATTCATCAAAGATAAATGCCAAATGATACACTTTAGTAGAAAGAATGAGGAAAGCCCAAATACTCGAACGTATACATTTCCAGGTAATTGGCCATTAAATTGCCCAGAATATGTTGGTGACTGATAGAGTCTCATGGGAGTTGCTGAAGAAGTGTGGCACCTGCATTCACAGAGATGAATTGTTTTGAGAGGCTGGTTTTGAAGCATATCAGCTCCTGCCTGCAGGGAGACATGCATCCATTCCAATATCCCTACTGTAGCAACAGGTCCATGGCAGATGCCATCTCACTGGCTCTACACGAAGCCTGGAATACTTCGATAGCAAATACTCATGTATCGGGATGTTCTTTGTCGACTCCACTTCGACATTCAACACTATCAAAATGGATAGGCAAACTCCTGTACCTGGGCCTCAATACTCCACTGTGTCAAAGGATCCTGGATTTCCTCACCTCCAGACCTCAATTGTTGCAAAATGGCAAGAGCATCTCCACCATCTGTATCAGCACCATGAGACCGTGGTCTTAGCCCCTTTGCTACTCACTTTACAGATATGACTTGGGGCTTGGGGTACAACAACAACACCAAATTTGCTGACAGTACCACCATAGTGGGGCTGTATCAAAAGAGCCAATGAGTCAGCATACAGAAGGGAGATTGAAACCTTGGCTGAATGGCGTACCAAAAACAACCTCATGCTCGATGTCACCAAGATGAAGGAGCTGGTTGTGGATTTTAGGAAAGAAAAACTAAAGGTGTACGATTCAATGATCATCGGAGGATCAGAGGTGGAGAAGGTGAGCAAATTTAAATAAAAACATGATGCTGGAAAAACTCAGCAGATCAAACTGTACTTTACATAATCGACATTTTGGGCTTGATCCCTTTGTCAAAGAGTATATTTCAGTTCCTGGGACTCACCATCTCGGAGGACCTATCCTGAACCCAACATACTAACGGCATCATGAAGAAAGCTTGACAGCGCCTCTACTTTCTCAAGAGTTTGTAGAGGTTCAGTATGACATTGGAAACCTTGGCATACTTCTAAAGATGTGTAGTGGAAAGTGTGTTGACTGGCTGCATCATAGCCTGGCAAGATACTACTGAGCAGAAAGCAATGCAAAAGGCAATGGACACAGCCCTGTACATCACAGTCAAATCTCTCCCCACCATAGAGAAACTCTATATGGAATGTGCCATTGGAGAGCAACAGTCATCCTCAAGGATCCACATCACCCAGAACATGCTCTGTTTTTGCTGCTGCCACCAGGAAAGAGGTACAGGTGCCACAAGACTTGTACCACCAGCTTCAAGAACGGTTGCTATCCCTCCAGCATCAGACTCCTAAACAACAAACTCAGAGACTCATTTAAGGGTTTTCACTTTCCACTTTATTTATTACTAAATATTTTTTTTTGTCTTGGACAGTCAGTTTGTTTACATTTTTTGTTTACATTTCTCTTTCTCTCTGGTTTTGTAGCCTTTTCTTTTTTAAATTTTTTAATTTTTCACACTGTGAGCCATATCAATCAAAATATATACAAACATTTCCCTCATAAATATACACAGTGGCATTTTCTCCTTTTTTATCCCCCCTACCTTCCCTCCCCCCTCCAAACCCATTAAATGTTCAACATATACAATACAATAAAACCATTAAACAATGTCATCACACAATGAAAATAAACAAGAAAATTGTGTCATCTACATTTACACACTGGATCGTCATTTTGTCTTCTCATTTTAGGGGGTGGAGGTCCTAGGCAAGCCCTCTCTGTTATGTTCCATGTATGGTTCCCAAATTTCTTCAAATAATGTGACTTTATTTTTTAAATTATATGTTATTTTTTCCAATGGAATACATTTATTCATTTCCATGTACCATTGCTATACTCTCAGGCTCTCTTCTGATTTCCAAGTTGACATTATACATTTTTTTGCTACTGCTAAGGCTATTATAATAAATCTTTTTTTGTGCTTCATCCAGTTTGAGGCCTAATTCTTTACTTCTTATATTACTTAGAAGAAAGATCTCTGGATTTTTTGGTATGTTGCATTTTGTGATTTTATTTAATACCTGATTTAGATCTTCCCCAAAACTTTTCCACTTTCTCACATGCCCAAATTGCATGTACTGTTCCCATTTCCCTCTTACAGCAAAAACATCTATCTGATAATGTTGGCTCCCATTTTTTAAAAACTTTTGGGGTGTGATATATAATTTGTGTAACCAATTATACTGTATCATACGTAAAATTGTGTTTTGTTATATTCTTCATAGTTCTGGAGCATAGCTTTTCCCATGTTTCATTTTTTATTTTTATGTTTAAATCTTTTTCCTACTTTTGTTTGGGTTTATAGCTTATTTCATCATTTTCCTTCTCTTGCAGTTTGATGTACATGTTCATTATAAATCTTTTAATTATCATTGTATCTGTAATTACCTTCTGGTAATCTCAGTCTGTTTCCCAATTTATCCTTTCAGTTGATGGAATGCAAACATTGTACCATGAGTTATTCCATATTTGTACTTAATTTGTTCAAATATTAATAAATTATTTCCCAAAAAACAATTTTCTATTCTTTTAATTCCTTTTCTCTCCCATTCTCTAAAGGAAAGGTTATCTATTGTAAAAGGGATTAGCTGATTTTGCGTCAATAATAATTTTGGTAGTTGATCATTTGTTTTTTTTTCCTTTCTAAGTGAATCTTCTTCCATATATTGAGTAAATGTTGCAGTACTGGTGAGCTTTTATATTTCACCAGCTTTTCATCCCACTTATAAAGTATATGTTCTGGTACCTTCTCCCCTATTTATCTAGCTCTATCTTAGTCCAATCTGGTTTTTCCCTTGTCTGATAAATACCTTAATTGTGCTGCTCTATAATAATTTTTAAAGTTTGGTAACTGCAAACCACCTTGGTTGTACCTCTCTGTTAATTAATCTAACGTTATCCTCGGTTTTCCCCCCCCCCCCTCCATAAAAATTTCCGTATTATTCTCTCTTCAGTTCATTGAAGTATTTCTCTGTTAAGGGAATTGGTAACGATTGAAATAAGTATTGTATGGTTTTGTAGCTTTTTCTTGAGTTCAGTTTGCACTACGGAGAAGTAGAAATTCTACTGGCCCGCAGGAAAAAGAATCTTAAGCTTCTTGGTGATGTCATGTATGTACTCTGACAATCTGAATTTTGAACTTTGAGAAACATTAAGTGTAGAGGAGTGGATGATGGTTGGCATATTGGGATTCAGTGTGTTGTGTCTCTCTGTGATCACTTCCTTCAAGGAAAAACTAAAGAGTGTTTGTGTTGAGTGTTCGCATTAGCCATTTGCTCTGCACTTCTCCAATGTAAATATCATTTGTTTTGTTGTGCTCACCCTTCCAACACTTCAAAGGTACATCTGACGGAATTAAGCATGTTTTAACACTTGCAAAGATGGCAATATTATCTGTAAATTTACAGATCAGGTCCTTAACAGCCATATTCAGATCATTAATAAAGAAAGTAAATGATATTCTTTTGTCTAATTCCCCTTGAGCTAGTTCTGAACGCAACAAGGTTCAGAACCTTTACTACCAGAGGATTTCAGCTGCAGTGATCTCCTTGTGTTATAACAAAAGATTCAAGGAAATTTGAGTCAGTTATGGCTTTTAGATTTGCCTTCTTAACTTCATTGATCAAATAACTATTTTATATCCACAGGGTGGTTTTTTCAAATCTCATTCTAAAGGGTTCACAGGAGGACATCGAACAAACCAGGAAATTGGCACCTGGGAAAGACACACCAAAGGGATTGGACAGAAACTTCTGCAGAAGATGGGTTACGTGCCTGGGAGAGGTCTTGGAAAGAATGCCCAAGGTGCAGTTGTTAAGAGTGTTTAGTACTATTTTTAATAGCATTAATTTCACCGATGAAAGTTGCCTGGCCGACTCTCTCCTCTGTGACTTTGGGTCCCAGTGTGCAAACGTGCTTTTCTTCCGCTGGAAACTGGTATTGTGGCAAATATTTGCACAGTAGAACTTTACGTACCAATAGGTAACCTATTTAGACGCACGACACCATTTATTGCTCCAAGCACATTAAATATCTGTTGTGTTGCTGGTTTGGACTACAAGGTTATGAGTTTGCAATGTTTGTAAATCCAGAATTGATCACCTACTTCTTTTGAAGTAAACCATCTGTAATTATCATTAAAATTGGAACACGCAAGTTAGACATTTCTATCATCCTACTTCTGCAAACTCTAAAATTTGTTCACAAGTTCACAGATTGCTTTCTGGAATTTGTGGTTAATGCCAGAGAAGACACTTGTTTGGGGCGATAATAAATGTTTGAACATTCAGGGTAAATATCGTTACAACCATATGTAAAATGTATGTAAGAAAAATATTAAAAAAGAATAAAAATTGTGAATAGAAATTAGTTTACATTTTCCCATAATCGAATGGAATATTGGACCAGGCTTTCAGCACAGCTTTTCTGTTCCTATGACTGAACTAAATTAGCTGATTCCTCCTTGTGGAAAAAGTGAATACAATTTGCATTCCTCCAGTTACTGAGTGCATGAGTGCAGCCATGCATCAACTTGCATCCAGGTTATGTTCTGGAATTGGGTCCACAAATTGATTTGGACATAAGCAATCATTATAGGTGAAATATACTGGACAACACAAGATACCATGACACACATACATATTTACCTAAACCTCTATATTGTACATACACATCTAAATACCATCGTCAATAAAATTTAAATATTGTATAGTACAGTATAAATATATACATACACAGGTAATAATAAGACTGTATGTGAACTACACTTACCATGACTGATGTTGAAGTGTTGTACAATGTGAAGGCAGCTGCAGAGTGTGGGGGCTGTACAGTCCTCTTCTAGTGTACAATACAGGGTACAAAATTAATAAAAACTAAAGAATTCACCGAACACTTGCTTTTAATTTTATAGGCTACCTTTTTTTTTTGTTCATTGTCGTCATCAAATACCAGTGTAACTTCATCTCCACGTCATAGTCAGGTCCAGCTTTTGGTTTCAGCACCTTGACCAAGACACAAGCCTTTGTTGTGATCGCCATCTGGCTTGGGGGGTGGGGGATACGCTTTGATTCTGATCTTCTATCCATGTTGCAAGCAACTTCTCCGTATCAGCTGTAGGCACCTCTCGCTGCTTAGTTATTATTGTTGATTTCATTAGTGCAGCTCCTTTAACAGCTTGGGTAATTTTCATTCGATTCTTCAAGATTGTGGTTGCACGCTATAACATTTACAGTTTTATCACTTTCATATTGCTCTATCACCTTTAGCTTCTCTTCATACTGATGGCATGCCTTTTCTCTGATTCTGCCAGAAGCTTGCTTTGGGGGCATACTGATGGCATGCCTTTTCTCTGATTCTGCCAGAAGCTTGCTTTGGGGGCATTTAGGGGCCATGTTGCACTGTATATTTTCAGATAATATTTAGCCAATGAGATAATGCAAACAAGAGACGGCATGGAACGTGATTTGATGCTGGTGTCTTGTATGCTATGGAGACTAGAAAAATGTTATACAGTACAGTTTTTTTTCCTCGTAAATAGAGAGAGTACACATTAGCTTAATAACACAGTAACAATAAAAAGTACATGTTATAGATTTCAATTACATGTATGTACTGTAGTATAAGTTAGGTGTATACTGTGCACCATTATATGGCTGGCAGTGCAATCGCTTTGTTTTGGCTTTTGAGCCCACTTTTTGAATGCATGATGCATGTCTTAATGTCTGCTAATGCCTGGCAACATTGGACCTGGCATAAATTTAATTTTTTTTTATTTAGCCCTTATGGTGACCTCAGACATATCTGCACTTGGACATTATTCAATTAGGTGTTAGTTGGGGTATGGCTGTACTGTGTATTTACAAAAGGAAATGTGCTGATCCTGTGAATTTGTTTTGCTGAATATAGTCTTAATTTCTGGAAGAATGTTTGCATATATTGGTAATCACAGGGAACCTTGTAAACTCTTACATGAATATAAACTTGAATGTAGTTCAAGAACATCCAATCTATAACAAAATCTTTCTTGCTGTAGATATATTTTTGATTGTCAGTATTAGATTCAATCTAATAACACGAATAACATCCTCGACAACTTGGCATACCAATTTACATAGATTTGTTTGGAATTGTTAAAACTATTTAATCTTCTGCTTCAGATTAGTGGATGAACAAACATGTCAGTGGTAACATTGTATTATGACACAGGTATTGTGGCACCAATTGAGGCAAAGATGAGGAAGGGGAAAGGAGCAATTGGTGCATATGGGTCTGAACGAACAGAACAGTCACTGAAAGATTTTCCTATTGTCGACTCGGATGAGGACGCTGATGAGGTTTGGAATGATAAAAGTTTTATGGTCTTTTTTTAAAAAAACTTTTTCATCAGTGTCCCAACTCTCTTTTCCCTTTTTCACCTCTTCCTTAATCTGAAGATTCCATTCTCATTAAGAATGGTTTAGCAAACAATATTTTATTTCTGGTGTTGCCTCTTTCACTCAGACAAACTTCTGAGCATGTAATATGGAAAGCATTGGGGACAAGAAACCCTTTCTTCCTGACTCTTAGCTCAGAAAATTTAATGGCTAATTGTACATTGTTCTAACTGATGAGTAAATGGACTGCCATGATGGGATTTATAACTTCCATTAATATTTCCATTTGGGTCAGAGTAACATCCATTTTTCAAACAAATAACTTCAGATGAAGATGGGCTAAGACTGAACAATGTTTGCACCTACTTTTAAAATGCATGGTTTGGATTATGCATTGAAATTAAAATGTGGGAATGAAAACCCTGCATTGTATGAGTTGTGTGAACTCTTACATTGTCAGCATACTTCATGATTCAATTTTTGGCAAGGGTTATATGTTCCTGAGCTGCCGCACTTAAGTTCTGTCCATCTAAGTCACTTTGCTGAAAGCATATAATATTAATGTTCCTTTTTGGTGAATTTGAGTTTGAATTACTATCTCAGGGAACCCAGAGCCATTGCTTTGTGTCATCTCCCTGAATAAATGTTCATTGAATTGATATTTTGAACTTATTGGTAGTTGAAGATCTGTTTTAAACTTGTGAAAAATGAGAGGCAGTTATTACACTGTGACGGCTATCGAATTAATTAACCATTTGGTTTAAGGAGTTCCAAAAGGAGATGAGCCAATGGCGAAAGGATCCTACAGGTGGGAAGAAGAAACCCAAATACAATTACAAGACTGTGGAGGAGTTGAAGGCAAAGGGAGCAACAAGCCTGGGTAGGAAAATGGCTACACCCCAGACTGAACTCTCACAGGTTAAGGTACGTGGGGAAAAGCTTTCCTTCATCTGTAATCTTTACAAAGTTTTAGCATGCAATTATGAAAACCTTCATCCCTGTTCTTTAAAGCAGCTCTTGGACATTTCCTCAGGAGTGTAAGCTCGTTAGCAATGCATTTTTCTCCTAAGATTTGTAAAACTTGATGGAATTGTACAAATAAAATGTTAATGTTGTGGTTGATTTACCAATCCACATCAAACGAGCTTTAATTCATGTGACTGTCCACATCAGGTATAGTTAGCAGAAATTATTTTTTTGTTTTCAGGTCCTATCAGTATTATGACTGACGCTGTGCCCTGTATTTTATTAATTCTGCTGAGCTGTAATAATTTGCTACTTGATTTGCGAGCTTCTACCCCAGATAATTTGCATTTAAAGTCAAGTGAAAAGTATGGGGTAGCCCAAGGTAATGGTAATTTTACTGAGATAAAGAACAAAAAATATCGTAAATTTTCTATATTTGTAATTTGAATTGATCACTTTACAGTAGGGAGAGAAAAATCCTGTATATGTGGGATTTTCATAAAACAAACACATTTAAGAAGCTGGACTTTCCTTAACATTTTAAAAGTTCTTTTAATGCAGATGTGAACTCATTTCCCACTTCCAGGTTCAAGCTTCCTTTTATTTTCACGTGATAATACATTAAAAATGTAACATGCGTGATATATTTTAACTTTTGCCCACGAAAGGCAAAGTATAGTATGAGGAGAAAGAAGCAAAAGAGTCACTTGAATCTCTCTGTAGCAATTAAGTTAATAAGAACAATCCCATAGGAAGTCTGATGTTTCTTGTATTAAAATAATAGATCAAAATGCTGGAGGAACTCAGCTAGTCTTTGCAGCATCCATAAAAAGGAAAGAGGTGGTGCCGATGTTTCGGGCCTGATCCCTTATTCAAGGAATAAGCAGAATGAGCTAGAAGCAGGAAATCACAGAAAGAATTCAGCCAGTGCCGGCTGGGAGAGGAATCCAGGCCAATAAAAAGTGTTAATAAGGGACGAGGTAGGAATTTATCATGGTGCAAAATGACACAGGGAAGGAAGAGACAGAGCTGAAGGAAGGTGACAGGGGAAGAAGTGGCGGGTGGGGAGGGAGGAGTTTAACAAAAGCCAAAGAAGTCGCCATTAATGCCATCTGGTTGGAGGGCGCCCAGTCAGAAGATAAGGTGTGGTTCCTTCAATTTGCAGGTGGTCTCAGTCTGGCAGTTAATGAAACTATTGGCAGACATGTCAGCAAGGGAATGTAGGTCTCCTCTACTTCGGAGAGTAGACCGGGAGATTACTTTGTTGAGCACATCGCAAGATCTCCCAGTGGCCACCAATTTCGATTTCCCCACCCCATTCCCTTGAGTGAGACCCTTTAGTGCCAAACCAGCGTAAGGAGCAAATACCACAACTGTGCTTCAGATTCCAAATGGCATGAGGAATGAGAGCAGTTGGTCCTTAAAACTGAATGTGCTGTTTTGTTCTTTGTTTTGTGTTACTTCCAATAATTTGAACGAATATTGGTAGATGTTTCATTATTCAGCTTTTTAATCAGTGGCACTGTCCCCAAAAACACAACAACATTTCAGAAAAGACTAAAGTCACAGTTGATTGGAACTCAAATGTTGTGATACCTTGAACCGCAGATAGTACACTACTCCAAATGCTGCAGTTCATGCAGAGATAATTCTTCACAATCATTCGTTAAGAGCAACTGTGCCCACTGCAAATAGCTGATGGCAAATGGTGGATGTGACAATTGTGATTTTGTGCTTATTCATTTTGGTGTGTCTTTTTCATGCTATATAAAGCACAATTTAGAATGGGTAGTTTTCCAGCACAGATTAATGTGAGAGCACTACACACTCTGCTCTGTTGTGTGCATTAAGCATCAGACAGGGAGAGTTCTTCTTATCCTTGTCTGCAGATAAAGATGCATTTGTGTTGGTGTATTGACAGGGAATCTTATGATCCTGGCATTGCTTTACTGGCCTAATTTCTTTTCCAAGCATTCCACTACTGCTATTAATAAAGTTGAAAAAAAAAGACTTGAAGCTTCCCAAGAGCCCTTGTACCAGCTGCAAATAAAAGTTAAACAAATTTTTGAAGGAATCTTATTTATGATCCTTGAAAATGTATTCCATACACTGCACAGCACCCAGCAATCCCACCTAGTGAAAAGGATGGAAAATAATGCAGTTGGTATGATTGCAAGCCCTTTGCATCATTATTGGTAAGCTGCCTCCTGTTGTAACAGGGTGTTTCCTGAATTTTTCCATTTGTCAACTCAAAATAAGTCTGATGCCGAAAAGTGGTGTGGACTTTGTATTTCCAATTTAAGTTTCAAGTGCGCCTCTTGAACATGGGATGGGGGTAGGGACAGGTTAACAGCAGGGTAATTGACCCACATATGCTCCAGGGTCTAGACTACCTATTGGATGTGTCCTAGCTTATAAATCAACTTGGTTTAATGATTCTTTCCAATGCTTTCCATGTGCTTGGGATGTGAATGCCTTCAGAATTCTGATCTTCCAGTAACTGAACTGCTGACCAGAAGTTGCGCTTGTCTTTTCATGCTTGCTGTGATTAAAACGACACAATAAGAAATGCAAATAATATTCAAGGTGGACAGATTCCTCTAATGTTCCCAAAAGCTGGAGTTGGCTTAAATTAAGTAGCAATTCCGTAAATGTCAAGCAAATCTACTGGTATTGTGTTGGTAGCCATTGATACTCTTATTGACCGCTCTGGTCCTAAAAATACAATTTTGCCAGATTAAGTTGATTAAAACATAGTGGGCAACTTCTCACATCCAGTAACAGAATGGTCGACAGTCAAACTAGTTGACAGTTTATTAATTGACTAATGTTTTCATTGAATTTTAGCTGTTATAACATTGTAACATTTTTAATTTATGTAGGTTATTGACATGACTGGAAAAGAACAGAAAATTTATCACAGTTACAGTCAAATAAACCAAAAGCATGATATTCCTGATGATGTGCAATCCCCAGGTAAGGATGCCAAGTCAGAGGGCTTTTCCCTTCCAGAGCTTGAACACAACCTGGAGCTGCTTATTGAAATGACTGAACAGGAGATAATCCAGAATGACCGACAACTACAATATGAGAGGGATATGGTGGTCAACATCTCCCATGAGAATGAGAAACTCTCTGAAATCCTTGCACATGAGGGGAAAACCATAGACAAGCTCAGCCACATCTTGCAGATTGTGGAGGATTGTGAGAAGAGACTACAGCCCAATTCTGAAAATCCATTGAACTTGGAGGAATGTGCAAAAATTTTTGAAATGTTGCAGGAGAAATATTTTGAAGAATACAAGATGTTTGACCTCGCAGAACTCTCCATTGCTGTTGTATTTCCACTGCTGAGAGAGTACTTTAAAATCTGGAATCCTTTGCAGGTACAGACCGACAACTTAGGCATGAGTAGCTTAGATGCTTGTTAAGGTTGTGGGTCAACTGCCTCTGAATTCTGACTTTCGTGGTTTGGTAATTGCCATATTTTATTGAGTCTCATGGAATGCAGAAAAAGTGAATTTCATTAGCTGGGGTCAGATGTAGCTTCAACAGAGAAGTGTTGATAATGCAGTTTTTCTTTGTGTGTGGTCAGTACACAGTTAACAGTTTTCTTTTTTCATTTAGGATAACAAATATGGTTTGGATGTCATGTCGAAGTGGAGGAAACTTCTTGAACGAGATCAACTGCAACATGGTGGTTGTGATATGCTGTCAATGGATCCCTATCACAGGTAAAAATAAATGTCAGCGAAGTCCACATTTAGTAACAGTTTTGAACGTTGAGTATGACATCGCACACCACATTTCAGCTTGTTTGAAACTTGAATTAATTAAAGTCAGAATTCCAAGGAGAGCTGTTCCCCTGTGAAAGTGTATGCATCCCAAATTAATGCTGATCAAAATATTCTGGTTATGATTCCCCACTCTGCTCTTAACTCCAGAGAAGGAAAACCCAGCCACTGATATTTTTCGTAATGAAACATAGCAAAAGGTGAAGCAGATTATGGCGGGACTGGGCTACAATGTGATGTTTCTGTCCACAATATATTCAAGCTGATGAGGAGTACTGGATAATCCATTCCTTAGCCATGGATGTTTCTCTCAACACTTTTAACACATGTTCACATCAAAGAGAAGTTTCCATCAGCAAACCCGGTCTTATAAACAGAAACTGCCATTTGCTGTGGAGTAGAATTACAAGGTTTGGCTATCTCTGAAATATTGTGAACAGTTTGGATTAGAATTTAAAATTTAGTTTAAATCTAATGAATTGATTTGAAAAATGCTTTAAAATTAAAAAGACATTAAGAAGCTTATTATTAACTTGCAGTGACATAAAAATGTTATGTTTCTGAATGAATTAGCCTGAAATTCCTGTTCATTTTAATGCCCAAATCCCTGATTAATGTCACAGAATACTGCAAAACTCTGAACTGTCTGTATCATTGACACTGCAAAATAGAAAGTTAAAAGACATCAGAAGAGCAGAAAATTGACTTGGTGACTTTTCCTTCATGTAAAAGTAGGCCCTGTAACCAGAAAATCAGTTGGGATATACAAGAGTGACTTCTGCTTTTGCAATCATATATTGTTCTTTTCCTGCATGCCTGTCAATTATTTTAAACAATATGTAGTCCAAATCCTTCTTGGATCAATGCTGGAGCTGTTTAAAATGTAATGAGTTTAGCTTTAAAGTTCAATTGCTCGCCTGCAATTGAAACCACACATTCAACTGATACCTGGTGTTTTGATTGTCATACCATTTGTCCTTGAAACCAAGTGTCTGGCTCCTGGCCCATGCACTGATCAAAATACCATCTCACTGTGTTTTAACACATGGTCCAGTGAGTTCAGCATGTGCCTGATTATGGGTTGCTTTTAAATATTCTCTATCTGACAGAGGAAGAGAGTTGCCAGCTTTTTGTATGTGAGTGAAAGAAAGAGGAAAGAACCAAAAAGCAGAGAATACATTAAAATTGGGAACTTGACCATGTGAATAATTTCCAGATTGTGTGATTTTTAAAAAGACACTCTGAGAATCTTTCTAATTTTTTACTCCCCTTCCTTTCTTCTCAACTTTACAGGTTGATGTGGGAGGTGTGGATGCCATCTGTACGTCACATTGTATCCCAGTGGCTACCCCGGAATTGTGCCCCTATGGTTGATTTCTTGGAGAACTGGATGCCTGTTATTCCTCTTTGGATATTAGACAACATTCTTGAACAACTGGTTTTCCCTAAGTTACAGCGTGAGGTGGGAGCCTCTTCCTGGTTTTACGGTTCTGATAATTACTTGATCTGATGCATTCATTGATAATGTTGAAATATTAGAAAACAGCCTTTAATTATGACTTCCAACTTTGATATTTTCATTGAGTTTGACAAAATCTGATAGAAATGAAAAATGAGGGGGAAAAAACAGAACCATTAAGTGCAACAAAGACCACATTGATAACTTGGTGAAAATGAATAGGTGAACAAGACAGTTCAGAGAGGAAAGAAATGATTGAAACATCAAAACTGAAGGAATGGAAATTAAATTGGTATAAGAAGAGGGTTGGTGCTGAAGAGAATAAAAGAAACACTGAATTGAAAAATTCAAACAGATGCAGCACGGCAAAAGGAGAAGGGTTCAAAATCAGACCTTCCAAAATCAGAGTTAAGAATGTAACATTGGCTGGAGTCACGTGATGGAGTAGTGGCCGGTCAGGGAATTCCAGCCCTCTCCAGAAAAGTTAAAAAAAAATGCACAAAACACAGAGGTACAAGAGTAAAAATTAAAACAAAGTAAAAATAAAGGTGAGAAGAAAATGGCAGCGAAGAGAGAAAAGTCGAAAACAATGGGAAGAAGAGAAGAAGAAAGAATGTCGGAAGAAGAAGGTGAAGGCCTTACCTGTCCGAGGAGGCCCGCCGCGGAGAGAGAAACCCGCTCCCTCAGGTCAGTGGAAGTCCCAGGCTCGGGACTACAAAAATGGCTCGCAGAGCCGAGTAAAAGTGCACAACCGCGCATGAAAAAAAACACACTGACGGGAGAGGGGAACAGCTGAGGAGTCGATCTTCTCAGCTGAGAGAGACACCTGCAACACAGTAGCAGGTGCAGAACATGGAAAATAACGACAACAAGAAAGAAGAGGGTAAAAAGAAAACAAGGAAACAACAGATGGTCAACCCAGAGGAAGAAGAAGAAGAACAGAAAGAAATGGAAGAAGAAGAGAAAGGCAAGACAATGGATATATCTTTTTTTAAAGAATATATGGAATCAGTGAAAGAATGGCAATTACAAGAATTTAATGAGATAAAAAGAAGAATTAAGAATGCAGAAGAAAAAATGAATAAAATAGAAATGGTCATATCAGAGAAAGGAAAAAGAGTGGATAATGTGGAAAAACGAGAAATAATCGTAGAAATGGAAGTAGATGACTTAAAAGAGAAATTAGAAGAATCTAATAAAAAAGTTAGAGGCACATGAGCTGTTAGCTCAGAAGATAGATATAATGGAAAACTATAATAGAAGAAATAATATAAAGATAGTGGGCCTTAAGGAAGATGAAGAAGGCAAGAATATGAGAGAATTTATAAAAGATTGGATCCCCAGGGTCCTTGGAAGATCAGAATTACAGGAAGAAATGGAAATAGAGAGGGCACATAGAACATTAGCCCCGAAACCACAACCGCAGCAAAAACTAAGATCCATTTTAGTAAAATTTTTAAGACCTACAACAAGAGAAAATATATTGGAGAAAGCAATAAGAGAAGACAAAAAGCCACTGGAATACAAAGGTCAAAAAATTTTTTTCTATCCAGACATAAGTTTTGAACTCCTGAAGAAGAGGAAGGAGTTCAATACAGCAAAAACGATCTTATGGAAAAAAGGATATAAATTTATGTTAAAGTACCCAGCGGTACTTAAAATAGTATTCCAGGGCAACAAAACAGACTATTCTCGGATCCAGAGGAAGCACGAAAATTTGCAGAACTACAAAACAAGCAGAGAGATGATGAAGACATGTAATGAGAGTAAAAATGACCACGAACTATATGTATGTGTGTATATGGGTGTGTATATATATATATATATATATATATATATACGGGTGTATGTATGTATGTGTATACATGAGTGTATCCGTATTTAGAGGAAAATATATAGAGTATAGATAATATTTAATAAGGGAATAGAGGGAATAAGGAGGGAATTAAAAGAGTGACCTTTGTTATATATGAAAATTGAAATATTTTCTGGGGGGAGCTGGGTGGGGAGGAGTTACGGTCACTGCAAAATCAGTTGACGCTTGCGAGTGAATTCGCAAATCCAAATGGAGAGGGGAGATGTGGGTGCCCGGCAAGGGATAAAGGGCAACTCAGGAGGGGGAGGGGAGAATGGGATTAAAGAAGTTTTAAATAGGAGAATAAGGAAAATGTTTGATGTTTTAGAAATGTTGTCTTATAAAGTGTACAAAACAAGAAAGCAGAAATGGATAAGAAGGAAAGGTGATGATGGAGAAACAGAAAGGGAAGATAAACAAAGTATGAAATGGCTACGTTGAACTATATGACTTTAAATATTAACGGAATACATAACCAAATCAAAAGGAAGAAACTGCTAAATTTACTGAAAAAAGAAAAAATTGATATAGCATTTGTGCAAGAAACACATTTAACTGAATTGGAGCACAAGAAATTAAAGAGAGATTGGGTAGGACGTGTAACAGCAGCGTCGTATAATTCAAAAGCAAGAGGAGTAGCTATATTAATCAGTAAAAATATACCAATTAAAATAGAAGAGGAAATAATAGATCCAGCAGGGAGATATGTAATGATAAAATGTAAGATATATTCGGAGTTTTGGAATCTACTCAATGTATATTCACCTAACGAAGAAGATCAAAAGTTTATGCAAGATATTTTTTTGAAGATAGCAGATGCGCAAGGGAACATATTAATAGGAGGGGATTTTAACCTTAATTTGGATTCAAATATGGATAAAACTGGGGAAAAAAAATAACAGAAAGAACAAAGTAACCAAATTTATAATTAAATCGATGCAAGAAATGCAACGTTTGGATATATGGAGGAAACAACACCCAAAGGAAAAGGAATATTCGTATTATTCGGGTAGACATAAAACATACTCAAGAATAGACCTATTTCTGTTATCAGCTCGTATGCAAGATAGAGTAAGAAAAACAGAATATAAAGCTAGAATATTATCGGACCATTCACCCTTGATATTGACAATAGAGTTAGAGGACATCCCTCCAAGAATGTATAGATGGAGATTAAACTCCATGCTACTTAAAAGGCAGGATTTTAGAGAATTCATTGAAAGACAAATTAAAATGTACTTTGAAATAAATACGGAATCAGTGAAAGATAAATTTATACTATGGGATGCAATGAAAGCATTCATTAGAGGGCAAATTATAAGTTATGTAACCAAGATGAAGAAGGACTATAATCAGGAAACAGAGCAGTTGGAAAGGGAAATAGTAAATATAGAAAAAGAATTAGCAACGAAGGAAGATACAACTAAAAGAAGAGAATTGGCAGATAAAAAAATAAAATATGAAACACTACAAACATATAAGGTGGAGAAGAACATAATGAAGACAAAACAGAAATATTATGAACTAGGGGAAAAACGCACAAATTCTAGCATGGCAGCTTAAGACAAAACAAGCTAAGAAAATGGTATTGGCATCAAGGAAAAAAGACAAACAAATCACATATAATCCAACGGAGATCAATGAAAACTTTAGAGAATTCTATGAACAATTATACCAAACTGAAAACGAAGGGAAAGAAGGCAAAATAGATGAATTTTTAACTAAAATTGAACTACCAAAATTACAAATAGAGGAACAAAATAAATTAACAGAACCATTTGAAATAGTAGAAATACAAGAGATAATAAAAAAACTACCAAATAATAAAACACCAGGAGAGGATGGATTCCCAATAGAATTCTATAAAACATTTAAAGATTTATTAATTCCTCCCCTCCTGGAAGTAATCAACCAGATTGACAAAACACAAAGCTTACCAGATTCATGTAAAACAGCAATAATTACAGTAATACCAAAGCAAGGGAAAGATTCACTCGCACCAGCGTCATATAGACCAATATCATTACTTAACACAGATTATAAGATAATAGCTAAACTATTAGCAAACAGATGAGCAGATTATGTACCTAAAATGGTAAATCTAGACCAAACTGGATTTATTAAAAAAAGACGCACAACAGACAATATTTGTAAATTTATTAACTTAATTCATGCAGTAGAAGGGAGTAAAGCGCCAACAGTAGCAGTTGCTTTAGACGCAGTGAAGGCCTTTGACAGAGTAGAATGGAATTATTTATTCAAAGTATTGCAAAAATTCAGTTTACCAGAGAAGTATATTAATTGGATTAAAGCATTATATAAGGGGCCATTGACGAAAGTGACAGTAAATGGATATATATCAAAGCAATTTAACTTAAGCAGATCAACAAGGCAGGGATGTCCACTATCATCCTTATTGTTCGCGTTAGCTATAGAACCACTAGCAGAATTGATAAGAACAGAAAATAATATAAAAGGGATAAAAATAAAAGACAAGGAATATAAAATCAGTTTATTTGCGGATGATGTTATAGTATACTTAACAGAACCAGAACTATCAATAAAAGAATTATATAAGAAATTGAAGGAATATGGAGAAGTGTCGGGTTACAAGATTAACGTAAATAAAAGTGAAGCAATGCCAATGAATAATGCGGATTTCTCAAAATTTAAGAAGGAATCACCATTTAGATGGCAAATGCAAGCAATAAGATACCGAGGTATACAAATAAATAAAAATCTCGGCCATCTATATAAACTCAACTATTATCCACTAATGAAAAAATTACAGGGCGATTTAGAGCATTGGAAAGATTTACCATTAACACTAATAGGAAGGATAAACTGTATTAAAATGAACATTTTCCCAAGGATATTATACCTATTTCAGGCATTGCCAATACACTTGACAGAGAAATTCTTCAAGGAGTTAAAGAAAATAATAAGGAAATTTTTATGGAAAGGGGGGAAACCGAGGATAGCACTAGATAAATTAACAGAATGGTATAAACAAGGAGGCTTACAATTACCAAACTTTAAAAATTATTATAGAGCCGCACAATTAAGATACCTATCAGATTTTTACCAAACGAGGGAAAAGCCAGATTGGACTAGATTAGAACTAGATAAAATAGGGGAAAAGATACCTGAACACATATTATATAAATGGGATGAAAAATTGGTACAATGTAGGAGTTCTCCAGTATTACATAATCTGCTCAATATTTGGAAGAAGATTCTTGTAGAAAGGAATAAAACAAATTACCAATTACCAAAACTAATAATGATGCAAAATCAGTTACTCCCTTTTACAATAGATAACCTTTCCTTTAGAGAATGGGAGAAAAAAGGGATCAAAAGAATAGAAAAATTTTTTTCAGGAAATAGATTATTATCCTTTGAACAAATGAAGGATAAATATAATATAACTCAAGATACAGTGCTGGCATATTACCAATTGAGATCCTACTTGAAGGACAAATTAGGAAGCAGTCTGAGGTTACCAGAGGGAAGTAACTTTGAATATGTGATTACAGATACAATGATAATCAAAAGATTTATAACAAATATGTATATTAAACTGCAAGAAAAGGAGAATGAGGAAACAAATGGTAAAACTAAACAAAAATGGGAACAAGATTTAAATATAAAGATAAAAAAGGAAACGGGAGAAGTTATGCTCTGGAATGATGAGAAATACAGTAAATATGAGGTTACGTATGATACAATATAACTGGATACACAGGCTATACATTACACCTCAAAAGTTAAATAAATGGGACCCAACAGTATCTGACAGATGTTTTCGTTGTAAAAAAGAAATGGGAACAACAATTCATGCAATCTGGACATGTGAGAAAGTAGAAAAATTTTGGGAAGATCTAAACCAGATATTAAATAAAATTACAGAAAACAATATGCCAAAAAACCCAGAGATTTTCCTCCTAAGTAACATAAAAAACAAAGAATTTGGACTTCATTTGGATGGTGCACAAAAAAGATTTGTTAAGATAGCTCTCGCCGTAGCAAAAAAATGTATTATGTCAACCTGGAAAATGGAAGATAATTTGAGAATACAACAATGGTATATAGAAATGAATAAATGTATTCCATTAGAAAAAATAACATATAGTTTAAGAAATAATATTGAAATATTTGAACAAATATGGGAGCCACACATGAAACACAATAGAGAAAACCTACCGGGGACATTTACCATCTAAATTAACGAAAGGAGAAGGAAATGAAAAGAATTGACTCAGTGGAATTTCTTGTTTATTTTTATTGAATGACCACATTGTTTGACTGGTTTAATGTATCTTAGATTTTGTACTTTAAATGGATGGGGGGGAGGTAGGGAGGGTGGGATGGGACGGGTGGGGGTGGAGAAAATGACACTATATATTTGAAAAGGAAAATGTATGTATCTTGGTCAATGTGGTTTATGGTGTGAAAAATAAAAAAAATTAAAAAAAAAGCGAATGTAACATTATTAACAAGGACTAATTAGCTACATCATATTATTATGGCAGAGCTGGGAGGAAGTACTGAGGTGTTAAAAAAAAATCAGTTGTTCTGCATACTATTTGAAAAACTTAAATACAGCAGATAAGAACAGAGAAACTCAAGATCATAATTATCTACATAATTTAGAAAGTGGTTGTCGGCAAGTTTGCAAGACTCTTAATGATCAAATTAATTTATGTTAAATTCAGGATTTTACTTTATAAGTGTTGACATCAAAATTGTTATCTGTTGTTTATGAATAGAGTTTGGTCATTTAACATTGCATGCAGTTAAGTGAAGAAGGAAATGGTTTTTAATGATACACAAACTTCAATCACAATTTTTACTTTTTATTGCTACTGGTAAACACAAACCTCTTTGTCTTTCCTTAGGTTGAAAACTGGAACCCATTAACTGATACAGTCCCAATCCATGCATGGATTCACCCATGGCTGCCTCTAATGCAGATGCGCCTTGAGCCACTATATTCACCAATCCGCAATAAGCTTTCCAATGCATTGCAAAAGTGGCATCCCAGCGACTCATCTGCAAAATTAATCCTGTTGCCCTGGAAAGATGTGTTTACACCAGGTTCCTGGGAAGCCTTCATGATTAAAAATATTGTTCCAAAATTAGGTGAGATCATGGTCGAATGTAATTTGTGTGAAGCTGGAATAATTCTATTTAGTTTGTGGCACTGTGCAGATATCAGATGCTTTTCAGTACTTTGGTCAATTTTATTCGTGTTCACACTGCGTAACTGAAATTGTGGGAAATGCTGCAAATAGTTTCTGTGAGAGTGTCATAAGACATTTCAGTAATACCAATCTCCCACCTGCAATAATTTCCTGAAGAAAATAATTGATTAAAAAATTAAAGTTAATAATGCATTAGACAAAACAGTCACTGTGGATGATTGGTGGTGGATTCCAAAAAGGTAATGTCTAATAGAGCACTCTTTTTGAACCTTGTCAGGAATGTGTTTAACTGAGTTCGTCATCAATCCGCATCAGCAGCACATGGACACCTTCCATTGGGTAATGGACTGGGAAGACATGATCTCACCATCTAGCCTCATAGGTTTGCTTGAGAAGAATTTTTTTGGGAAGTGGTTGCAGGTAAGTTTGCAAGACACTTAATGATCAGATTAATATATGTTAAATTCAAGGTTTAACTTTTATGAGTTTAAGTGTAGGCATCAAAATTGTTATCTATTGTTTATGAAGAGTTTAGTCATTTGACATTGCATGCAGATAAGTGAAGTAGGAAATGTCTTTTATGACACACGAGTTTCAATCACAATTTTAACTTTTTATTGCCACTAATAATATGTAATCCTTATCTTTTTGAATTTCCTAAATTTACAGGTGTTGTGTTCATGGCTCAGTAACAGCCCTAATTATGAAGAGATCACAAAATGGTACCTGGGTTGGAAGTCCATGTTCTCTGACCAGGTGTTGGCCCATCCAACGATCAAGGAAAAGTTTAATGAAGCACTGGACATTATGAACAGGGCTGTCACCTCCACAGTTGGTAGGAGATTCTGCATTTAGTTTTCCAGAGAATTTACCAAAAGATGTGAAATGTAAATGTTTAAGGGAGGGAAAGGAAATTAATTCATAGGGAAAAATGAAAATATTGTATGTTGAAAATGGCTTGCAGCAAAGAATTGAAGAAGTCTTGAGTATTTTAAGATCCTCTGACTAAATAATCCAAAAAGTGCATGATCAGTATGCCCATCAAAAAAAAACAAGATTCCTTACTTTGAAGTGCATTTGACTTGCTTCGAAAAGCATTGGAGCAACTGAAAATTGCCAGGCAGAACATGTTTTTTTTTTGCCCCGTGAAGACAAATTTCTGAAAGGAGTTCATGTGAATTGGAAGGCTCCTTACAAAACTGGTAAAACCATGTCCGATGACCCCAGATTGAATGCTCCGAAACCCATATCCAACCTTCACTATCCATTTCAGTGCAGTGCAAGTTAGGCATATTTTTGCAATTCCACGAGCAACTCTCCTATGCCTGCTGCATTTGCCTTCTTCAGTATCACCTGCACATTACATCTTTTGCATCTTCACTCATGGGAGAGTTTAATTAAAGCATTGCCAGCAAACATAATAAGTGCCTATATTGAAAGTCATGAAGATATTTTATAATAGGAAAATTGACAGGAAATGTTCATTGGAATAAGATGTTTAACGTACTGTAGATACTGATTTAATAAGTTACTGAACACAGAGATGACAAATTCCTGTGTTTTATCCTTGTTCTGGTCTTAATTAGCAAGACACAGCCAAATTCCTATGACAATAGAGGTTGGCCTCAATCTCTGTGGATTACTTCAGGGTTCAAAAGGAAATTACTCTTGCTCATTATGCAATGGGTGCTTATAGTGTGGAAGGAGAGGATTTTTTTTTTGAAGTTGATTCATGAACAAAACGCTTATTGTTGAAGCCTGTAGATGAAGAATTGTTTTATTTGTTATTACTGGGCTGTTAATCAGTGAAACTCCACTGCTCCTGGGAACAGAGTTAAAGTGCCTGCCAAAATTACAGGCATTTCTGAAGATTGGTCACTCCCTCTCATTCCAGGAGTCTCCAGATTCTGAGGTTTTGCTGTTATCCTCCTATCAGATGGGTTGGAAATGGCTGTCTTCCCTTTCTTAAAATGGCTGTACAAGTCCATCTAGTCAAGAGTAAAAACTTCAGTAGCCAGTGACTATAGTTGTGAATACAAATTATCTTTGTGAGGTTTTTTTTGTGAGGTTTTACTAAGGCTATTAATACATTATTTTGTATTTTACTATATTTTTATTATGAAGTAAAATGATCATCGAACACAGAACATTACAGGACAGTACAAGCCCTTTGGCCCAGGATGTTGAGCTGACCTATATAATAAACCTCTTCAACAAGCTAAACCCTCCCTACCTCACACCCATAACTATATTTTTCTTGCCTCCATGTGCCTAGCTAAGGTTCTTGATATGTCCCTATTGTACCAGCCTCTACCACCACCTTGGCAATGCATTCCAAATATTCACTTTCCTCTATGTAAAAAAAAAAACTTATCCCTGATGTCTCCCCTAAACTTTCTTCCCCTCACCTTGTACAGATGTCCTCTGGTGTTTGCTTCTTTTGCCCCAAAAAAAACAGGTGCTGGCTGTCTACCCTATCTATGCTTTCCATAATCTTGTAGACCTCTTTTAAGCCATCTCTCATCCTACTTGGTCCAAAGAGAAAAGCTCTAGCTCTGTTAACCTTGCCTCATAAGACACGTTCTCCAATCCAGGCAACATCCTTTGCACCCTTTCCACATCCTTCCTGTAATGAGGTGATCAGAACTGAACACAATACACAATATTCCAAGTGTGGTCTTACCAGAGTTTTATCGAGCTGCAAAATTACCTCATGACTCAAACTCAATGCCTAGGCAAATGAAGGCCAGCGTACTGTAGGCCTTCTTACCCATCCATGCGGCAACCTTGAGAGATCTATGGTCCGCAATTTATGACGGTCCAACTTGATGAATTTTCAAAGTTACGATGGTTCGAATCCATACTTTAGAATTTGAGTTCTGATGTGTCCCCACACTTGAGATATGTGGCACGCTATTCTCCCATGATTCTGGGCGATGGTAGCATCGCGTAAGAGTAGCATACGTCATACTCTCTCACGACGCTGCCTCAACCACGCTTGCAGTCTCTGTATTCAACATTCAACATGGTGCATTCAACCTTTAATTATAAAAAAAAATGTTAGGTTTGGTATTCTTTTTCGAGTTACGATTTTTTTCAACTTATGATGGGAGTGCTGGAATGCAACCGTGTCATATGTTGAGGAGCACCTGTATTACGAATCCTGCCATTAACCATATACTCTGGCTTCAAGTTTGACATACATAAATGCATCATTTCACATTTATCTCGATTGAACACCATCTGCCACTTCTCTGACCAACTCTGTATCCTGTCTATATCTTGTTGTATCCTATGACACAACCTTATACACAATCCACAACTCCTCCAACCTTCAAGGTCCCTCAACTCTCTCTCCGCTATATTGACGACTATATCGGGCCTACCTCATGCATTTGTGATGAGCTCGTCAACTTCATGTTCTGGTGCATGCCCACATTTTTTCACACTCGATAAAGGGCTCAAGCCCAAAACGTTGGTTATGTATCTTTATATTTGCGACATAAAGTACACTGTTTGACCTGCTAAGTTTCTTCAGCATTGTGTTTTTACTTTAAGCATGTGGTCTGAAGACTTCCATGTTTTACCTCAAACCTTCATGTCATCTGCAAACTTACTGACCCTACTTCTTCCTCCAAGTCATTTATAAAAACCACAAAGAGCAGGGATCCCAGAACCGATCCCTGCGAATCTCCTCAAGTCACTGACCTCCAGACAAACTATGTTCCATCCACTAATTCTCTCTTCTTTCTGCATGCAAGCTCATTCTGAATCCACGCAGCCAAGGTTCTGTGGATCCCATGCCTCATGACTTTCTGAATGAGTGTACCATGGAGGACCTTGTCAAATGCTTTAATAAAATCCATATACACATCAACCACCCTACCTTCATCTATTTCTTTTGTTACTTCATCAAATAACTCCATTAGTCTCTTGAGGCATGGCCTACTCCTCACAACGCCCTGCTGACTATCCCTGAGAAGACTACATTTCTGCAAATGCTCGTAATCCTGTCCCTAAGAATCCTTTCCAATAGTTTTCCCACCACTGATGTAAGACTTGATTACCAAAGCTAATGTGATGTTTCAGTGTTCTAATGCCTCCATTAACTATATCAACTTGGGCATGATTTTTAAGGAAAGTATCACCTGCGTAACTTGGGGTTTGATTATAAACTGCACCTAATCCAATCATCAATTCTTTCCTATAGAATTCAGACTTCCTTTCATTGTTTTTCTTTTAAACAGGTGGCTATATGCAGCCAGGAGCTCGAGAAAACATTGCCTATCTTACCCACACAGAACGCCGGAGGGATTTCCAGTATGAGGCGATGCAGGAGCGCCGTGAAGCTGAGAACATGGCACACCGTGGGATTGGAGTCACCTCGACCTCCATACCAATGAATTTCAAGGACCTGATCCAGGCCAAGGCTGAAGAGCACAATATTGTTTTCATGCCTTTGATGGGTAAACGTCATGAGGGAAAACAGCTCTACACGTTTGGACGGATAGTCATCTACATTGACAGAGGGGTGGTATTTGTACAGGGAGAGAAAACTTGGGTGCCAACGTCACTTCAGAGCCTCATTGATATGGCTAAATAATATAAAGAGCAGATGACATAAATTACTGTTCTCTTTTTCTTTCCTTTCTGTTTGGTTCTCTTATTCCAGTGATTGCAGTTCAGCAAGACTGTTACCAGTTTATTTGAAAATGGTTTATCAGGAAAAGAGCCATTCATAGTGTGGAACAATTTTCACCACAAACTTTCCTTTTGGCTTTTAGTCCCCAAGTGAAATCGATACTGACTCTAACAATTTGATCTTGTTCAGTCCATTGGCTTACTTGTAGTATTTCTTTAAATATGAAATGCTATGTTTATTTTAATATCTTTTTGTTTTATTTATGAAAATGTGCCTAGGATTGCCACATCAAATTGGTATTGATTTCAATATTTGAATCTCATTAAAGTTTTCAGATGCTTTGCAGATCTCTGATCTGGAATCGGTTCATAATCAAACAAAGGGTTGACGGGTTCCATTGGTAGTTTGGCACAAAACACTGTTCATCTGCTGACATCAAGAACCATGCTAACTGCTACACCGTTGTGTTTATATTTGAGGATAAACTTGTTTTGATTTCATATTTGTTCTCCCTAAGCTGTACACAGGAGACAAAAATAAATTTTGTGGACAGATCATGTGTTAGGGTAATTTCAAACTACCTGTTTCTCTCTGAATCATAGGCAGGGAAAGCCAACCATGTTCGGAAAGGCACCAGTTGTTGATGCAGTGGACCACTGATAAAAGGGCTGAAAACTGCAGTCGATTGTGGTTATAGCCATGCTCCATGCTCCTCTCCTTCATTAGGGTAGAATTAGTAAATGAGTAATGTCTGAATTTTAATACAACACTGGACAATGATTTTTTTTTTCAAAAGGTTTACTTTCTGAAAAAAAAATGAGGATTATGATAGAAAACCTCCAGCTGAACACAAAGATAATTTCAGATTTTCTGTATCATGCAGGAAGTTGGAGAGACATTAAATTAACTTTTCTTAAATTTGGCATATTTATTTGCATAATGATGTTGACGCATTATGTTAGTTCAACTGACTAAAAGATGTTTTGCTACTGATTTTCGTTTGTACTCAGAATCTGACGCCTCTCGTGTCAGTGCCCAACAATAGTCGGCCAGCATTGATCGATTCCAGTTACCCTGATACTGCTCTTCCATGGTCACAATGTCCTAGTGAAGCCTTTCATAATGTCTGTCATTGACGGCACCAAGATCAGCAGGGAAGAAGTCAAAGCGCGAATGGAGAAAATCAATTTTTAATGACATGTTGCACTTCACGGTTTTGTATGCTTGCAGTAGACAAAATATGACGGGAAGTCACAAAAATAGGTTGTATTTTTTTTTAAAAAAGTATGTTATTGGAAAATTTTAAGGTGATTTTTTTGTCATCAGCAGCCCAGAATCAATAAAATACACCCAAAAGTGTTCAAGAAGCAAACGCTTCATTGCCCAGTGTAATCAGTACCCTGTTTTGTTTAAAAAAAAAGCATGATTGGCATAAATAATACTTGAACCTTGTGTGTCATTTATATTTAACAGCATCACACTTTTCTCATAAATATAATGGGAGCAGATCTCATCAGGTAGACGAAGTACGCACTGAACAAATACACACGAGGGGGAAAATGGAAGCTATTTCTACCTTCAAATTCTTTTTCCCTTGATCTGATGGCATCCACTTTGAGGAGCTGGGAGATGCTCAACTTGCAATCTTTCATCAGCATGTACAGTTACAATGACCTCATAATGAACTTCAGGAAGATTTCCAGCTTTCTGACTTTTAATGGACTTGATTTCACATTTCATTTGGGACTAGAATGGATCATTGAACTTGTTCCTTCTATGAAATCATAGGTGATCCGTATCCTTTACTTCATATTCCTTAATACCCTTGGTTAAAACAAAATCAGTCAATCTCATTTTTTAAATTAACAGTTAACTTGACATCAATGACCCAGTTCAGATGAGAATTATGAATTTCAATCTTTTTATTTTTGTCGAAGCATTTTCCAATGGTATGCTTTGAAAGGCTTTGATTTATAAGTTTCTGTATCCTGGTCCTGGATCCATAGACCTATAAGTTCACTTTAATATTAAAAAGCTTCAATGAAGTCATTCCTCAACCTAAATAACAGGAATTACAATCTTAGTTAATGTAAATCCTTTCTTGGAGTCCGAATATCACTTGATGAATCTGCACCGTATTTCTTTTAAGACAAATGTAGCCTAGCATTATAAAACATCACATTCTTCATCATGTATTAATGCCATAAATTGTCTGCTGGTGTATTTTTTAAAAAAAACTTGTGTAATTTAAACCAGTTCACAGCACAAAAAAAAATTCAATCTTCAACTTTTAGGAGCCACCTGCAAAAAGAAAACAAACTTCTACAAATTACAAGCATGTGGCAGAATCACAGACTTCTAAATAAATGTTTTTCTCATATATCCCCATTGACCACATGTATTTATTTCACAGCATCTTAGAATTTAACTCTGCTCCTGCATTGCCAAGTTTTGTTGTAGGTTACAGGTTTAAATTTTTTTTTCTAATTGTCCGCAGCATTCCTCCATAAAAATTGGTTGTTCCAAAGTAACTAACACTAAGCTTGTTTTTTTGGCAGCGGTTTCAGAGGTCCTGGGAAAGAGTGAGCGAGAAATAGTGACCCGAGGGTGTGATACGTTCAAACAAAATATTCAAACAAAACATTCTCATCCTTACTGTTACCAATTATTTTTTTTTCAGTATCTCATTTTCCCACTCAACTATTTTTATTTATTTACTTATGAGATCTTATCGGCAAGGCTGGCATATATTATCTAAGGATTCTGAGTGATGCTTGAGGAACTGAGTTAACTTGAACCTCTATAATCCTGCTTTTGCAGAGGGAATTTCAGCATTTAAACCAGATGAAGGTAAAACTCATTGTCAATTAATGCTCTTAATTGCACATTAAATATGTGTCTGCTTCCCTTGCCCTAATTATGATTTATTTAAAATATTTTAATTTTCTCACTGATGTATCTTACTCAATTTGTATCACGTAATCTGTATTTTGTTCAAACTTTAAACTAAATCAGTGTGAAAGGTCTATCAAGCTCTCCCTTAGTCCTGAGATTTATTTTAACCTTAAAATGTTTGCTTATCTTTATTTTTTTTTTAGTTCTGTTTAAAGTTTAGGAATGAAAGATTAACATGCATTTTACTTTTAACAGATGTGACCCTCTTATTTCATCCAGCATTTTAAGATTTTACTTCAGGAGATGATTCATCAAAGGTGACTAAACTTGAAAAGTTCATATTTAAAAAAATTTAGACATACAGCACGGTTACAGGCAATTTTGGCCCATGGGTCCATGCTGCCCAATTTACACCCAATTAACCTACACACTCGGTATGTTTTGAATAGTGGGAGGAAACCGGAGCCACACAGACACAGGGAGAACGTACCAACTCCTTGCAGATAGTGCAGGATTCAAACCCAAGTCCTGATCACTGGCGCTGTAAAGCTGTTGTGCTAACCGCAACATCAACTGTGCCACCCTTTTATAAATGTTTCTGAAGCTCTCAAGTTGAGGGAATCACGGACAAACTTGTCCTGGTCTTGTATTAGGACAGTGATACTTAATGCTTCAAATCTCCCACTCTCGCGTGACTGTGGGGCTTTGCCAAATAAGCTGTTTTAAAAGCAAGGAAAAAGTGCAGAAGAATAGGAAAGCAACATAAATTTATAGAGTTAAGAAAGTTTAAGACTGAGGTTGAGCATGTGAGGGCCAGAGGTGCAAAAAGAGATTATTAGTCTGATCTATCATATGAAAACAATTGAAACACAAAAGTCTGCAGATTTTAGTAAAAACATACAGAAATGCTGGAGGTACTCAGCCACTCTTGCAGCGTCCGTAGAAAGTAAAGATTACCAACATACTATCATGGAAAGCAAATCTGTTTCTTAGGTAGAATATACTTTGTGTGTTTAATTCCATCAGCTCAACATGTTCTCTGTGCTAAGCACTCTATTGGTGATGTAATTATGGACTCCTGCTATGACAGCTGTTTTGCTGCTTTAAGAATTATGTCAGAGGACAGATTTCTCAGGGAAAGTGTTGTCTCAGTTGCATTTGTGTGATCTTGCTGCAGCATATCATTTTCTGCTTGAATGACCACAGTTTTCTGTGATTCACTACTCTTTTTCTGTTATTAACTGATATTTCCATAAGCTTTTCTCTCCTTGCAAAACAACAGCCATGAACCTTTATTGCTCAGTATCGAGGTGCACAAAGCACGAGTGGGAGATAAACGTAGAAACCTCACAAATCATATTTTGCTTTCGTGATTTTCAATGCCTTGTGACTAAATATTTCTTAAACAAATGCAGGAACAAGTGGAAGAAATTATTTTGGTACAACTGTAGCCTAGTCATGTTTGGAATAATGTTTGCTGTGCTGTATATTAACCTGACATGGTGATTCGACTTCCACAGAATCTTTGCTGTAGCTCTAAGTTTATATTGGCCAGCACTGGTATGTTTAAAAACAATACTTGGTGAAAGTTAAATTTTGATAACTGCTGATCAGACATGCAATAAAACTTTATGGAATGCAAGTATTTGAATAATCTTTGGCTTTTGCTTCAGATTTTTCCACTCTTAATGAGCAGGATCTGAATGTTTATTCCTTGGCTATTTCACTCACAAATACTTCATCTAAGATGACAATTCATCAAGAGTATTCCCCCATCTTTGACTGAAATGAGTTGTGTGGCTAAATTGCTGTTCATTGTGTGGCCCAGTGTGTCGGCAAGTAATCCCACAGTAAAGATGGTGAATTATGAATAATGTCCTTGGGTTATTGCAGTTATTTTAACAGATTATTTTATATATTTGATAGTAGAGGATGAACTGCAAACTATGATAATCAAAGTCTCTCATTCATATCTTTGGCTTGGCTTCGCGGACGAAGATTTATGGAGGGGGTAAAAAGTCCACGTCAGCTGCAGGCTCGTTTGTGGCTGACCAGTCCGATGCGGGACAGGCAGACACGATTGCAGCGGTTGCAAGGGAAAATTGGTTGGTTGGGGTTGGGTGTTGGGTTTTTCCTCCTTTGCCTTTTGTCAGTGAGGTGGGCTCTGCGGTCTTCTTCAAAGGAGGCTGCTGCCCGCCAAACTGTGAGGCGCCAAGATGCACGGTTTGAGGCGTTATCAGCCCACTGGCGGTGGTCAATGTGGCAGGCACCAAGAGATTTCTTTAGGCAGTCCTTGTACCTTTTGTTTGGTGCACCTCTGTCACGGTGGCCAGTGGAGAGCTCGCCATATAATACGATCTTGGGAAGGCGATGGTCCTCCATTCTGGAGACGTGACCCATCCAGCGCAGCTGGATCTTCAGCAGCGTGGACTCGATGCTGTCGACCTCTGCCATCTCGAGTACCTCGACGTTAGGGGTGTGAGCGCTCCAATGGATGTTGAGGATGGAGCAGAGACAACGCTGGTGGAAGCGTTCTAGGAGCCGTAGGTGGTGCCGGTAGAGGACCCATGATTCGGAGCCGAACAGGAGTGTGGGTATGACAACGGCTCTGTATACGCTTATCTTTGTGAGGTTTTTCAGTTGGTTGTTTTTCCAGACTCTTTTGTGTAGTCTTCCAAAGGCGCTATTTGCCTTGGCGAGTCTGTTGTCTACCTCATTGTCGATCCTTGCATCTGATGAAATGGTGCAGCCGAGATAGGTAAACTGGTTGACCGTTTTGAGTTTTGTGTGCCCGATGGAGATGTGGGGGGGCTGGTAGTCATGGTGGGGAGCTGGCTGATGGAGGACCTCAGTTTTCTTCAGGCTGACTTCCAGGCCAAACATTTTGGCAGTTTCCGCAAAGCAGGACGTCAAGCGCTGAAGAGCTGGCTCTGAATGGGCAACTAAAGCGGCATCATCTGCAAAGAGTAGTTCACGGACAAGTTTCTCTTGTGTCTTGGTGTGAGCTTGCAGGCGCCTCAGATTGAAGAGACTGCCATCCGTGCGGTACCGGATGTAAACAGCGTCTTCATTGTTGGGGTCTTTCATGGCTTGGTTCAGCATCATGCTGAAGAAGATTGAAAAGAGGGTTGGTGCGAGAACACAGCCTTGCTTCACGCCATTGTTAATGGAGAAGGGTTCAGAGAGCTCATTGCTGTATCTGACCCGACCTTGTTGGTTTTCGTGCAGTTGGATAATCATGTTGAGGAACTTTGGGGGACATCCGATGCGCTCTAGTATTTGCCAAAGCCCTTTCCTGCTCACGGTGTCGAAGGCTTTGGTGAGGTCAACAAAGGTGATGTAGAGTCCTTTGTTTTGTTCTCTGCACTTTTCTTGGAGCTGTCTGAGGGCAAAGACCATGTCAGTGGTTCCTCTGTTTGCGCGAAAGCCGCACTGTGATTCTGGGAGAATATTCTCAGCGACACTAGGTATTATTCTATTTAGTAGAATTCTAGCGAAGATTTTGCCTGCAATGGAGAGCAACGTGATTCCCCTGTAGTTTGAGCAGTCTGATTTCTCGCCTTTGTTTTTGTACAGGGTGATGATGGTGGCATCACGAAGATCCTGAGGCAGTTTACCTTGGTCCCAACAAAGCTTGAAAAACTCATGCAGTTTGGCATGCAGAGTTTTGCCGCCAGCCTTCCAGACTTCTGGGGGGATTCTGAATAATTAACACTCAAGATTCCGCAGTTGGACATAACTTTTTTGTGTCAGACGAGATTTGTGTCAGACGAGACTAATGGAAGACAAAGGAGCAGTGATCAACACATTTTACCTACTTTTCATCTTCTGACACAATCTATTTACTAAGTGTTTAAATTTCCTTTTGTTATTTATACAGTTGATATAGTTCCCAAGGTCTCCAAACACTTTATCAGGAAGTTATTTTTGAATTAGAGTAATTTTATCAGCGTGTTTTGATAATTTGAACTATTCTCATGCTGTCCTCTGTATTTCTGGAAATGAATTTCGCTCAAGCATGTTTTCAGTTCCATTGAAAGTCCTGGTTGACTGACAATACGTTAAATATATATATATATATATTACCTCAGTGGCTTTAAATTTGTGATCCCTGAGGCCATCCATTAATGGAGGCTGCATGATCATGTACATACCTATCAAATGTCCTTGTTGTCATCAAGGAAATGTGGCAATCAATTTACACACAGCAAGCTCCCACAGTCATGTGTCAAAGGGTTGAAGCAAACTTATCACCTTGTTGGTCAACTCTCTTTACTTCCACAGATGAGCATTAAGACAGCAGATCCTCTGCTCACCAGAGATACGCTGCTGCTCTTTGAGTTGTGTTTTACCCTTGCTCTGTATTTAACTTTTTATTTTTTTGGTTCCGATTGACCATCTAATCTGAAAACATCAGTTCCATTTGGCATTGTTCTCTGAGAACACAATGATTCATTGTTTTGGGGTGGTGGGGGGGGGGGGTTTCAAATAAAACGATCCTCATGAAGGGGAAAAAATCTGATGCAGATGCCAAAGAGTGGTAATGTTTTTGCTCATAGACTGAGCTGAGAGTGCTATAACGATTGAGGCCATTTTTGTCTGGCCTCACTGGATGAATCGTGCAGAACCAAAGCCTGGAGAGGAAAGTTGCATCATTTGTTGATGGTACCTTCTCATTCTTTAATGGGGAAATTAGAGGTGGAGAGGGAGAGCAAATTTAAGTTCTTGGGAGTCACTATCTCAGAGGATATTTCCTGCACTCAACACATTAATGGCATTGTGAAGAAAGCATGTCAGCGCCTCTCCTTCCTCAGGGGTTTGCTATGAATTTGGTATGACACCAGAAACCCTGGCAGATTCTGCAGATATGTGGTGGAAAATGTGTTGTCTGGCTGCATCACAGCCTGGTCTGGGGACACCAATGCCCCTGAACATCAAGCTGTGTAAAAGGTAGTGGACACAGCCCAGGACATCACAGGCAAAACTCTCCCCACCATCATCTACAGGGAACACTACCGTCAGTGATCCACATCAACCAGCATCAATCTGCTCTCGTGCTACCATCAGGAAAGAGGTAGAGGTGCCACAAGACTCACACCATCAGGTTCAGGAACAGCTGTTACCCCTCCGCCATCAGATTCCTCAGCAACAAACTCAAATCAGAGACTCATTTCAGGATTCTTTTGCATTTTAATTTTTTTCTCTTCATTGCAGTTTGTTTACCTTCTTTACTGTTCATGTGTTTGTGTAGTAGTTATTTTTTGCATTACCAATAAGTGTTAATTCTGCCTCGCACACAGGAAAAAGAGTCTGTTGTATGTGATGTCATAGATGTACTCTGACAATAAATCTGAAATCTAATGAGCTGTCAGCTCTAACATGGAGTTAATTCATTCAAGGTTCTGAGTCATAATTTTTTTTCAATCATTTGGTCAACAATCCTATTTAAAGTGTGATTCATTGAAAAAGTTGCATTTACCAATTTCTACAATTCATGAACACCATTTATTATTTTGGAGTAATACACTTAATATTAACTGGGAAATAGATTCATTTGAAACACTTGATTTTTAATGTGGTTAATTCATGAAATAATATGTACCTTTGGCATAATTGTGACTTGTATGCTCCACCAAAATCTATTTGGAATGACTGGCAAATCGAGTTACAGATCCAGTAGATGTTTTTAAGTACACTGCATGCTGATACTGAGATTGTGAAGTTTGAGTGACAACACTCAAGAGAAATCTGTCCATTTCTATCAATGATGGGGGCTTACCTTCTGAGACCCTCCAGCTTATCTGCATTCAGTCAAGATACCAGTATCCGTACTATGTGTATTCCCCGTGAGAAATCTATTTGTTTCGATTCAATTATTTTGAAATCAAAGTAATTGAACAACTGCATGAAGATTTTTTGCTCTCATCAGACTTTTCTGTTTTTGCGATAGGCCATTGGCAATTTTTTTTTGTGTCAAATGTTTTAAGACCTCAGTTTGCATTGGCATTTTTACCCCTCTTACAAAATGCAGGAATCTTATTTTTAAACATTCCATTCTTTCACTCAGCTTCCCATCTTTGTTTCTGTTCCCTGGTTGGATTCTTTTCTGGGAATATATTAAAAACATATCACTAATTTAGGTTAAAATTCCACAGAAATAACTTTGCTCAAACCTTCTTTTTGAGTCCCACTCAGAAAAAGTTCAAGAAAAAAGACTTTTTTTTAGAACACTCCAATTATCTTGGAAATTTTGAACTGTTGGCTTGACAATTGCTGAAAAGTCGTCCATTTTTATTTTATTTCCCCTGAACTACTTTTGCACTAGTATTCTTATTCTGTATATAGTATGGCCTGTTTCATGTGGTTGCTTGAAGTATGTTCTTCAATGAAGGAATGGGTCTCCTTACACATTTGGATGTTTTAGAGGATTTGTGAAGATCCTGTTGCTTTTTTTCCTGTCCCTGGCAATTCCAAAACGTCAGCTGTTTCTGATCATTAACTCCTTGAGGACGATGCCATGGTGCTGTTCGCTGAATTACGATTTTTAAAAATGGTGCCATACAACATCAATTTTAAAGTCCCATTCATGATACAGAACAGTGGAGGGGGCAGCATAGTGTGCATTCAATGGAACCATGTGATTTAATTGGTATGACTTGCTACTCTTCAGATTTGATTGTTGTATACAGTTCAGCAAATAGACTGTGTCCAATTGCAATGGTTATAACATGGATTATGTGACAAAGTCTGAGGAATTTTTAACACAGTTTAATAAAAAAATGTAAGAAAAATTTCAGAATATATTTTGACACTGACAATTATAGTTCAGAACCATTTTTAAAACTTATTTCACAGTGAAATAAGTTAGGTTCTCACATGGAGCTGGTGTCTTATTGATGATCTGGGCATCAGATTAATAAACTCAGGAAGTTAGAGATATAATGAAAAAAGTGGAAATCAACAAGTTGAGTCTTAAACATTCTGTGGCCTGTGCTCCTGAATATTATTTAAACTACTAATATGTTTCTTTCTGTAACAGATTGTTTCTCATTTTGGGGAGTGGATCAGATCTGCAGGAGATCTTGGGTATGAAGATTGGCAGCTAGAAAATAGGTGATTTTAAAGAATTTTCATATCACAATTGCACCACGTTACGAAGTGTTTTGCTTGACAGTAAATGTACAGGATAACTTGCCACACCTGGCTCTATCATATTACAACCTTCATGTTGAGAGCAGCTTTCCTACAGTGCTGTTGTATGGATTTACTCTGGGGTTTAAAAAAAAATGTCAGAATATGACTGGGCTTCTGTCACATCCAAATGACCACCAAATGGATTTTGCAAGGATCTGCTCATAATAAAATATCTGACCCCATGATAAAGTGGTAGGGTCCTGAGAGGGGATCAGGTTAACGCTTGGATGAGTCTCAAATCTTGTGATTCCAAGTTCCAGCAGACACATTTGAAAGGGGTAGTAATTGGGAGTTCCACAAGCAGGATGGAAGAAAATGAGGAGATTGCAATTAATGTGGAAAGTTGGGAGATAGTACTGTGGTGATTGGAGCAATGAAAATAATAATCATGCAGGATTTTGGAGCATAGGGTTGTGAGTTGGGAATTAGTTTGCACAGAGGGAATGCAGATGGAGGGAGGGCGTGTTTCATGGAACTTGTAGCTGTATTTGGGGGGAGGTGCGCATTTTGTCAGGATTTGGAGATTAGTGTGCGTTCAGTGAAGATATGAATTTTGTTGGGGGTTTAGAGTCCAGGGGAGATGTCTGTAGTTTGTTGGGGGTTGGGGGATTAAAGTTCACGGTAGATGTTTGTAGCTTGATGGGGTTTGGGGGAAATTAGAGTCCAGGGGAGATGTGTGTAGTTTGTTGGGGTTTGGGGGGGGGGAATTAGAGTCCAGGGGTGATGTGTGTAGTTTGTTGGGGTTTGGGGGGGGGATTAGAGTCCAGGGGTGATGTGTGTAGTTTGTTGGGGTTTGGGGGGGAGGATGAGAGTCCAGGGGAGATGTGTGTAGTTTGTTGGGGTTTGGGGGAATGAGAGTCCAGGGGAGATGTGTGTAGTTTGTTGGGGTTTGGGGGATGAGAGTCCAGGGGAGATGTGTGTAGTTTGTTGGGGTTTGGGGGATGAGAGTCCAGGGGAGATGTGTGGTTTGTTGGTGGGGCATTAGAGTCCAGGGAGATGTGTGGTTTGTTGGTGGGGGATTAGAGTCCAGGGGAGATGTGTGCAGTTTATTGGGTTTGTGGGATTGGAGTCCAATGGAGATGTGTGTAGATTGTTGGGGTTTGGGGATTAGAATCCAGGGAAGATGTGTGTTGTTTATTGGGTTTCGAGGGATTAGTGCTGGTTCCAGTGGAAATGTGTGTAGTTTGTTGGTGCTTGGGGGATGAGTTTCCATAGGAGATGTGTGTAGTTTGTTGGGGTGGGGGGGGGATGAGAGTCCAGGAGAGATGTGTGTAGTTTGTTGGGGTTTGGGTGGATTAGAGTCCAGGGGAGATGTCGGTAGTTTGTTGGAGTTTGGGGGAATTAGAGTCCAGGGGAGATGTGTGTAGTTTGTAGGGGGATTAGAGTCCAGGGGAGATGTGTGCAGTTTGTTGGGGTTTGAGTCCAGGGGAGATGTGTGTTGTTTTTTTGGAGGATTAGAGCCCAGGGGAGATGTGTGTAGTTTATTGGGCTTAGAGGGATGAGAGTCCAGGGGAGGTGTGTGTATTTTATTGGGGTTTGTGGGATAGAGTCCAGTGGAGATGTGTATCATTTGTTGGGCTTAGGGGGATGAGAGTATAGGGGAGATGTGTATTTCATTGAGGTTTGTGGGATAGAGTCCAGTGGAGATGTGTGTCGTTTGTTGGGGGATTAGTGTCCAGGGGAGATGTGTGTAGTTTGTTGGGGGATTAGAGTCCAGGGGTGATGTGTAGCTTGGGAATTAGAGACCAGTGGAAATGTGTGTAGTTTGTTGGTGTTTGGAGGATGAGTTTCCACGGGAGATGTGTGTAGTTTGTTGGGGTTTGGGGATTGAGAGTCCAGGGGAGATGTGTGTTGTTGGAGTTTGGGGGATGAGAGTCCAGGGGAGATGTGTGTAGATTGTTGGGATTTGGGAGATGAGTTTCCATGGGAGATATGTGTAGTTTGTTGGTGTTTTTTTTTGGGGGGGGGAATTAGAGTCCGGGGAGATGTGTGTAGTTTGTTGGTGTTTTGGGGGGGGGGGGAGATTAGAGTCCAGGGGAGATGTGTGTAGTTTGTTGGGGTTTTGGGGGGTGGTGGAGAATTAGAGTCCAGGGGAGATGTGTTATTTGTTGGGGTTTGGGGGGGGGGGAGGAAATTAGAGTCCAGGGGAGATGTGTGTAGTTTGTTGGGGGAATTAGAGTCCAGGGGAGATGTGTGCAATTTGTTGGGGATGGAGGGATTAGTGCTGTGTCCAGGGGAACTGTGGAGATTGATGAGTATGTGTTGTTGGGATTGAAACCGTGCCTTTGGGAAGTGCGGAGATTAATGTTATTTCATTTGGGATTGAAACCACATTTCGGGAAGATTTGAACGCAGTCTCGTGGATTTGACGGGGGGGGCGGGATGGACCCGTGTCGGGGGAGGGTTTGCGGGGGCATTTGATCACTGCGGGGCTGATTGGATTGGGATGTGTTCGCTGGGGGTCGGGTCGCGTCTGGTCTCATTTGGCTGCGCCGAGTCCCTGTAAGTCGGGATCCCGCAGCCATATCCGTTACTTCGCCGCGCTGCCGAAGCGAGGTCGGAGGCTGGTGCCAAGGGAGGAAAGTATGTGGAGCAACATGGCGAACTTTTAGTCGGGGGAGAAAGGAAGCAGAGAGTCACGAAGCGGGGCTGCCGGAGCGGAGCGTGGGTCGGGCCGGAGTGGATGGCGAGGTGCCCCTGCGCTCCGTCTGTTCAGTGAGGCGAGAGCGGCGAGCGGAGCACCATGGAGGCAGACAGCAGGAGGGAGAAGGTGAGGGAGAGTCGCCAACCCTTTCCGAGCCGCAGTTCCTTGCCCCCCCTCTCCCTTTACATGCTGACAGAGGGGTGGGGCGAGCACTTCTCCACTTTTGTTCCGACTTAACTTTTCAGTCTAATCCTCTTGTTCCTCTCGGGGTCAGTGACATTTCCTCCTAAATTGAACTTCAAGTAAAGGGCAGCCGGGGAGCGGCTTGGGTCCCAGTAACGAAGCCCATTCTGCTCTTTGAAGACCAACGTCCCCCGTTCCCGGAGCTCCCCCCGCCCCGTTCCCGGAGCTCCCCCCGCCCCGTTCCCGGAGCTCCCCCCGCCCCGTTCCCGGAGCTCCCCCCGCCCCGTTCCCGGAGCTCCCCCCGCCCCGTTCCCGGAGCAAGACTTGCGGGAGGCTGGGCCCTGTGAGCTCTGACTTCAGGATTCTTGCCCTGGCCCGCCAACACTCCCCGACTGGTTCTGTTTACGCCCCCCCCCCCCCCACCTCTCCCTCTCGCGCGCCCCCCCACCTCTCCCTCTGGCGCGCCCCCCCCACCTCTCCCTCTGGCGCGCCCCCCCCACCTCTCCCTCTGGCGCGCCCCCCCCACCTCTCCCTCTGGCGCGCCCCCCCCACCTCTCCCTCTGGCGCGCCCCCCCCACCTCTCCCTCTGGCGCGCCCCCCCCACCTCTCCCTCTGGCGCGCCCCCCCCACCTCTCCCTCTGGCGCGCCCCCCCCACCTCTCCCTCTGGCGCGCCCCCCCCACCTCTCCCTCTGGCGCGCCCCCCCCACCTCTCCCTCTGGCGCGCCCCCCCCACCTCTCCCTCTGGCGCGCCCCCCCCACCTCTCCCTCTGGCGCGCCCCCCCCACCTCTCCCTCTGGCGCGCCCCCCCCCCACCTCTCCCTCTGGCGCGCCCCCCCCACCTCTCCCTCTGGCGCGCCCCCCCCCACCTCTCCCTCTGGCGCGCCCCCCCCACCTCTCCCTCTCGCCCCCCCCCCCACCTCTCCCTCTCGCCCCTTGTTGCCCCTTCCCTTCCCCCGCACGCCCACAACGTGCCGGGGGTCACCTCCTCCGTCCCGTTGCAGGGTCTGGAAGAGGGGGTGGCAACTCGAAGGGGTTCACACTCACGAGAATGATTTCGCTCCACACAAGTCCACCCCCTCACCTTGCCCCCTCAAACTGTCCCAGCAGCAAGAGAGCAATTGGCAGGGTCCATCATCAACCAATCGACGGGCTTCCCCAAAATTGGAGTCTCTTGACTGTTTGTTCATGGACTATGTCGAGGAGTTCCGAACCGTGCACTGGTTCTTCAAACATGGTTTCTCTCTTTAAACGACGTTTGTGTGTTTAGTTTCATTTCTCTCGGGTGATTTTGGCTTCTTCCATCTCGTTGGCCACGTTAATGTCCTCATAACATTGGCTGTGGGGTCAAAGGCTGCAGGTTCAAACCCCTCCTGTGTGCTGTCATGACTTGAGCTCAACCGAGCTGGGAGGCACTTATTGCAGTCCATTGAACACGAGGATTCACTGTCATATTGCAGGTCGCGCTGTCTCTTCAGGTGCATTATTACTTCTACTCGAAGTTGCTGGGTCTGTGGACAATTGAATAAAACATCTTGAAGCTGGCCAGATTAAAATATAACAGCTTGGCTTTAACTGCCAACAAGTCATCTCTGCAAAAATGCAGAAAATCAGATCTGATGCTACTAATGAGTACCTTGGAAAAACAAAATAAATTGTGGCTTCATTTTGAAGTTTGTGTCCAAGGAGATGGACCATAATCTGTTGGATCGTTGGATTCATTCATTTATACACATTTAAAAAAAATACAGCTGTTGAATTGGAGTTTGATTCTCAGTTGCCCACCTCTTCCTTGGTCGAAATTGACTTAATATGTGCACAGCCTCATGGTTGTACTTCGAAGCAAGTTTTCTTATTTTTTGTCACTCAACTTCACCAATTGACATTGTTTCTTAACACACAGCCCTCTTTAAAATTGGCTTTTCAATATTTTCAGAGAATTTATTAGATATGTTGGTGAAGAAATGCTCAGTGAAGAATGTTTTAAACCAGTATGTGATGTCCAAGATAGTGAACTGAAAATTGACCTACCAGTGACAGATCTGCATCCATCATAATTTTTACCTTTGCTATATAAAGGACACTGTTTGACCTGCTGAGTTTCTCCAGCATTTTGTGTTTTTGCTTCAACCACGGTGTCTACAGATTTTCATGTTTTACTTCCATCAAAATTTTGTTTTGGTATTTTAAAGTGTGCACTCTGAGTATCACTCGTTTGTGAAAACAGAGTCAACGGAAATGCTGTGCTTTTTCTTGGCTTTGTGGAGCCATCCATGCTACTAGCTGACACAGGCGAAGCTGCTCAACTCTTCCTCTGTGACATTGACAACTACTTCAGTGCTGACTCATGCACCTATGATGAGCTTGTCGACTTAATCCACTTTTCCAACTTCCACCCTGTCCTCAGGCTCACTTGGTCCATCTCTAGCAACACTCATCCTTTCTTGATCTCTCTTTCAGTCTCCATTTCAGTCATTTTCTACAAACCCACAAACACCCACAGCTCTCTCGGCTACACCTCTTCACACCCCGTCCCTTGTAAGAATTCCATTCTTTTCTCGCAATCCTTCCCTCTCAGTCGCATCTGCTCCCAGGTTGATGTATTTCATGCAATATCATCTGAGATGTCTTTTTTTTTAAAAAAGTGGCTTTCCCTCGACAACTCTGACCTCACCCGCATATCGTATATTACCTACACATCTGCCATTGCCTCCTCTGGTCTACGTGTAATAAGGACAAGATTTCCCTTTGTCCTCACTTATCACCCCTCTACCAGACACACCTTCCCCTCTCCTCCCCTTTTCACCTTCTGCAGGGACTGCTCGCTCGCTGTGACTCTCTTTCCACCAATCACCCCCTTGGCACCTACCCCTGTGAAGGAAATGCTATCCTTATGCCCACACCACCTCCATCACCATCATTCTGTGCCTTAAACAATTATTTCAAATGAAGCAACACTTTACTTGTGAAACTGCAGGGGCCATCAACTGCATCCGGTGCTCCTGATGAGGTCTTCTCTGCGTCGAAGAAATTGGACGCAGACTGGGACATCGCCTCATTGAGCACCTTCACCCTGTCCACTGCAACAGCGAGAACCTCCCAGTGGCCACCTATTTAAATTTTGCGCCATATTCCCATGCTGAGATGGAGACCACCTGCAAATTGGAGGAACAACATCTCATATTCTGTCTGGACGCCGTCGAACAGGATAGCATTAACGTTGACTTCTCTGGTTAGCCCTTTGAACTCCACCCACCACTCCCCCTGCCATCTGTCCCTTTCCCCATTCCTCTTTCTCCTTTCCATTAGCTCTATTACTCTTGTTCCCTGTCTTTCCTCCATCTCTGCATTTCTGCATTCACAGAGCCACCCCTCCCCCAATCAATTTTCAGCTTTTCTATCCTGTCTTCGTATCCATATACAAATATTGCCTTTTGTCTGTTAGCCTGTACTTCCTCACCCTCACCCCCTCCTCCCACCTGCTTTTTCCTCCCAGCCTTTTAATTCAGCTGCCTGCCTGCTTTTTCTTCTCATACTTTGAAGAAGGCCTCTGTTGTATATCTTTACCGCCTATGGATTCTGCAAGACCTGCTGAGTTCTTCCAGGATATGTGTTTTTCACTACACTCACAGATTCAGCAGTCTTTCATGTTTCACGCCAAAAAGTGTTTAAATATTTGGCATTCAAATTTTTTTTAAAAATTTTTAAAAATTTTTCACACCATAAACCACATTAACCAAGATACATACATTTGGGGAAACAATTTCTTTGGAAGAATATCCCACTCCTTTATGAGTTTTCTGGTGACCTGCTGGCTCAATTCCATTTATTAATAAAACAACTGCATCTTTTTGTGTCTAATTTGGGTTGCTTTTGTTCTGTTTCCAGGTCTTTCAGTTCTTTGTGGTAAACAGTATTGTGATATTTCCTGAAGGATACTAGTTTAATTGTGATATTATTACTGTTTGTGTATCACAATTTGATTTGTTTGCCCCTTTTGTGAATATTGGAGGGAATATTTTATAAATGAAAAACACCTTTCGGATTTGAGTGATCCAATTAAAAATGTTTTCTCAGATCTTGCTGATGAAGGCAAACAATACAGTCATTCTGCCCAGTATTAAAAAAAGGTTTGGACTGCATATATTCAAAAACTGTGTGTGAAACCTGGGCAAGTGGTCTATCGCCCAGTAGCACGAACATCTACTGTGATGAAATGCTTTGAGAGGCTGGTCATGGCCAGAATTAAAATGTACCCAAGCAAATATCTAGACCCACTGCAATTCATCTATCATCACAATCGCTCCACAGCAGATGCAATATCGCTGACTCTCCACTCATCTTTGGACACCTCGAAAACAGCAAATCATACGGCTGCTCTTCATCAACTTCAGCTCAGCCTTCAACACTATTATTCCCTCAGTGCTGGTCAAGAAGCTACAAACTCTGGGACTCTGTACCCACTTCTGCAACTGGATCCTTGACTTTCTCATTGGAAGTCAACAATCAGTACGAATCAGAAAAAAATGTCTTCTTCTCACTGATTATCAACACAGGTGCACCCCAAGGATGCATGCTTAGCCCACTGCTTTACTCATTATACACCCATGAGTGTGTGGCCAGGCACAATTCTAATGTTATCTACAAATTTGCCAATGACACCACAGTTGTTGACAGAATCACAAATGGCAATGAGGAAGTGTACGAGGGAGATAGATCAGCACCAACAACCATGTGCTCAATGTTAGCAAAACCAAGGAGATGATTGTGGACTTCAGGAGGAAGTCAGGGGAACATGTCCCAGTCCTCATCTAAGGCTCAGTAGTGGAGAGGGTTAAGAACTTCAAATTCCTGGGGGTCAACATCTCTCAGGATCTGTCCTGGAGCCTCCAGGTTTATGCAATCACAAAGAAGGCTCACCAGCACCAATACTTCATGAGGTGTCTGACGAGCTTCGGTATGCCACTGAGGACTTGCGTAAACTTCTACAGGTGTACCATGGAGAGCATTCTGGCTGGTTGCATCACTTCCTGTATGGGGGTGCCAATTCTCAGGACAAGAATAAACTCCAGAGGAGGGTTGTTAACTCGGCCTGCGACATCACAGGCACCAGACCTCACTTCATCGAGGACATCTGCAAGAGGCAGTGTCTTAAAAAAGCAGCTTCCATCCTCACAGACCCCCACCACCCAGGCTGTGCCCTCTTCACTCTGCTACCATTGGGAAAAAGGTACAGGAGGCCTAGAGGCAAGCACTCAGCGGCACAAGGACAGCTTCTTCCCCACTGCTATTGGATTCCTGAATAATCAATAAACCAAAGATACTGGCTTACTTTTTGTGCACTTTTTAAAAATAAATTATTTTGTAAGGTGGTTTATATGAATGTTCGCTCTGTGATACTGCTGCAAAACACTGAATTTCGTGATTTGTTTATGACAATAAATTCTGATTCCGATTCTGACCTCCAAGATCTTTTTGATTGTACATTCCAGTATTCAATCTATTCCATGTGTTCAGAGTTAATTTCATAGTTAAATGAGTGAAGCAGCCCTATGTTATAACAGCTTTGGGTGGTCTGCCAAGGCCTTTCACTCATTGCATTTTCTCAGGTTTTCATTTGAAGCTTTTCTGGGAAGAGGGGAAGAAATCATTGGTGGTTTAGAATTTAGTTAATTGCATGCTTACTTCTTTGCACTCCTTTTTTTCTGTCTTGGCACACAGTTTGTTAATTATTGCTCTTTGTGGTTTATTGGGAGGTTACTGCATGCAAAATTAAATTTTCAGCTGCCTCAGTGATTGTCAGTGTTGCCAGTGGGAATATCAATTGAAAGCGTGAGCAATCCAATCTCAAAACTTGGGGCTCCGTTTTCACTATAAAATGGGCATTAATTTTGCTTTTCATCCGAGACATGGAAGCTTCTTTTTGAACAGCTCTTTATTGATCCCTCACTTGAAGTTTATGTGGCTGCTTTGCCATTGTGTGATAAAAGATCTGGCTGGAGAAAATGTGAACTTCAGCATGAACTGACTTATATTATTAACCCACTGTATCTGAGAGTGTTAACTTTTTCATTCACAATTTAATATATGTTTACAGTTTGATCATCTACCACCTGTTCTTGTTGGTGGATGATCAATCTTACAAGACTCCTGCTGCCAATTCTTTAAATTAATTGAAACCTTTGTAGGTAAGTTTGTCTATTAGTTAGCAGCTGTGTGAAACCAAGCAGTCCCACCTGCAATGCATGATTTCATATCCATTGGGATGTAATGATTGTTATCTTTGTGTTATCAGCCAGTGTTACAAGCCGCCGAAGTCCAGTTTCAAACTGTAGACATTTTGCTTTCTCGGATTTGCAGACTATTTGTTCACTAATGGAAGACAGATTGCAAGTGAGTCCAATCTGTGACCATGGTTTACATTTCTAGGAGGTAAATCAGGAACTCTGATTTGCTCTTCCCTTTGTTAACCCAGGGCTGACGAGCCATCCAGTTGCACAGTATGATGACCTCCAATGAGATGAACTAATTGGGTGTAAGTGGAATTGGTCTGTATCCCACAGCTGCTCAATGTCGAAATAGACTTTTCCACCAAAGTTCTAGTAATGTATAAGAATTGATGGGTGCTGACTTGCACAGACACTTTCACTGAAAGATAGTTGAAGGATGTCTACTTAGAGCAGAGATGTGGAGGAATTTCTTCAACCAAAGGGTGGTAAATCTGTGGAATTTGTTGCTACAGATGTATGTGAGGCAGACATAAATAGGTTTGTGATTAACCAGGGCTTCCAAGGTTATGGGGAGAATGCCAGGCAGTGGGGCTGAGTGGGAAAAATGGATCAGCTGATAATGAAATGGTAAAGTAGACTTGATGCTCCTATGTCTTATGGTCTCTTGAGAGTAATGTAGTTGGATGAAAATAATAGCCAGATCTGTGCCTTTATGGACTGAATGTTGCAAGTGTGGCAAAGGACTTCATTGGATCATTTGAGCAAGGTGCCAAGGATGAGTCAGCATGGTGAGAAGCGGGTGGAGGCCAATCAAATGGACAAGAAAGGGGAAAATGAGACCTCGACTTTCTGTTCAAACTTATCATTCTTATTTTTTTCTGATTGCTGTGTCTCTGCTCCTGGACCTGAAGTGACCCTCTCAACGTTTGCTCAGTCTTACATCTTCTCTGTTGTGTTCTCATTTGCACCCAATTTAATTGTCCTCCTTCCAATATCCTATGATCTTAATGGCTGTATCTATCTCTTGTCTGTTTCCACATTCAAGCTCTTCTTTGGTTTATATAATATTATTTCCTTACCACCATCCCTCTCCCATCAATTTCTGTAAACCATAAGGATATGTGAATGTTTTTTTCTCTCTGGTAGCTATATCCTGAGAGTAAAATATAATTGTTTTTTAGTTAATTTATCTGTCAGCAACTCCAGTACATAATTTGAAGTTGTTACATGGTAGTTGTTATTGCCTGCATTTATTTGGCAGCTGAAGAAACCTGAAGCAAAATCAAATGAAAAAAAAAAACAATGTTTGACAGCATGCTCCATAGAAATGACCAAATATTTGGCTGGAATGTTAGTTTTAGTTAAAATGAGGAGAGGGGTACAGCTTGAGAAATTAATGGGGAGAATTCTGACTCTACAAGAGCTGAAGGTAAGATCAAAAATAGTGGAACTTTAAGAACCTGGATTCTTGAGGAGCCTGAACAAGAGGGGTGCACAAAACTGGGGGGCATGGACGAGATTCCAGATCTGGAAGAAGGGCTGGATGGATTTGCAAAGATAAGAATTTCAAATTCAAGGTGTCAGCAACTCTAGAAACTTTGCCCTTTTATAAAGCACAGTATCACATACCATAAAGCAGCAGTCCAAGATCAAGAACTGTCATCATTCTTACACCCATTGTGGTAAGGCAATGCATGACACCATTCTGCAACACCAATCATTTTGGTTCATTCATTTTACTCTTTAACACAATTTTTCCCATTTCCAAACCCCCACCTCCCACTCCCGCGGCTAATTCCTTTAAAACATCTTTAGAAGAAAAAGTAATAAAATCCTTCCCAAGATGTGACTTCTGTTTTTTGAGGTGTGGATAGAATGCATGAAATTCATGACCAGTATACTTACTGATAACTCACCAAGGACTATTCCTAGAAAACTTTCTTTATCCCATCTTGGCCTACTTTTGGAATTCACATTTGCGTTGCAGTTGTATATTGTGGAGTGTACGATGAAGCTTGCAGATTATGTCTATCAGCCAATTATTCTGATTGTAGAACATCTATGAGTCTTCTTTGGCTTGGCTTCGCGGATGAAGATTTATGGAGGGGGTAAATGTCCACGTCAGCTGCAGGCTCGTTTGTGGCTGACAAGTCTGATGCGGGACAGGCAGAGTGGTTGCAAGGGAAAATTGGTTGGTTGGGGTTGGGTGTTGGGTTTTTCCTCCTTTGTCTTTTGTCACTGAGGTGGGCTCTGCGGTCTTTTTCAAAGGAGGTTGCTGCCCGCCGAACTGTGAGGCATCAAGATGCACGGTTTGAGGCGATATCAGCCCACTGGCAGTGGTCAATGTGGCAGGCACCAAGAGATTTCTTTAGGCAGTCCTTGTACCTCTTCTTTGGTGCACCTCTGTCACAGTGGCCAGTGGAGAGCTCCCCATATAACACGATCTTGGGAAGGCGATGGTCCTCCATTCTGGAGACGTGACCTACCCAGCGCAGTTGGATCTTCAGCAGCGTGGATTCGATGCTGTCGGCCTCTGCCATCTCGAGTACTTCGATGTTAGGGATGAAGTCGCTCCAATGAATGTTGAGGATGGAGCAGTGACAACGCTGGTGGAAGCGTTCTATGAGCCGTAGGTGATGCCGGTAGAGGACCCATGATTTGGAGCCGAACAGGAGTGTGGGTGTGACAATGGCTCTGTATACGCTTAACTTTGTGAGGTTTTTCAGTTGGTTGTTTTTCCAGACTCTTTTGTGTAGTCTTCCAAAGGCGCTATTTGCCTTGGCGAGTCTGTTGTCCATCTTGTTGTCGATCCTTGCATCTGATGAAATGGTGCAGCCGAGATAGGTAAATTGGTTGACCGTTTTGAGTTTTGTGTGCCCGATGGAGATGTGGGGGGGCTGGTAGTCATGGCGGGGAGCTGGCATCAGTGTTAAATCTTGGAGTCCTTATAGAAACATAGAAGATAGGAGCAGGAATAGGTCATTCGACCCTTCGAACCTGCTCCGCCATTCAACGAGATCATGGCTGATCTTAAAGTTCAGTACCCCATCCCCGCCTTCTCTCCGTAATCTTTAATACCCTTATACTGAAGAAATAGATTTAATTCCCTCTTAAATAGAACCTGCCTCTACTGCCCTCTGTGGCAATGAATTCCACAGATTCACCACCCTCTGGGTCAAGAAATTCCTCCTCATCTCGGTCCTAAATGTTTTGCCTATTATCCTCAAACCATGGCCCCGGGTTCTGGATTTTCCCATCATTGGAAACATCCCATCTGCATCCATTCTGTCCAGTCCTGCCAGAATTTTATAGGTCTCTATGAGATCCCCTCTCAATCTTCTAAACTCTGCACTCCCTCCATTGCAAGAACATCCTTCCTTAGATAAGGTGACCAAAACTGCACACAATACTCCAGGTGGGGTCTCACCAAGGCCCTGTACAGCTGCATTAAGGTATCCTTGTTCCTATACTCAAACCCTCTTGATATGAAGGCCAACATACCATTTGCCTTTTTAACCGCCTGCTGTACCTGCATGCTCGCCTTCAGAGACTGATGTACAAGTACCCCTAGGTCTCTCTGCACTTCCCCATCTCTTAATCTATTGCCATTCAAATAGTAATCTGCCCTCCGGTTTGTATTACCAAAGTGGATAACCTCACATTTATCCACATTGTAGTGCATTTGCCATGTATCCTTATGTAATAAGGATTTTAAAAAATCAACAAGTGACTAACATAACATTTTCATTCATGTCGATGTTATTTTTCTTTCAAATCATATCTAAGATAGCTCATAATTAAAGGTACACCGCCTTGCAAATGATCTACAAATCCAAGTGAGTTAGAAAGTATTGAAATAATCTTGATTTGAGTGTAAAGAAGTGTGATGTGATTGTTTCTGACGGGTTCATTACCAAGAAAGGCATTGGAAAGGTTGATGGAAAGAAGCCAGGGGAAGCTGGAGAGAGATGGGGGTTGGGGAAGGGGGTGGGTGGCAGACGGTAGGAGAGAAGAGGCGACAGTGGGGGAGGCTGGCACTTTCCGAAAGAAATTCTGATTTTTATCAGGAAACAGTAAATGAATCGTGGAGCCTTGAAAGCTCCTGTGTTGCCATAGTAATTAAGTGGCAGGAGATCCTGCAGTGTGGTGCTTATCGAAGACTATATATTTTCAAAGCTGCAGAGAAAATAAATGCTGGAATGCCTTTGCAAAAATTTAGTGTTCAGCTTGTATTGAAAGAATTCTAAGTATTTTGCCAGTAATATATTTATTCCACACATAACTTGACAAAACTCTTATTCTGTGATAAGCTGATGTTGAAATCTAATTTATAATATTTGTGGAACATCAGCATTTGAGTCCTGCTTCAGGTTTTTTTTCTTGAACTTCACCTGGATTTTATCTTCTTTCAGTATGACCACTCCATCTGTGTGCACTGACATCAGTGTCTATGCTGGTATACATTTTGTGCATACTTCTTGACATACTTTGGGCAAACAGCAAATTTTCAAGTGCCTCTAAAATGCATTACATATTAAAGAAAACAAAACATTGGAAAAATGGGACCAAGAGAGGGCTAATCAGTGGCTTGAGTGTGCTCTACCAGCTGATGTGATTATAGCTGGTCCTCTATCTCAATATCACTTCCCCACTTACTCGTCCCTTTAGTATCTAGAAATCTGCTCGATGCCTTCTTAAACATCTTTTTTTTTATTTTTAAATTTTTTTTATTTTTCACACCGTAAATCACGTTAGCCATGATATACACTTTTTCTTTTTCACACATATACAGTGTCTTTTTCTCCCCCCACCCCCCTCCTCCCAAGCCACCCCCCCACCCCCCCTCTCATCCATTTTAGGTATACAATCTAGGTTGCATTAAGCCAGTCAGACAATGTTGTCATTCAACAAAAATACACCAGAAATTCTACTGAGTCCATTCTTTTCTTTCCTTCTCCTTCCATCAACTTAGGTAATGTTTGTTCCCGGTAGGTTTTCGCTATTGTATTTAATGTAAGGCTCCCATACTTGTTCGAATATTTCAATATTATTTCTTAAACTATATGTTATTTTTTCTAATGGAATACATTTATTCATTTCTATATACCATTGTTGTATTTTCAAATTATCTTCCAATTTCCAGGTTGACATAATACATTTTTTTGCTACGGCTAGGGCTACCTTAACAAATCTTTTTTGTGCATCCTCCAAATCAATTCCAAATTCTTTGTTTTTTATGTTACTTAGGAGAAAGATCTCTGGATTCTTTGGTATATTGTTTTCTGTTATTTTATTTAATATCTGATTGAGATCATCCCAAAATTTTTCTACTCTCTCACATGTCCAGATTGCATGAATTGTTGTTCCCATTTCTTTTTTACATCGAAAACATCTATCAGATACTGTTGGGTCCCATTTATTTAACTTTTGCGGTGTAATGTATAGTCTGTGTAACCAATTATATTGTATCATACGTAGCCTCGTATTTATTGTATTTCTCATCGTTCCAGAACATAATTTCTCCCATGTTTCCTTTTTTTATCTTTATATTTAAATCTTGTTCCCATTTTTGTTTAGTTTTACCATTTGTTTCCTCATTCTCCTTTTCTTGCAGTTTAATATACATATTTGTTATAAATCTTTTGATTAACATTGTATCTGTAATCACATATTCAAGGTTACTTCCCTCTGGTAAACTCAAATTGCTTCCTAATTTATCTTTCAAGTAGGATCTCAGTTGGTAATATGCCAGCGCTGTATCTCCAGTTATATTGTACTTATCTCTCATTTGTTCAAAGGATAAGAATCTACTTCCTGAAAAACAATTTTCTATTCTTTTAATCCCTTTTTTTTCCCATTTTCTAAAGGAAAGGTTGTCTATTGTAAAAGGGAGTAGCTTATTTTGCGTCAATATTAGTTTTGGTAATTGATAATTTGTTTTATTTCTTTCTACATGAATCTTCTTCCAAATATTGAGGAGATGATGTAGTACTGGAGAAGTTCTATGTTGTACCAATTTTTCGTCCCATTTATATAATATGTGTTCAGGTATCTTTTCCCCTATTTTATCTAATTCTAATCTCGTCCAGTCTGGTTTTTCCCTTGTTTGATAAAAATCTGATAGGTATCTTAATTGTGCGGCTCTATAATAATTTTTGAAGTTTGGCAATTGTAAGCCTCCTTGTTTATACCATTCTGTTAATTTATCTAGTGCTATCCTCGGTTTCCCCCCTCTCCATAAAAATTTCCTTATTATTTTCTTTAACTCTTTGAAGAATTTTTCTGTCAGTTGTATTGGCAATGCCTGAAATAAGTATAGTATCCTTGGAAAAATGTTCATTTTAATACAGTTTATCCTTCCTATCAGTGTTAGTGGTAGCTCTTTCCAATGCTCTAAATCGTCCTGTAATTTTTTCATTAGTGGATTGTAATTGAGTTTATATAATTGGCCTAGATTTTTGTTTATTTGTACACCTAGGTATCTTATTGCCTGCATTTGCCATCTGAATGGGGATTCCTTCTTAAATTTTGAGAAATCCGCATTATTCATAGGCATTGCTTCACTTTTATTTACGTTTATCTTGTAACCCGACACTTCTCCATATTCCTTCAATTTCTTATATAATTCTTTTATTGATAGTTCTGGTTCTGTTAAGTACACTATCACATCATCCGCAAATAGACTGATTTTATATTCCCTGTCTTTTATTTTTATTCCTTTTATATTATTATCTATTCTTATCAATTCTGCTAGTGGTTCTATAGCTAGCGCAAACAATAATGGTGATAGTGGGCATCCCTGCCGCGTTGACCTGCTTAAAGTTAAATTGCTTTGATACATGTCCATTTACTGTCACTTTCGCTAACGGTCCCTTATATAATGCTTTAATCCAATTAATATACTTCTCCGGTAAACTGAATTTTTGCAATACTTTGAACAAGTAATTCCATTCTACTCTGTCGAAGGCCTTCTCTGCGTCTAAAGCAACTGCTACTGCAGGTGCTTTATTTCCTTCTACTGCATGAATTAAGTTAATAAATTTACAAATATTGTCTGTTGTGCGTCTTTTTTTGATAAATCCAGTTTGGTCTAAATTTACCATTTTCGGTACCTGTTCTGCTAATCTGTTTGCTAATAGTTTAGCTATTATCTTATAATCTGTGTTTAGCAAAGATATTGGTCTATATGACGCTGGTGAGAGTGGATCTTTCCCTTGTTTTAGTATTACTGTAATTATTGCTGTTTTACATGAATCTGGTAAGTTTTGTGTCTCATCAATCTGGTTGATTACATCCAGGAGGGGCGGTATTAATAAGTCTTTAAATGTTTTGTAGAATTCTATTGGGAATCCATCCTCTCCTGGTATCTTATTATTTGGTAATTTTTTTTATTATCTCTTGTATTTCTACTGTTCCAAATGGTTCTGTTAATTTATTTTGTTCCTCTATTTGTAGTTTTGGTAGTTCAATTTTAGTAAAAAAATTCATCTATTTTCCCTTCTTTCCCTTCGTTTTCAGTTCGGTATAATTGTTCATAGAATTCTCTAAAGTTTTCCTTAATTTCTTTTGGATTATATGTAATTTTTTTGTCTTTTTTCATTGTTGCCAATACCATTTTCTTAGTTTGCTCTGTCTTAAGCTGCCATGCTAGGATTTTGTGTGTTTTTTCACCTAGTTCATAATATTTCTGTTTTGTCTTCATTATATTCTTCTCTACCTTATATGTTTGTAATGTTTCATATTTTATTTTTTTATCCGCCAATTCTCTTCTTTTGGTTGTATCTTCCTTTATTGCTAATTTTTTTTCTATGTTTATTATTTCCCTTTCCAACTGCTCTGTTTCCTGATTATAGTCCTTCTTCATCTTGGTTGCATAACTTATTATTTGTCCTCTAATGAATGCTTTCATTGCGTCCCATAGTATAAACTTATCTTCCACTGATTCCGTATTTACTTCAAAGTACATTTTTAATTGTTTTTCAATAAATTCTCTAAAATCCTGTCTTTTAAGTAGCATTGGGTTTAATCTCCATCTATACATTCTTGGAGGGATGTCCTCTAGCTTTACTGTCAGTATTAAGGGTGAATGGTCCGATAGCATTCTCGCTTTATATTCTGTTTTTCTTACTCTATCCTGCATACTAGCTGATAACAAAAATAGGTCTATTCTTGAGTATGTTTTATGTCTAGTCGAGTAGTATGAGTATTCCTTTTCTTTTGGGTTTTGTTTCCTCCATATGTCCACAAGTTTCATTTCTTGCATTGATTTAATTATAAATTTAGTTACTTTGTTCTTCCTGTTAATTTTTTTCCCCGTTTTATCCATATTTGGATCCAAATTCAGATTGAAATCCCCTCCTATTAGTATGTTCCCTTGCGTATTAGCTACCTTCAAAAAGATATCTTGCATAAACTTTTGATCTTCTTCATTAGGTGAATATATATTAAGTAGATTCCAAAGCTCCGAATATATCTGACATTTTATCATAACATATCTCCCTGCTGGATCTATTATTTCCTCTTCTATTTTAAATGGCACATTTTGGCTAATTAATATAGCCACTCCTCTTGCTTTTGAATTATACGATGCTGCTGTTACATGTCCTATCCAATCTCTCTTTAATTTCTTGTGCTCCAATTCAGTTAAGTGTGTTTCTTGGACAAATGCTATATCAATTTTTTCCTTTTTCAGTAAATTTAGTAGTTTCTTCCTTTTAATTTGGTTATGTATTCCATTAATATTTAAAGTCATATAGTTCAGCGTAGCCATTTTATATTTTGTTTATCTTCTCTTTCCGTTTTTCCATCATTACCTTTCCTCCTTTTCCATTTCTGTTTTCTTATTTTCAACTCTTTATAAGACAACATTCCTACAACATCCAACATTTTCCTTATTCTCCTATTTCTATCTTCTTTGTCCCCAATCTCCCCTTCCCCTCCTGAGTTGTCCTTTATCCCTTGTCGGACAACCAAATCTCCCCTCTCCAATTGGATTTGCGAATCCACTCGCAAGCGTCAACTGATTTTGCAGTGACCGCTATTTTCCCCCACCCAGCCCCCCCAGAAAAGATTTCACTTTTCTTATGTCACAAAGGTCACTCTTTTAATTCCCTCCTTATTCTCTCTATTCCATTACCTTCCCTTATTAATTCTTGTCTATACTATCTATATTTTCCTCTAATTACAGATACATTCACGTATGCACATTGTCTCTATTCACTCTTATACCTCTTTACCCGCATACATATCAATCGTGATCATTTTTACTCTCATTACCCGTCTTCATCCCTCAGTCTATTTTTGTCTTTACCCACATACATATCAATCATGATCATTTTTACTCTCATTACCCGTCTTCATCCCTCAGTCTATTTTTGTAATTGTTCTGCAAATTTTCGTGCTTCTTCTGGATCCGAGAATAGTCTGTTTTGTTGTCCTGGAATAAATATTTTCAATACCGCTGGATGCTTTAGTATAAATTTATACCCTTTCTTCCATAAAATCGCCTTTGCTGTATTGAACTCTTTTCTCTTCTTTAGGAGTTCAAAACTTATATCTGGATAAATGAAGATTTTTTGCCCTTTATACTCCAGTGGTTTGTTGCCCTCTCTTACTTTTTCCATTGTCTTCTCCAGAACCTTTTCTCTTGTAGTATATCTTAGGAATTTTACTACAATAGATCTTGGTTTTTGTTGTGGTTGTGGTTTAGAGGCCAATGCTCTATGTGCCCTTTCTATTTCCATTTCTTGCTGTAGTTCTGGACATCCTAGGGTCTTAGGGATCCACTCTTTTATAAACTCCCTCATATTCTTGCCTTCTTCATCTTCCTTAAGGCCCACTATCTTTATGTTATTTCTTCTGTTATAATTTTCCATTATATCTATTTTTTGAGCTAGTAGTTCTTGTGTCTCTTTAGTTTTTTTATTAGATTCCTCCAATTTCTTTTTTAAGTCTTCTACCTCCATTTCTGCTGCTACTGCCCGTTCTTCCATCTTGTCCATTTTCTTTCCCATTTCTGTTAAGGTCATATCTATTTTATTCACTTTCTCTTCTGTGTTGTTTATTCTTCTTCTTAAATCATTGAATTCCTGTGTTTGCCATTCTTTAAATGACTCCATGTATCCTCTAACAAGAGAAAGTATATCATTTACCTTGCCTTTCCCTTCTTCTATTTCCCTGTACTCTTCCTCTTCTTCTTCCTCTGGGTTGGCCATCTGTTGTTTCTTTGTTGCCCTTTCCTTCTCTTCTTTCTTGTTTCTATTGTCTTCTGTGGTCTCTTCTTGCTGCAGGTGTTCTGCAGCTGTCGTTGCCGGCTGTGGAGATCGACTCCCCAGCTGGTCCCCCCTCCCGTCGGTGTGTTTTTTTTCATGCGCGGTTGCGCACTTTTACTCAGCTCTGTGAGCCATTGTTGTAGTTCTATTTCTACCGACCTGAGGAAGCGGGCTTCTCTCTCCACATCGGGCCTCTTCGGACAGGTAAGGCCTTCTCTTTCTTCCTCCGTTGTCTTCTCTTCCTCTCTTCTTACCGTTGATTTTGATTTTTCTTTTTTTGTCGCCATCTTCTTTCCACCTTTATACTCACTTTTCTTTAACTTTTATTTCTGTGCCTTTGTATTTTCTCTTGTTTTTCCCGAATTTTCTGGAGAGGGCTGGAGTTCACCGTCCGGCCACTACTCCATCACGTGACTCCTCCCCCTTCTTAAACATCTTCATGGATTTTGCCCGCACCTCCCTCTGTCATTGTGACCTCTGCAGGTTGACCATGCTCTGAACAAACAAGAAACTTCTCTCAGTTTTAAAATGTTTTATCCTGAGTTCCTGACCCCTGTGCTAGGGAGATGTGCGGTTCAGCTGGCAGATGTTCTCACTGTCATCTTTAACATCTCCCTGAGAAGCACCGTGATCCCAACGTGCGTCAAAGCTGCCACCATTGTCCCCGTGCCTAAGAAGTCGTCAGTGTCTTTCCACAATGACTACTGCCCCGTCGCACTCACATCTACCGTCCTGAAGTGCTTTGAGAGGCTCGTCATGGGGAACATCAAGCTCCTGCTGCCCCCGTCACTGGACTCCCTGCAGTTCTCCTATAGATCCAACCGCTCTACGGATGATGCCATCACCACCACCCTCCACCTGGAAAATAAGGACACGTATGTTCGAATGGTGTTTATTCTCATCAGTTTGGCATTCAACACAATTATACCTCAGTACCTGATAGGGAAGTTGAGCCTGCTGGGTCTAAACACCTCCCTCTGCAATTGGATTCTAGACTTCCTGTTGGGGAGACTTCAGGTAGTCCAGATTGGAAACAGCCCTTCAAGACCATCAAAATGAGCACAGGGGCCCCCAGGACTGTGTGCTTAGTCCACTGCTGCTGTTCACTCTGCCGACTCATGTCTGTTCATCAAAACACAGCTTGAACCACATCATCAAGTTTGCAGACGACACGATCATGGTGGGCCTTATGAGTAAGAATGATGAGTCAATGTACAGAGATGAGATGCAGTTGCTAATGGACTGGTTCAGAACCAACAACCTGTACCTGAATTTGAATAAAACAAAAGAGAGAGATGGTTATCGACATCAGGGAGGGGCGGGAGGTGGGGTGGGGAAATCACTCTCTGCTGACCATTGATGGCTCGACCATTGAGGTCGTCAAGAGAATCAAGTTCCTGCAATCTCACCTTGTCCTTTAGCACCAGCTCCATAGCCAAGAAAGCCCAACAGCACCTGCAAAGGCTGAGGAAAGTTCATCTCCCACTCTCTATCCTCACTACATTCTACAGAGGATGCATTGAGTACATTCTGAGCAATTGCTTCACCGGCTGGTTTGGAAGCTGTACCTCCTTGGATTGGAAGACCCAGCAGAGGATAGTGAAGTCAGTGGAAAATATAATTGGTGGCTCTCTTCCTACCATGATGGATATCTACAATGCACGATACACGTGGAAAGCAATAAACATTGTGAAGGACTTCACACACCCTTCATGGAAACTGTTCTCTTCTGCCATCTGGTATCATAGCATTCAGGACCCTTATGTCCAGATTGGGCAACAGTTTTTTTCCCCCCAAACCATTAGACTCCTGAATTCTCAGAACATATGTGGATAGGGTACCATGGACTGTTATTGTATATGTTTTAATATTTTAATTTCTGTTTTAACTTTCATTTATGTAAATCTGCTCCATGAAGCTGGAGAAACATTATCTTGTCCATGGAATGAATGACATATAAAGGTGACTTGTTTCTTGATCCTTCAACCAAGGATACCAACCTCCTATTTAGCCTATCAAGCTTTACCTTTCAATAAGCTCTTCTTTCCTACTTTTAAACTCTAATGTACTCAGATAGAGTCAACCCAATTGCTGTTCATGTGGGTGGCAATCCTGGCATCCCAGCACTCAATCTGCAGATTCTTCCTTGTATTTTGTCTGTGGGCTGTATATAATCTCCTTGGAACAGAGCAAGATTGCACACCATACTGAATGATTTGGAAACTCTTTGTCATGTACCACGACCATTGGATGTTTGCGAGACACCTGGAAAGCAGCTCATTTCCCATCAATTTCTTCGTAAGCTGTAAAGTTAATTTAGCCAGACGTAAATTATGTGGGATCAGGCTCATTTTGGAGAATTGAATGCAATAGAACAATTTTCTCTTTTCATTGCCATGTGCAATTCTCTAAGGCACCGAGGAAACCACACTGGGACTAAAAAATTAGCAAATGACTAAAAGCAGAAGAATTTTCACAAATGAAAAAGCTGTGCATGAGGTCAGGGGAATGTTCAAATACGATGAATTAATTGATGAGAAAAATTGAGACAATTCTGTTCCACAAAAAACTGGCATTCATCTTTAAGTGAGACAAACAGTATTACTGCAAAGAGCATAGTTAGACCAGAACTGTAAGTGTGGGACTTGGAGTTGGAGGGGAGAGGGAGGGGGTGCATGGGGTGAGAATGGTAATGGTTGTAGGTGGGGCAGCAATGATGAGTTAGAGCCGCGACCATGTTATTTAAATTATAGGGTTTTATTCGCAGGAAGTGACCATGCAAGCTGAGACACTTGGAACATTTGGCATATCTGACACTAGTTATAGTTTGGAACGAAGAAATGAAAATGTGCTAAATGCATCTTTTACAAGCTTCTGACACCTCAAACAGCCAATGAAGTTTAATAACATGCAAGCACGGTTGCTAGGTAAGAATCCTGGCAGCCAGTTTTCAGGCAGCATGTTCTCACAAACACCAATGTCATAATGACTAATTTTTGTAGTAAGAATGTAAATATTGTAGCTGCATTTGGCCATTGGCCTTGAGCCCATTCTGGGTTTCACCAAGATCATGGCTGGCTGATCTTAGCCTCAACTTTATTTTCCTGTCTGGGCTCCATTGCCTTTGATTTCCCTAAAGTCAAAAAAATGTATTTCAGTCTTGAATGTATTTGACAGGTTAAATATCCATCGTTCCTTCTCCCCTTGCCCCATGCCAAACTTTTGTGGAACTTGGGTGAACCTCACGGTGAAGTGCAGAGAATGTTGATGCATGGTCCTAGCACAATCTGAGGATGTCAGCCTTGAAGGAATACCCCCAAGATTTTGCAATTTATCACAACGGTAACAGAAATTGACAATAAAAGTGACCAGGTTGAAACTGAGAATTGTGCCAACAATATAGGGCATCTTCTCAGAAAATGCATGATCTTTTTAACAATGCAAATCTTTACTTGTCTTCAGAAGGAATTTGCTGTGAAGAGTAAAGGATATAAAATAGATAACTCCTCAGACACTCTCCAAGGCACTTAAAGCCAGCAATGAGTTGTTTCTAACCATTTAAGGAAACAAAAGATTCTTTTTGATTTACATTTCCTTTGAGGTTATAAATATTGAAGTTGGGTTCTCCCAGACCTAAAGTACAGAAAGGAGGACACTGGAGGGGGTCCCCAGATGTTTGATCTGCTGTCAGCTTTGTACTTTTTCAGTTTTGGCATACTATAATGTATTTTTTTTCTGTGTCCATTTATAAATAACCTCATTCTCTGCAGCTTCTCCGTTAATATACTTTGTCCTTGCTTCTGCCATATTGTCCTTTGTTAATTTTTGTTCTTCCCTGCATCATTTCTACCTCCAAATATCTTAGAAGTTGTGATGTTAAGTCTGCAGAGACAGCAGGTTTAATATCAGTGCAAATGAAATCCTCAGTTGGGACCATTTGGAGAAAGTTTTGTTTCATAGATGTGGCAGTGAAATTTAGTACTGAAACTGACACTAAATCAAATTTAAATGCTGTTACTATCTCATTTAACTCATTGTTTGACATTATCTTTGTAGCATTCGCTGTAATGTGTAGCAAGACTGAAGATCTACTTTTCCTGCGATTGTTGTGCAAGCATGTGGGTCAAATTCGTAGTATGTGTTAACTTGTTCACGAAGAGGACACTCGCTCAAACAAATATTCCTTTATTTCTAGCTTTCATTCGCTCCGATACTCCAATCCAAACCTGCATAATATTATTGACACAATAATAGCAACACTTATAGGTCTCATAAATCAATAACAGTTGTGTTTCTAATTGGCTTAAACCAATCACAGGTCTGCATCCTTTGAGTGTGCATTTGCTACCACTCCAGTTGATATTTATCTCATTAACAGCACAAACTTGGTTAACTTCAGTGTATCTCTGGGTCACACATGCTCATACAGGAACCACCTTGAGGAGATGTGAACTGAAGTCCGTCTTCTAATCAACATCTGGAAACTGGAGAATGGAAAATGAGGTACATCCACCACAATTTATCAAATCCATCTCTATTCAAGGTTTGGATGGGTGTGCTTCATAGTAAATTGACAAAAAAATGCAATACTCGGTGTGCGAGAGTTATGGAGCCTTCTGGAGGCAGCTTTGGCAAGAAATAGAAGAGTTGGGATTTGCACTTGAGCAAGAACGTGAAGTTAAGCCATGTTCACAAAGGTGAACAATCTGCTTTGAAACTGGTTTTAGGAGCAAGATCAGCAAAATATTCCTTCATACAAGCCACATGTCAAAAGGCTTAGATTTATTGTCCTGAAAGAAGATGCGTCACAGCCTTAAAACTATGTAAATAAGTAATAAATTACACATGTTGTTTGTAGTTGCATTCGAGTACAGTAGTGAACATTCTAGATCTCCTCAGAATTTATCAGTAAACCTGACTAAACAGATGGTACAATCAAGTGGTTCAGATTAGCTTAAACTTGCATGGCATAACTTTGGAACTTCTTCTATATTCTATGATACCCAAGCCAGGTATCATCGAATATAGCAGAACTATATATATATATAAACTTTTTCTTTACAAAAAAGATATAAAACAACCCCTCCCTTTCACAATAGAAATCCACACACCATCTGGGCTCATGTTGATCATCAAAAATTCTTTTTGGGGAAGTCACTTGTATTTATACTATAGTAGCATTTATTATTATCCTTATTATTGTATTTATAATTACAATTGGGCCCCTCTATGATCCCAATATCTTAATAAATATGTCATATTTGTTCCTTAAGTTGTATGTAATTTTTTTTCCAAAGGTATGCAACTATTCACCTCAGCACTCCATTGTGCAGAGGGGAATCGGATTTCCAAGTAATTGCAATACATTTCTTAGGCATTGCTAAGGCGACTTTAACAAATGAAATTTGGAATTTAGTTAATTTATTGTTTATTTCAATAAAGTCACTCAAAAGATAAAGCTCTGGGTCACCTGCAAAGGCCACCCCAATTACCCTTCTTAATATTTCAGTAATATCCTGCCAGAAGGGTCTCACCTTCACACACAATCATGTAGCATGTACAAACATTCCTATTTCTGTCCCACACCTTAAACACATTTCCAATATTTCAGATTTTGATTTAAGCAACATCTGTGGTGTGTGAGATACAATTGGTGTTGGAAATTATATTGCACTAATCTGTACCTTGCATTTATAATTGATGCATGCTATCCAAACACCAATCAGACCAACATTATTCCAACTCCCATCTCTCTCAATCTTTGTAAACCTTGTTTCATAATTTAATTCTGGAGAGCATAATACATTTTAGTTGTAAATTTAGGTGTATTTCTCAGTGAGATCGTTCATTTCATTTCACTAATTTCAGGTGGAGCCAAACTTGGCCCCCATCTTTCTCTTAGGAACAATCTTAGCTGGAGAAAACAAAAGAAAGTCTTATTAGCTACTCCATATTTATTTCTTAATTGTTCAAAAGACACAAAATCCCTCCAAATAACAATCATCAATATATCTTATTCCTTTTTACTTAATGGTGTTCTTAGTGATATACCTTCTTTTATTTTAATGTTCATTTATTTCTTGCCATATTCTGATCATATTTACTAATATAGGGTCATCTGTGTTTTTTGTTGTTAACTTAATATTCCACTTGTAAATAAAGTCCTTCGCTATTTCTTTTTCTATTGAATTCAATCCCATTTAGATCTGGGGGGGAACTGTCTTCTTCAAAAAAGAATGATAAAAATCTTGCTTGTGCAGATAAATAATATTTCTTAAAGTCCAGAAGTCTAAATCCTCCCAATATATAATGCCATGTTAGTTCTCCCAATGAAATTCTTGGCACTTTATTTCATAGGAATTTCCTTATATAATTATTAAATAATTTAAAAAATAATTAGTGCAACAGGCAACGATTGAAAAAGATACTGTAATCTTGGCATCACCTTCATTTTAATACAATTTACTAAATCTTTCTCTTTTTCTAAAAGAGGAGTGTAATTTAATTTATATAGGTTCTGTAAATTATTATGTAATTATTCCTAAATATTTGATTCCTCTTATCTTCCATTTAAATCTACTACCTTTTTGATATCTTTCATAATCAAAAATTTTCAATGGAATTATTTCACTCTTTGTCCATATTTATATTATAACCTGATATTCTTCCATTATTTTCTAATGTTGTTTACATTTTTATCAAGGATTTAGCAGGGTCAGACATATATAATAGCACACTGTCAGTAAATAAATTAATTTTAAGTTATTTCTGCCCAACTTTGAAGCCCTTAGTATCCATATCTCTCTTTATAGTCTCTGCCAGTGATTCATTAACTAGGATAAAAAGCACTGGGGATAGACGACACCCCTGTCTACTCGATCTACTGAAGGGAAAAACTGTTGATATCTGATTATTATAATTTTGGCTTGTGGTTTATGAGGATGAATTCTTTTCCAGTTTATAAGTCTTCTGCATATACCTAATTTTTCCAATGTTTTAAATAAGAAAGACCATTCTAATCAATTAAATGCTTTTTCTACATCTAGGGAGTTGGTTATACTTGGATTCAACTTTGATTTTGCCATATGTATTATATTAAGTAGTCTACTTAGGCTATTTGAAGAGTGCCTAACTTTGACAGATCCCACCTGATCTGTGTGTATTAATTTTGATAGTTATTGTCCCTGTCTATCAGCTAATGCTTTTACCAATATGATGATTTTTAATGGGTCTCTACTTTTCTTTGGTAGCACTGTATTGTAGCAGTTGAGAAAGATTCTGGGAGGGTCTAGGTCTCCACCACCCAGTACAATACGTACATCATAAGAGGTATTGATAAATCTTTAAATTGTCTCTAGAACTTGGGAGAAAAACCATCCTCCCCCAGAGATTTGTTAGTTTGTAATGTACCCAAAGCTTTCCCGATTTCTTCTCATGTGAAAGAGGCATCTAAATCAATTTGTTCTTGATCTTCTAATTTTGGAAGTTCAACATTTGTTAAAAATTCATCCCTCTCATTTTCATCTCATAATAATTTTGATTTAAAAAAAAATATTATTTATTTATTTTTAATTATATGTTATAATATCGGCCTCTGTTTTTATTGCATCTATCATTCTAGATTATTCCTCCGCCTTTACCTGCCAAGATAAAACTTTATGCACCGATTCTCCTAATTCATAACATTTTTGTTTGGTTTTGAAATTTTTTTCCATTGTATACGCTTGTAATGTGTTATATGGTATTTCAATTTTTTATTTTCTAATAGTCTTTTTTTTGTGACCATGTTCTCTGATATTCTTTTTCTAATTTCATTATATCTTTCTCTAAACCATCCAACTCTGTAGCATATTCTTGCTTAAGTTTTTTTTGTATAAAAATAATTTGTCCTCTTCGATAAGCTTTAAGCGTATCCCTTATTAAAAAGGTATTATCAGCAGAAGAAAGGTTAGTTTCAGAGAATAGTTGTACTTCTCTTCATAAACTCACAAAAATCCTTCCTTTTCAACAGTATGGCATTGAGATGCCGTCTATACACACTTTCTTGTTTTTCTATTATTGCAAAAGTTAAAGTTAATGGTGAATAATCTGATCAAAGTCTCACCAAATATTCCATTTTTACTAGTTTACTTTTTAACTGGGTAAACATTAAAAACAAAATCAAGCCTTGTTTGTGAAGTAAGTACGCTTAAGTAGAACAAATAGTCTCTTTCTGCGTGGTTAAGCTGCCTCCACGTATCAAATAAATATAACCCCTTCATAAATGATAGTAATTTTTGCAGCTTTTGCCCTTGTCACTGTTCTGGCTGATTTATCCAGTACTGGATCTAGGCGGTCATTGAAGTCTCCTCTGTCCAGTATATTTTGTCTTACCTCTGCTGCTTTTAAAAAGGTATCTTTCATAAAGGCTTCATCATCATAATTTGGTGCATAGATGTTTATAAACATCCATGATTCTGCATAAATTTTACAATGTGCCATTAGAAATCTTCCAGCTTGGTCAGAAAGTGTCACCTCTATTATTATTATTGGTATATTTCTGTAAATTAGAATCGCTACTCCTCTTGCTTTTGAGCCAAATGAAGAGGATATTACTTGACTTACCCATCCTCTTTTTAATATAAAATTCTAATTTGGTAAGATGTGTTTCTTGTAGAAAGACTATCTGCCTTTATTTTTTTTAGATTGCCAAGACCTGCCTCCTCGTCACCTCCCCTTTTAACCCATTAACATTAAGACTAATAAATTTTAATGTTCTGGCCATATTGATTTTTTGAAATAAATATTGTTTAACCATATAACCTTTTCCATTGTGTAAATAATAGTGATCTTTCCCCTTTAAAAAACACATACAATGTCCCCGCCCTAATGGTGATATAAACATAAAACCCCCGAAATCCCACAAAAAAAGCCCATGGAATCTCTCAAGGAATGAATCCCTTCGTTTAGCACCATCTTTTATAGGTACTCCTCTCCAATTGCCATTCTCCCCCTTAGAACAGAGTCTCCACTGTGTTACTACTTTTGCCAAGTTTTATCTCTTTTCTGAGCTCTCCATGAACATTTCAATAACATTTTCTTTTCAGCAGTAAATACAAGATGGTTTTTAAAAAAAAATACAGCTTTTACTTAGTCCCATTGTAACCATTCTTCACTGTCTTCCTCTTTGGCAACCCTTAACCTTTTCATAAACTCGCAGGAAATCTCCCACCTCGTTCTTAGTCTTGAAAAATCATCAATTACCTTTTGATAATTCGACCCTCAGAATCGTGGGGTAAATCATCGATTATTTCAAGTTTTTGGAACGCAGTTGTCTTTTTACATTGTTAAACTCCTTCCTTTGCTTAATCAAAGTAGGACTAAACTCTTGGAAAAATAACACTTTTTCATGGTCAACCTCGGATGGCCATTATTTTGTTTAGAGTATTCATATGCTGCTCCCAGAATTGTCTCCAGTTTTCGGTAACTCAAAAGTCTACCAGGACTGGGTCATAGTCATTGATCGCTAGATCTCTTAGGTCTGAGGGTCCAGTGAGCCCTTTCAATACGCAGTTTTTCTCTGAATTTGTCTTCTTTCAGCTCTCTAGGAATCCATGTTTCGAAAAAGTTCACCGGTTCTCTTTCCTCGATTCCTTCTTTTCATTCAATAATTCGGACATTATTTGGTCTGCTAAAAATATCCATGTGGTCAATCTTGTCCAGCAGACCTTGCCTGTCTGACTCCCATTACTTCACATCTTTCTCCAAGTTTGTTTCAGCTTGGGTCATTTTTTTCAGTTAAGTCTTCAACGTTTTCTCTAATTTCAATCATCCTTTCAGTCACGTCTCTCATTATATTTTCGACACCGGTGAATTGGTGGTTCAAGTTTTCCATTTTCTCCAGGATAATATTTAGTTCTTGTCCCGACTCCCCAGCTTTGCCAGGGTCCGCCGGTCCTGAAGACCCTCTAGCGCCGCTCCCTTTTGGGCTTTCGCTCAATGTTCTTGGCTGAGTAGACACTTCATTTTTTGTTCTCGGCTCCCATGGTTTCTTAGAACTTGTTTTGTCCATTTTTCAGTGAAAAATTCTTAATTTTAAAATTTTATTCGTCTTTTTGATACTCTTCACGGAGAGCACCATCAAAACATGTCTAAGTCCTTTGCATGGCCACACCCCTCCTTGTCGATCATTGTTGTACTCTTTCTTTAATCCAGGGAGTGTTCTGTTACTACCATGTTGGACTTTATTTCTTTTTATTCAGATATTTGCTTTGAACTAATGATGGGGGGGCTCAGACCCAAAATGGTTACCCTTTACTTCCTATGGATAGTGGTGGATTAACCATTAGGCTTAGTAGGCTGAAGCCTAGGGTTCCCAGAAGGTAAGGGGGCCTGAGCCCCAAGGCTTCAATGTCGACTCAGTCAAGTGTAGGCACCTGGTCTCGACTTACTGCACCTGCACGGGTGAAGCTGGCAGTGTCTGTGGACCTGAGTTGGCATCACAGTGGGTTCAGGGATCTGCCGGCAGCAGGCTAGATGCATGAAGATTTGTGGCATCACTGGCATGTGTGAGATCCTCCAACTCACAAGATAAAGGAACAGAAGTAGGCCATTCAGCTCATCAAGTGTGTTCTGCAACTCCACAACTTCACCCTGAGCTAAACTGTTCTCACATATAGATCCCAATTATGTCCTTATCCCCATATCCCTTGATGCCCTGACAAATTAAATACCTATCAATCTCCTCCTTAAACTCTCCCAATGATTGGGCCTCCACAGCTGTATATGGCAATGAATTCCACAAATCCATAACCTTTTGGCTAAAGGAATTTCTCCAAATCTCTGTTTTAAATGGGTACCTTCTAATTCTAAGACTGTGCCCTCTTGTCCTGGATTCACCCATCAAGGGAAACATCTTATTCACATCTACTCTGTCCAATCCTTTCAGCATTCAAAATGAGATCCCCTCTCATTCTTCTATCCTCCAATGAATACAGTCCAAGAGCCGATAAATGTTCCTTATATGTTAGCCCTTGCATTCCAGGAATCATCCTGGTAAATCTTCTCTGAACTCTCTCCAACATCATTACATCCCTTCTAAAATAAGGGGCCCAAAACTGCACACAGTACCCAAATGAGGTCTCACCAGTGCACCATAGAACCTCATCAACACCACCTTACTCTTATACACTATTCCTCTTGAAATGAATGCCAACATTGCATTCGCTTTCTTCATTGCTGATTCAACCTGGTGGTTAACCTTTAGCTAATACTGCATGAGGACCACCCCCCACCAAAGTCCCAGACACCTTTGAATTTTCTCCCCATCCAAATAATAATCTGCTTGCTTATTTCCTCTTCCAAAATGTACAATCGTACATTCTCAATATTGTATCTCACCTTCTTTTTCTTTGCCCATTAATCTGAGCTGTCCAAGTTTCTCTGCAACCTTTCTGTTTCTTCAACTCTTCCTGCTCCTCCACCTATCTTGGTGTCATCTGCAAATGTGGCCACAAAACTATTCAATTCATAATCTAACTCATCAATATACATTGTAAACAGAATCTGCCCCAACACCGACCCCTTTGGAACACCACTAGTAACCGGCAACTAGCCAGAACAGGTTTTTTTTATTCCCACCCTTTGCTTTTTGCCTATCAGTCAATGCTCCACCCAATCTAATATCTTTCCTGAGCTCTCATCTTATTAGCTTCTTATGCAGCACCTATCAAAGGCCTTTTGAAAATTCAAATACACAACTTCCATCCTACTTGAGACTTCCCACCAAACTAATAGATTTTTAATGTCTAATTTGGTTGGAGAGATGTTAAAAATCTAATAGTTTGGGTCGAAGGTGGAGGATGATTGGGGGCTGGGGGTTGAAAACAACTCACCTCGTCCAGAACACCCAGAGACAGGCAGTTAAGTAATTAGTGCCTCTCTGGTGGGTGCTACTGTGATAGATTGAGAGGCCACCCCCACCTCACTGAAGTGGACTCTCAGTTTCACCCAGTGGTGGCCACTAATTAACTGCCTCCAGAGACTCTGCGTGAGCTACTTTAATACAACTCCCACTCCTCAATCCTCCACCTTCCTAGTTCCCACTTCCAAACTATGACATTTTTAACATCCAATTTGGTTGGAGAGATGCTAAAAATCTAATAGTTTGGTGGGAATGTGGAGGTTTGGGGTGGGGGTTGAATCCTGCCCTTAATCTCCAATATGCATGTTGGATGACATAGAAGAGTTTAGGAGCCCCCCCATAAGTCCCGACGAGCCTGACATGGCCCAGCAGCAGGCATCAAACTACCTATCCCCCATGCGCGTGAGTCTGAGCCTGAGGACTGCCTCCTGCTGCAGGGTTCGGCTCGGGCAGCGCCAGCATTGCTCATGGAAAAGTCGGGGAACAATTGTTTCAATTGGACTCTCTGCCATGGGAATGGAGTAAGTGATCTCTTTAATTATTTTATTCATGCTTTTAAATTATGAACCACAAAACAGTTTCTGTAAATTGTATTGTACCCAGAGTTTGCAAATTGCAATGGTTGAAAAGTAGCAGTATTTCAAGTCACATTGTGTGTGGCGTGTTGTATAATGCCTACTGCTAGTGTCCCCATGCTTTTTCTGCCCTTGTCTTTCCATTTTCCTGTAATGTTGTGGGTTAAAAGATCCTGCCCAAGGAATATTGCAGCTTGTAGATGATAGAAATTTACAAACTACTATTGCTGTCCATCAGTGGTGGAGTTGGTGAATGGTTGTGAATTGAATGCCTTCCAATCAGGCTGATGTGTCATGTATTTTGTCGATCTTCTTGAGTAATGGCAAGTTACATGGTGAGTTACACACTGCATGATTCATAGCTTCTGACCCTTGTGCAGAAGACCAAGACAGCTCAGTTTCTAATCAATGTTAAACCCCCATGATGTAGACAGTGGAGAATATGGTGTGGGATGAGAGCTGAATTTCTCGGGTGCTGGCCTGGCTGTGGCTGCTACAAGCCAGGGAAGGGAAGGGAAGGGAAGGGAAGGGAGTAGGGGACGGTGTTACGCATCGGAACAACTGCCCCAAATGCAGCACTGTGTCAGAGACCGGCGATGAGGTCCCATGTGCGACCAGCACCAAGGCACCCCACGACTGGCCCAACCTCTCCCCTCCTCATGCACCCCTCCCCACTGGACTATTGTCACCTGGCCCATCAATTCTCTCCTGCCATCGTCGGGCACAGTGTCCACACGTACAGCCTGAATATGTACTCGCCAGATAAGTTTAGAATATGTGAGGGGGGAAACACCAACTGTGGCAATAGCTCTTGATGCAGAGAAAGCCTTTAATAGAGTTGAATGGAGTTAACTTTTTAAAGTACTACAGAAATTCAAATTACCAGAAAAATTTATTAATTTGATCAGAGCACTGTGTATAATGGTCCTGTGGCAAAAGTGATAACAAATGGATATGTTTCAGACCACTTTAAATTGACTAGGTCAACAAGACAGGGATGCCCTTTATCAACATCCCTGTTTGCTTTGGCTATAGAACCATTGGCAGAGCTGGTAAGAAAAGACCCTACGATAAAGGGAATAAAAATAAAGGAGGAAGAATTTAAAATTAGCTTATTTGTGGATGATATTATAGTATATTTAACAGACCCAGATAAGTCAATAAAAAGGTTATATTCAAAATTGAAAGAATATGGGATGATTTCAGGATACAAGGTTAATATTGATAAATGTGAGGTGATGCCAATAAACAAAGTCAATAATACGAAATATAAAAGGGAATCTCTTTTCAAATGGCAATCACAGGCCATACATTACTTGGGTATCAGGGTAGATAATAAATTAAATCATTTGTATAAATTAAATTACCAACCGTTAATAAACAAAAACAAGAAGACTTGGAGAAAAAGAAAAAAAAATCTACCACTAACTCTAATAGGGAGAGTAAACTGCGTCAAAATGAATGTATTTCCATGACTACAGTACTTATTCCAAATGCTACCGATTCCCTTGACGGGAATTAAAAAAAAAAACAAATTAATAAGGAAGTTTCTGTGGAAGGGCAAAAAAGCAAGAGTAGCTTTGGAAAAATTAACATGGACATATAAACAAGGGGGATTGCAGTTACCAAATTTCAAAAACTATTATAGGGCAGCACAGTTAAAGATTTTTAACAGGCGGGATAAAAACTGGCTTGGCTCAAGATAGAGCTACATAAATTAGGAATATATTCATGAACACTTGCACTATAAATGGAATGAGAAACTGGTGCAACATAACAACCTACCGATCCTGCAACATATACTAAAAATATGGAGGAACAAGAGATGATAAATTACCAAATACCAAAATGTTATTAACGCAAAACCCATTAATTCCTTTTACAATAGACAATCTATTTTTTATGGAATAGGCAAGAAAATAAATTAAAAGAATAAAAGATTGCTTTTTGGAAAATAATGTACTGACATTTGAACAGTTAAAAGATAAATATGGAATATCATATGGTACAATATTTTCATATTACCATGAGATCTTATTTAAAAGAAAAATTGGAAGCTAGTCTAAGATTACCTGAGACTAGTTGCTATGAATATTTAATGACAGGCACTGAAATAGTAAAAAAAATATCACAATCATGTATAGCAAATTACAATACAAGGAAAATAATGAAGCAATATATAAACCCAAACAAGGTTGGGAAAAAGATTTAAATATACGAATAAAGAATGAAACATGGAAAGAACTATGTGCAAGTACCATGACTAAAACAATAAACACTCGGTTTCATATGATACAATACAATTGGCTCCATAGATTATCTGTTACACCTCAAAAGTTAAAAGAATGGAATCCAACACTATCAGACAAATGCTTTTGTTGTAAACAAGAAATTGGTACAATAATACATGCAATTTGGACATGTACAAAAGTGAAAACCTTTTGGGAGGATTTAAACTTAATATTAAATAGAATTACGAAAAAATAAGATATCAAAAGACCCAAAAATCTTCCTGTTAAACAACATAAAAGAAAAGAACGAGATCTAAAATTTGACAGGTCTCAAAAACGATTCATTATGATCTCACTAGCAACAGCAAAAAATGCATAATGTGAACTTGGAAACAACCTTAAAAATACAACAATGGTGCAGAGAAATGAACAAGTGTATTCCATTAGAAAAAAATTACCTACAATCTAAAAGACAAATATACTTTATTTGAACAAATTTGGGAACCATACATAAAGTTTATTAGAAACCACCAATTTCAGACCTCCATCTCTTGACGTGATAAGTTACAATTAAGAAAATTATCAAATATAAAATATTGGACGACACAATCTCTTTTTCTTTTGTTTTCCTCTTTCATGTTTATTTATTCTTTCTTCTTTCTTTTCCTTTCATTTACTGCTTTAAGTTGTAGGGTGGGGGAAGGGGGAAAAATGAAAATGTCACTCTATATATTAACATTGAATATCTGTATATATTGTTACTGACATTCTTCACGGTGAAGTATAAAATAAAAAAATTACCTTAAAAAAAGAATGTGTGATGGGAGGGCATCACCTGGCCGGGAGGGGGTGGGTGGTGGCAAGGTCAGTGGGGGCCTTACTAAAGCTCAGCCTAGGGCCCCATGTGGTAGTTTATCCACCACTGCCTATGGTGCCTGTGTGACCTGCTATGTTTCTGCCACTTGTGTATTGCACTCAACCCCTGCATCTGCAGATGTTCTTATTTAATTAGACTTTGTGGCTATGCTTATGACAAGTGAACACCAATTAAGCTTCAAGAGGACAAGTCAAGGGAAACCAATACCCAACCACAGGTCTGCAGTGGGTTTCCTGGATCAGTCTGCAGTGCATTTCCAGAGCAACTCCAGATTTTCTCAGCAGCCTCCTACAATAGGGTCAGTTACTCGTTGATGTGTTTTACCTTGTGCAGTTTGTCATTGTAATCCTTAACCTCTATTTCTTCTTGGTGCCTTTGCTAGGGCTTGTGATTCCATAGCCATCAAAATGGACACCAGTAATCAAAATGTAGTCACTGGGGATTGCCAGATGGCAAGGTTCTGTTGTGGACAAGGGAATGCAGACTCAATAATGGCCACTTCAATCTTCTGGATGTAATTTTGTTCCAGTAATGTGGAACTTGGTTGAAGCTGGAGAATTTTTGAACAGCACAGAAGCAAGCCCCTCACTCTGTTTTGTGGCTGCTTCTCATACATTTACCAGCAAATAGCTGGATTCCAGGCAAGTGCCTCAATGTCTCCACTTATGCCATTCATCCTCACCTGTGTTCTTCCTTCCATGCTGGAATTTTATAGATTTCCTGCATCACATTACTAAATGCCTATCACTAAAATGTCACATAATCCGACTTCTTGTTATGGGCTCAATATTTTTAAAATTAATGATACAGCACGGTAGAAACTCCTGCAGCCAAAATACACCCAACTAATCGACCAAACCTGTACATTTGGGAGGGTGGGAGGAAACAGTAGCTTCTGGAGAAAACCCACGCAGGTCTTGGGGAGAACAAAACAAATTCCTCACAGACAGCACTGGATTTGAACCTGTGAGGCTGGTTCTGTCGTAGTGCTGTGCTAACTGCTGTGCTAACTAACCCAGCCATCTGATGTAGTGCTGAGAAGATTTGCACCATTTTGCAAGAATTTCAGTCACAGTCCTTGCTTTGAATAAAGCACTGTCTGAATTAAACATTGCTAAGTGAGGGATTAACCAGTGGTCACGGTTTAATCCTCATTAAAAGTGATGATTGTCCCATTCAGCTTTGAAAGCATATGATGTCACAGGTGAGCTGGCATCATTGTTGTAGAAGTCATGACAATTCTGTTAGTTTTCTAACATTGAATGGGTGATGAACTGACCTTTGTCCTGGATGCTCTCCTGGGATGCTGTGCTCTGTGCTGACCCACCAAGTCCTCACTCTGGATTTGTCTTTCTTCATCCATTTAGCTTTCTGTCCATCTGGAAAGAGGGGAGAGAGAGAATGTTGGAGGTGTGGGTGTGTGTGTGTGTATCTACATGAGGGAGGCTTTTGAATTGTTCTAAACTGAGCTTTTAGCTGGAGATCATTAAGAATGAATACTATAGGTCCATTACGGTCACTACACTTAATTGTCTAAAGAGGAAAATGTGAAAAGTGCATCTGTTCATTTTCTGGAAACTTCATGTACTTCTTCAGGTTACTTTATCCATTGTGACAGAGTATATAGAAATGTTTTTGGGAGATAAATTGGGAAAGGTTTGTTAGAGTAGGTCATATGCAAATACTTGAAAACGGATCTTATTTGAAATACTGGAGCTCTGCTTATCCTAGACATAGTGGCTCCTTTCAGTTTTTTTTTGCAAGAGCTTTGAAGAGTGCTGAAGGACTTCACTAATGGATTGTTGTTTACCAAAGCAATAGATGAAAGAGATTGTTGGAGCCGCATATTGTCTGCAGGAGATCTTGCTGTTGTAAGAGGGTCATGTAGTTTTGCAAACAGTGAGAGTCAAACTGGCTTTCTCTTAGTCTCGGTGTGAGAGAGAGAGAGAGAGAGAAGCAGAGATAACTTGACAGTCTTTGAGCCAGCGGAAGTTGCTGGGACTGAAACGGGACAAGCTGGCAAACTTTTGGAAGACCGCCTGGTCGAAGCCCTTGTGGTTCATGCAAGATGAGAGGAGTGGCTGTCTAATGCTTCACTTGAAAGAAGAGAAACAAAAAGGAACTCTGTGGTGACCTGAAAGAAAGAGGTCATCATCTGGAGAACCCTGATGGGGCAAGTTTCACTGAGGTGATTGATGGAAGTACATCAGAACATCAGTTCTGGAACAACACATCTCTCTCTGAAAACCGTCAATAACCGTCCTGAGTGGTAACCTTGCAAGCACCAAAGCCTTGTGAACTTTATACATGTAAAATTCTGTGCACAGTATAAGAATTGCCTGCATCGAGTGAACTTGGAAGAATGAGAAGTGAGATTGGACTGTGAACCAAAGAACTTTTCTGAACTTGCACACACATTACACACACGTGCGCTTAGAATTAGAAGGGGGTTGACTAAGTAAATGGAGATAAGTTATAAGTGTGATTCTATTTTCATGTTTAAAGATAATTAAAAGCAACTTTTGTTTAAGTAGCCATTTGTCTTGGTGAATATTTATTGCTGATGGTTTTGGGGTCCTCTGGGCTCGTAACACCATGACTCGAAGCACAGCATAGTCTGCATTCAAAATGTACAGTGCTCCTTAGCGTCTGTCTCTGTTCACTCTGTTTCATTCAGATTCTTTTTGTTTTTCTCTGGTTTTTGTGCTAATGTTCTCATTCTCTTCTCATTTCTACTCGCTCATTCTTTTTCTTTCTCCTTCTCATGATCTTTCTCTTGTCTGTCTCTTTCCTTCATCTTTAATTCTTATTCTTTCTCATCCTCTTGTGCCTGTTTTCTCTCTTTTCAGTCATTCTCTCTCTCTCCCCAAATTTTCCTGTTTTCTCTCTCTCCATTGTACTTTCTCCCTTTGTACTTTTGTTGTATGTTGGTCCTTTTTTTTAAACCAAGCTGTTATGCAGTCAAAGCAATGAAGCAGGCCATTCAACCCATTGATTTTATGCTGACCATCAATCAACCATTAATTTTCTATCATTACCAATACAATTTAGCAAAAGCATAAAATGCTAAAAATACTTAACAGGTCTGCTAGCATTTTTGGAGTGATAAACAATGTCAACATTTAAAGTTGATAAAGTTTTATTAAAACTAGGAAAAATTACAAATCAGTCGTGCTTGCGTTTGCTTTGAAGGGGTTGTTTGGAGAGAGCAAAGAGAATGTCCATGATGGCTGAAGATCTGGCAAACCTATTAAGTGTTTCCAGCATTTATTTTATTTTCAGATTTCCTCAAATGGCAGTTTTATATTTCACAGTTACAGAAGTGCCTTTCCTCTTCATTTTTCATTCACCTATCATTACTATTCCTTCTGTTCGCCTCTTCTCCTCCTCCACATTCTTTTTTTATTTTTTATTTTTCACACTATGAACAATATTAACCAAAATACACAAACATTTCTCTCTTGAATATACAGAGTCATTTTATCCCCTTTTTTCCCCCCTCCCTTCCCTCCCTCTTTCCCACCCTCCTCCCTACCCACTAAACGTTCAACATATACAATACAATAAACCCATTAAACAATGTCATCTCATAATGAAAATAAGAAAATTGTGTCATCTACTTTTACATACTGAATCAGTTCATTTCGTCGTCTTCTCATTCTGTCATTTTAGGGGGTGGAGGTTCGCGGTAGGACTTCTCTGTTGTGTTCCATGTACGGTTCCCAAATTTGTTCGAATACTGTGACTTTATTTCTTAAATTATATGTTATTTTTTCCCAATGGAATACATTTATTCATTTCTATGTACCATTGCTGTACTCTCAGGCTCTCTTCTGATTTCCAGGTTGACATTATACATTTTTTTGCTACAGCTAAGGCTATCATCATAAATCTTTTTTGTGCTTCATCCAAATTGAGGCCTAGTTCTTTACTACTTATATTACTTAGAAGAAAGATCTCTGGATTTTTTGGTATGTTGCTTTTTGTGATTTTATTTAATACCTGATTTTGATCTTCCCAAAACTTTTCCACTTTCTCACATGCCCAAATTGCATGTACTGTTGTTCCCGTTTCCTTCTTACAGTGAAAACATCTATCTGATACTGTTGGAGAATTTGCAGATTGCAGAGGTCGCTGAAAGGCCCGAGGGTGTTTCAAGTCAAATTGTGTGTGGCTTGCACAACGTTCCATGACCGCTGCTGAGGTCCCCATGGCCTTTCTGTGCTGACGTGTTCGATCTGTGGATACGTCATGGCTGTTTTATGTGCTGTCGTAGTGTTACGGGGCGGCGGCCCCGATACGGGCAGGAGCAAGGGGGAGACGGCGGCCCCGGCCTCGGTCGTGTGAGGCAGGCGGAGGCCCCGATACGGGCAGAGAGTTGGAGGCGGCGGCCCCAGTCCAGGCACAGGGAGAGGAGCAGCGGCCCCGGCCCCGGTCCGGGCGAAGGGTAGACGGCGGCGGCCCCGATACGGGCAGGAGCAAGGGGGAGACGGCGGCCCCGGCCTCGGTCGAGTGAGGCAGGCGGAGGCCCCGGTCCGGACAGGGAGTGGGAGGCGGCGGTCCCAGTCCGGGCACAGGGAGAGCAGCAGCGGCCCCGGCCCCGGTCCGGGCGAAGGGTAGATGGCGGCGGCCCCGATCCGGGCAGGAGCAAGGGGGAGACAGCGGCCCCGGCCTCGGTCGAGTGGGGCAGGCGAAGGCCCCGATCCGGGCAGAGAGTGGGAGGCGGCGGCCCCAATCCAGGCACAGGGTGAACTGCGGCGGCCTCGGCCCCGGTCCGGGCAGTATGGACTGACCTAGGAGGGGAGGCAGGCCCCTCCAGCCCGGGTAAGAAACCTGCATAGGAGAAGGCCACTCCGATATAAAACCTACGACCCAAGGACCTCGCTGCCACGTCCCAGCTTGCTTGGCCACGGCACACGAACCATGGGTGTAAAGGGTGGGGCCAGTACTGCGCGCACTGCACTCCACCTAAAAGCTCCTTTCCCTCCACGTCCTCCCCCTCCAAGTCCTCCCCCTCCACGTCCTCCCCCTCCACGTCCTCCCCCTCCACGTCCTCCCCCTCCACGTCCTCCCCCTCCACGTCCTCCCCCTCAAAAGATGCTCACAAACTCAAGCTAGCATGCTGGAACATCAGAACCATGCTAGACAAGGCTGACAGCCACCGACCTGAACGTCGGTCTGCCCTCATTGCACATGAACTCCTCAGACTTGACATCGACATAGCCGCTCTCAGTGAAGTCCGCCTGGCAGATGTAGGCAGCCTCCAAGAACGCGGCGCGGGCTACACACTCTACTGGTCTGGCAAGCCTTCGGATGAACGACGCCTATCTGGTGTAGGCTTCATGGTCAAGAGCTTCATTGCCTCCAAACTCGAAAACCTTCCGACAGGCCTCTCGGACCGAATCATGTCCATGCGACTCCCACTTCAAAACAAGCGTCACATCACCCTCATCAGTGTCTATGCTCCAACCCTCCAGGCGGAACCAGCAGAAAAGAACAAGTTCTACACCGACCTGCGCAACCTCATCCAACGTACCCCTACAGCCGACAAGGTTGTCATCCTGGGCGACTTCAACACTCGTGTCGGCAAAGACTCAGAAACCTGGCCAGGAATCCTGGGCAAGCATGGCGTCAGCAAGTGCAACGACAATGGGCGCCTCCTGTTGGAGCTCTGCGCAGAACAGCGACGTCATTACAAACACCCTTTTTCAGCAGAGGGACAGCCTTAAGACCACCTGGATGCATCCCCGATCCAAACACTGGCACCTCCTGGACTACATCCTGGTGCGAGAAAGTGACAAACGAGATGTGCTCCACACCAGGGTCATGCCTAGCGCGGAATGCCACACTGACCACTGCAAGCTGCAAGCTCAACCTTCACTTCAAGCCAAAGCCCAGGAACAATAAAGCCCCCAGAAAGAGGTTCAATGTTGGAAAACTGCAGTCAGACGAAGCGAGAGGAAACTTCCAGGCAAACCTCAAAGCAAAGCTCGACGTTGCAACCCGCCTCACGGACCCGTCCCCTGAAACCCTCTGGGATCAGTTGAAGACTACCATACTGCAATCCACTGAAGAGGTACTGGGCTTCTCCTCCAGGAAAAACAAGGACTGGTTTGACGAAAACAGCCAGGAAATCCAGGAGCTGCTGGCAAAGAAGCGAGCTGCCCACCAGGCTCACCTTACAAAGCCGTCCTGTCCAGAGAAGAAACAAGCCTTCCGTCGCGCATGCAGCAATCTTCAGCGCAAACTCCGGGAGATCCAAAATGAGTGGTGGACTAGCCTCGCCAAACGAACCCAGCTCAGCGCGGACACTGGCGACTTCAGGGGATTCTACGAGGCTCTAAAGGCTGTGTACGGCCCCTCACCCCAAGTCCAAAGTCCGCTGCGCAGCTCAGACGGCAAAGTCCTCCTCAGCGACAAGATCTCCATCCTCAACCGATGGTCAGAACACTTCCAATCTCTTTTCAGTGCCAACCGCACAGTCCAAGATTCCGCCCTGCTCAGCTCCCTCAACAGCCCCTAAGGCTAGAGCTGGATGAGGTTCCCACCCTGGATGAGACATATAAGGCAATCGAACAACTGAAAAGTGGCAAAGCAGCAGGTATGGATGGAATTCAGCCAGAAGTCTGGAAGGCTGGCGGCAAAACTCTGCATGCCAAACTGCATGAGTTTTTCAAGCTTTGTTGGGACCAAGGTAAACTGCCTCAGGATCTTCGTGATGCCACCATCATCACCCTGTACAAAAACAAAGGCGAGAAATCAGACTGCTCAAACTACAGGGGAATCACGCTGCTCTCCATTGCAGGCAAAATCTTCGCTAGGATTCACCTAAATAGAATAATACCTAGTGTCGCCGAGAATGTTCTCCCAGAATCACAGTGCGGCTTTCGCGCAAACAGAGGAACTACTGACATGGTCTTTGCCCTCAGACAGCTCCAAGAAAAGTGCAGAGAACAAAACAAAGGACTCTACATCACCTTTGTTGACCTCACCAAAGCCTTCGACACCGTGAGCAGGAAAGGGCTTTTGCAAATACTAGAGCGCATCGGGTGTCCCCCAAAGTTCCTCAACATGATTATCCAACTGCACGAAAACCAACAAGGTCGGGTCAGATACAGCAATGAGCTCTCTGAACCCTTCTCCATTAACAATGGCGTGAAGCAAGCCTGTGTTCTCGCACCAACCCTCTTTTCAATCTTCTTCAGCATGATGCTGAACCAAGCCATGAAAGACCTCAACAATGAAGATGCTGTTTACATCCGGTACCGCACGGATGGCAGTCTCTTCAATCTGAGGTGCCTGCAAGCTCACACCAAGACACAAGAGAAACTGTCCGTGAACTACTCTTTGCAGACGATCTGGCTTTAGTTGCCCATTCAGAGCCAGCTCTTCAGCGCTTGACATCCTGTTTTGCGGAAACTGCCAAAATGTTTGGCCTGGAAGCCAGCCTGAAGAAAACTGAGGTCCTCCATCAGCCAGCTCCCCACCATGACTACCAGCCCCCCCACATCTCCATCGGGCACACAAAACTCAAAACGGTCAACCAGTTTACCTATCTCGGCTGCACCATTTCATCAGATGCAAAGATCGACAACGAGATAGACAGCAGACTCGCCAAGGCAAATAGCGCCTTTGGAAGACTACACAAAAGAGTCTGGAAAAACAACCAACTGAAAAACCTCACAAAGATAAGCGTATACAGAGCCGTTGTCATACCCACACTCCTGTTCGGCTCCGAATCATGGGTCCTCTACCGGCACCACCTACGGCTCCTAGAACGCTTCCACCAGCGTTGTCTCCGCTCCATCCTCAACATCCATTGGAGCGCTTACACCCCTAACGTCGAAGTACTCGAGATGGCAGAGGTCGACAGCATCGAGTCCACGCTGCTGAAGATCCAGCTGCGCTGGATGGGTCACGTCTCCAGAATGGAGGACCATCGCCTTCCCAAGATCGTGTTATATGGCGAGCTCTCCACTGGCCACCGTGACAGAGGTGCACCAAAGAAAAGGTACAAGGACTGCCTAAAGAAATCTCTTGGTGCCTGCCACATTGACCACCGCCAGTGGGCTGATAACGCCTCAAACCGTGCATCTTGGCGCCTCACAGTTTGGCGGGCAGCAACCTCCTTTGAAGAAGACCGCAGAGCCCACCTCACTGACAAAAGGCAAAGGAGGAAAAACCCAACACCCAACCCCAACCAACCAATTTTCCCTTGCAACCGCTGCAATCGTGTCTGCCTGTCCCGCATTGGACTTGTCAGCCACAAACGAGCCTGCAGCTGACGTGGACTTTTTACCCCCTCCATAAATCTTCGACCGCGAAGCCAAGCCAAAGAAAGAATTTAACTTTTGGGGTATGGTATATAGCCTGTGTAACCAATTATATTGTATCATGCGTAACCTCATGTTTATTGTATTTCTCATAGTTCTGGAGCATAGCTTTTCCCATTTTTCAATTTTTATCTTTATGTTTAGATCTTGTTCCCACTTTTGTTTGGGTTTACAGCGTATTTCTTCGCTCTCTTTCTCTTGCAGCTTGATGTACATGTTTGTTATAAATCTTTTAATTATCATTGTGTCTGTAATCACATATTCAAAGCTGCTTCCTTCTGGTAACCTCAGCCTACTTCCCAATTTGTCCTTCAAGTAGGTTTTCAGTTGGTGGTATGCAAACATTGTACTGTGAGTTATACCATATTTGTACTTCATTTGTTCAAAAGATAATAAATTATTTCCCAAAAAACAATTTTCTATTCTTTTGATCCCTTTTTTCTCCCATTCTCTAAAGGAAAGGTTATCTATTGTGAAAGGGATTAGTTGATTTTGCATCAGTATTAATTTTGGTAGTTGGTAATTTGTTTTTTTCCTTTCTACGTGAATCTTCTTCCAAATGTTGAGCAGATGGTGCAGTACTGGTGAACTTCTATATTGCACCAGCTTTTCATCCCACTTACATAGTATATGTTCTGGTACCTTCTCCCCTATTTTATCTAGCTCTAATCTGGTCTTTCCCATTCTGTTAATTTATCTAGCGCTATCCTCAGTTTCTCTCCTTTCTATAAGAATTTCCTTATTATTTTCTTTAGCTCATTGAAGAATTTCTCTGTTAAGGGAATTGGTAACAATTGAAATAGGTATTGAATCCATGGGAAGATATTCATTTTAATGCAATTCAGTGTTAGTGGTAAATCTTTCCAATGTTCTAAGTCATCTTGTAATTTCTTCATTAATGGCTGATAGTTTAATTTGTATAGATGGCCTAGGGTATTATCTAGTCGAATACCTAGGTATGGGATTGCTTGTGTTTGCCATTTATTGCTACCCTTTCTCAGCTGACACCACCGCCTCTTGTGCTACTCAGTTTCTATAGTTTCAAAAGATATTCCCTTTGTGTTTTCACCTGCCTTTCTTCTCTGACGTTTAATGGACCACTCGACTTCTAATTTTTCTTTATTGTGACAAAGTCACAGATCTGAAACGTGAACTGTTTCTCACTCCACAGATTAGGGCAGCACAGTAGTGTGACTAGTAACTTTGCTGCCTCACAGTGCTAGAAATTCAGGTTCAATCCTGATCTTGGGCATGGTCTGTGTGGTGTTTGCATGTTTTCCCAGTGACTGGGTAGGTTTCTTCTGAATGCTCCAGTTTTCTCCCACATCTACTGAGGTTCGGAGAGATGAAAACAGCAGGACCTGTGTAATGACTACTTTCCATAAAAGCTGCTTGGAGGCTAGATGGTGTTCTTTAGTGTGACGCATTTTGATATAATCCACTACTAAATCCAGATGAGCTTTTTAACAGTTTATTGATGATGATTTATTATAACGTAGTCCAAATAGTCCAAGAAGTAATGCCTATGTGGAAACAATCTATTACAACGAAGACTTTGATGAACGAACTACAATAACTAACATTTAATCCATGGTAACGTTCACCAGAAAATATGAGCTTCACTCATCCTTCTCGGCTCTCTACTGCCATATTGTTAAATGTGGGCTAAATAGGTGTAACCGCGTGTAACCCCCATGCATGCACAAACACCCAGTCTCTAGTGCATATGCACTGGAAGATGACGAATGCACGCAGCTTCCAGGTCCCGGGACGCCGCCGACACCTGCAGCCAAACCAACAACGAGCCTTTGGCTCTTACCACCTGGGTTAAGGATGAAAGAAGAAGAGTTTAAAGTTCTCTTCATGCAGAGAATGGGAATGTGGAGAGAGCTGCCAGTTGAATTGGTAAATGCAGGCTCAATTCTGACTTTTAATAAAAATTTGGACCAATACATGGATGAGAGGAGTATGCGGGTCAGTGGGACCAGGCAAAATAATATTTTGGCACAGACTGGAATGCCAAAATGTCTGTTTCTGTGCTGTAGTGTTCTATAGTTTTATCCCAAAGGCATGTGTGTTAGTAGGTTAATTGGTTACTGTCAACCTACTGTTATGAGCCCAAAGGACCCCAAAAACCCAGCAGCAATAGATATTCACCAAGACAAATGGTAACTTCAACAAAAGTTGCTTTTAATTATCTTTAAACGTGAAAACAAAATCACACTTTAACCTATCACTATTGACTTAACTAACCTAACTTAACCCCCCTTCTAATTCTAAGCGGATGTGTATGTAATGTGTGTGTAAGTTCATAAAAGTTCTTTGATTCACAGTCCAATCTCACTTCTCATTCTTCCAAGTTCACTGGTTGCAGACAATTCTTATACTGTGCACAGAATTTAACTTTTATAAGTTCACCAGGCTTTGGTGCTTGCAAGGTAAATGGTTACCGCTCAGGAAAGTTCTTGTCAGTTTTCAGAGAGAGATTTGTTGTATGATAGACACCCAGCCACTTCAGTGTCTTGCCAAGGAAACTTGCCCCATCAGGGTTCTCCAGTTGATGGCCTCTTTCATTCAGGACACCACAGAGTTCCTTCTTGTTTCTCTTCTTCCAAGTGAAACATTAGACAGCCAGTCCTCTCCTCTTGCATGAACCACAAGGGTTTTGACCAGGCTAAACTAAGAACTCACAACCCGTCTTCCAAATGGGGTTTTCCACAAGCTTCCCAGCTTGTCCTGTTCCTGTCCCAGCTACTGATGCTGACTGTAACACTGTAGAAGTGATCTCTGTGTCTCTCCCTCTCTCTCAGAGAGAAAAACCTATTTGACTCTCTCTGCTTGCAAATCCACGTGACCCTTTTCGAACAGCAAGTTTCCCTCCAGACAGAAGGCGGCTCCGACAAGTTCTTTCATTTGTTGCCTTTTGTAAAGAACAATCCATTAGTGAAGTCTCTTGGGCACTCTTCAAAGCTTTTGTAAAGGCTCTGAGGCCCTGATATGTCTAACATTAGCAGAGCTCCAGTATTTTAAATAAGATCTGTTTTAAAGTGTTTCTATGTGACCTTGACTAACACACCTTTCCCCAATTTATATCTATCTACTCTGTCCCACTATCAATTGTCTCAGCTGTGCAGGTGATTGATGCAGTCTGGGGAGGTGGTGATAAGAATATGGGAGAATAAGAAATGTAATGTGAATGGTTGATGGTCATCATGTACTGGCTGGGCTGCTTGCCTCTTTGACTCTACAGTGTACTACCTGACATGAATATTTCCAGCATTTTCTGACTCTATTTCAGATTTTTCATTTTTTAAAAATATTTAGCAAACATAGGGAGCCCAGGTTTTTATTACATCTGTTGACTTTGAAGTCCACAGGATGCAGAATGTCAAAATAACATTTCTGGTTTGCAATGTTCTGAACGGTACATTATTGATCCCAAATCCTCTTCTGCAATCATGCCTGGTTCTATGTTGTAATTATGATTATTTTTGGCTTTGCTGCTTTCTCCTTCTGTAATTATTCTGCAGGATTCTCTTGTATGAATTTTGTGGTTATGTCTTTGGCCTCTTTCCAAAGCCACTGGCCCACAAAATTCAGGTAGGAAAAGCAATGAGGAGAGGATATAATTATGAAATCTCACTCACAGACTAATCAAATGTGTGTGTCCAGTTGTCAAGCTCTGGGTAAGTTGAACAGCTGCTGTATGATGAACTGAAGTTTCACAGGCAAAGCACGTGGGTGGTTTCTGAATGTTTTTAATGTTTATTTATATGAAGGATATTAGTTAAGATTTTTTTCTTTGGCACTGGGTCCAGCTGTTGACTAGCCGTTGAGTACCAGAAGGCACAATGCACCATCTGGGCATAATTGAACCTCCCACTTGCCACAGGAACCTGTTGACTTGACTAATATCACTTCACTCAGAGAAGCTCCAACTGGCAATAAAGCATGATTTTAAACCCCCTCCATGCTGCCTCATTTTCTGATGTATGCAACTACTCAGCAATTTAACAGATGTTAATTTGGGTTTCCACAATCTATTGATACGGGGCTCAAGACCAAGAGGACTAAAGTTTCCTCTCTTAACCAATCCCACCAAACACATGATGCGATAATGCTCAAATGTGCTGGAGAAAATCAGCAGGTCATGCAGCATTCACAGGAAGTAGAGAGTAACAAACATTTCAGGCCTGACCCTTGGACAGATATCACTTAGCTCAGAGCAACTCCAACTGGGGGTGAAAAAACCATATGCCATGGGCCCAGGTCTAAAATGTTGGTTACCCTTTACTTCCTCTGGATGCTGCGTGACCTGCTGGATTTCTCCACATTTGTGTATTGCACTCAACCCCAGCGTCTGCAGACTGTCTTGTTTAACACCAGACATGATCTTGGACTAAAATGGCAGCTGGCACAAGGATTACTTGTGAAAATCATTGTTTATAATTGATTTTCTGAGAGACTAAGATATGAATTGAAGGCTTTTCTTTTCATGAAAGTGTGAGTTGGGGAGGTAGGTACAAAAAACGTAAGCTCCTTTACTCTGCCAGTCCCACAATGGGAACAGGCCATTATATGCATATGGTGTATGTTGCTGATTGGCATTTACAATCAACCTAATGGGTTAAAAATTAAATATAAATGCTCTATCCTGAATGTTTCTTTAATGAAGCAACTTGCCTGTTAACGTCAGCCTTTTGAGAGCCTCAGACCTACATATTTAAAAAAAAAATTCCTGTTTCAAAAATACAGGAAAAAATATGAAATCAGTACTTCTTTCTCTACATTCATTGTGCCATCAAATAAGTTTTCTTCACAGCGCAGCATTGCCACTTCTGTTTATTCTTTAAACAACTCACCCTTGAAGTGTTGGGTTATACAATAAATGGCAATGGAACAGCATGCTGGCCCAAATTAAAACTAAACAATTGGGTGTCCGAGTTCATACCCCAAGAGCTCATCTTATCTATTTTTAAACATAAAAATGTACAGAAATATACTTGCATTCTCTTGGCCCCTCAATCAGATGTCAACAGCCTCATGGATGTCCACAAATTGCCAACACTTCAGATTGGCACCATTCTTCAGGTGTCATCTAAGACATTGTTATTCATCTATTCATTGGTGTGAGAGATTGGTCCTGAGCCCAAAGTCTACACATATTTACCAGTGACCAGGAGCAAGGAAACCTGACATTAATCCCTGAATTTACCAGCACACAATCAATATGCTGACTTCCACTGTAACTCTTTATAATGGTTTTACTGAAGAAAATGGAATTAAAGTGCCTTTTCAAGATTATCTGTGTGTGTGTGTGTGTGGTGTGTGTGTGTGTGTGTCTTTCTCTTGTTTAAAGCAGACCAGATGTTGCATTGTGAGGCATGAGAATGATTTCCTCCAACTGGTGGTTTCTGTCCCAACCAAACGGGAACTCATCTGATTCTGAGCTCTGAGTGCCAAGGACAATGCTATCCAATGCACACTTGCTGTATTGCAGAAGTTAGACAGAAAGGAGCTTTCATACCAGTTTTCTGCCTGCTAGGCATATCTTGCCTAATTAATTAAACATTGATTCAGCATTTTTATTCAAAACGGAATGTTTGCCTTCTAACTTTATCCCAGTTGAGGCTGAGTGCAATAACCAAGACATTGTGTGGGCCAACAGAAAGGGATAAAAGTGTTGCTAATATGCCTGAGAAAAGCCAAAAGTGGCTGATAGTTAAACTCTGCTGAACATGTTCTTTTAACCTCCAGTTAATCTTGCCAAGCCCAATTCTAGTTCAGTCATATCTGGGAAAGCTGACACTTAACCTGACTGTTGTGTCTTCAAGCAATAGCAATTACTTTTATAATGGAACACTCTTTACTGAAGTGCCCAGTCCCACAGAATATTGCATTTTCTGATGTGGGCAAAATGATTAAACTGAGGAAAAGAAGCAGTCAGATGAGGAGTTTGATTCAATCAGCATTCGTTTCTGGGAATGAAGTCCAAGAAAGACAGACTTAAAGCTTTTCAGTTTTGATTTCCATAACAGCCAACTCTGAGACTGCTTTGGAAGTTCTGCCCGTGGCCTGACTTACACAGGTCTGAAGGACTAGGTGTATTTCTCTCGTGCAGGAATTCCTCTCACCTGGATACTTCTGATCTGCAGCATCACTCTCTAAAAACCTACTTACACCAGGATTTTTTTTTTCTCGAGTCAGGAGTTAGAGCCAGAAACATAAGAGCAGGGTTCATCTCCACTGCATTTTTGCAGAATCATAGAATCTTCATGGGGCAGATTTTGGCTATTCAGCCAATCAAGTCCAATTCTGCTACTTGTAGAGCTATTCTATCAGTGCCATTCCTTTGTTCTTCACCTATAACTTCTGCAAATTATTTCTCTCGTCTGCCTGTCTCAATTGTTTTATAGCTTTCAATACCTTGATCATTATCTACTCAGAGCAACAAAAATAATCTCCTAACTTCTTTGAACTCTTCAGCAAAATCTCTTCAAATGTCTTAATTCAGGAAGCATTTAAGTAATTGTTTTTGCATCCTCTTAATACCTTTTGTCATGTGTAGTGTTCAGGATCAGATGCAGTACTTTAATGTGCAATGGAGGCACAGAGTTGCCATGTCCACCCTGTCTATCAAGCACCTGCTTAAACTAATCCTACTTTTCTGCCTGTTGTGTGGGAAGGGAAATAGTCACTGGTTCAAAGAGCAATGAATCCGGACACAGGCTGAACACAGAAAGGATCTTTATTAAAACTTTCCACTTGGAAAGATACATTCTCGACTACCGTGTCCACGGTGGGTTTTGCGATGTAACTTCGGAGGTAATTAAAAGCTGTCTGGGCTTCGGCCGAAAGGGGAAAGTGGTGGCCTTTAAGAGGGGACAAACATTGTTGACATATGAGGGACCCACTGGGTGTAATATGAGAAAAACCCCAGGCATCTCCTCAAAGCCTTTGTGGTTCCGGGGAGGGGAAGCTCTAACAGGGGGTGCATCCTATCAGGGTCAGAACCAATGATGCCATTTTTCACCACATGGCCGAGGACAGCCAGTTGTGTAGTCCTGAATACGCACTTGTCAGAATTATAAATGAGATACAGGGCTCTCACCATGTGGAGAAAGCTCTGGAGATTGGCATCATGATCTTCCCCGGTGTGGCTACAGATAGTGACGTTGTTGAGGTAGGGGAAGATTGCCTTCAATCCGTACTTATCCACCATCCGCTGCTGGAAAATAGACACCCCATTGGTAAATCTGAAAGGGACCCTCCGGAACTATAAGCCTCAAATGCTGTGTACGGGCAATCCTCAGAATGGATTGGCAGCTGGTGATGGGCAGCTTTCAGGTCGATGGTCGAATAGACCCAATACTGCGCGATATCATTCACCACGTCCGAAATGTGAGGGAGGGGATATGCGTCCAGGAGTGTGTATCTGTTAAATATTGGGGCTTGTTATCCCCTTGTACTACCACCATTTGCGCTTTCCATGGGCTGGTGCTGGGTTCAATGATCCTCTCCTCCAGCAGGCGCTGGGTCTCCATCTTTATGAACTCCCTGTCTGCCGCGCTGTACCTCCTGCTCTTGGTCAGTCGGCAGACAGGTTTGGGAATGGTGGGGGGGGGGTGGGGGAGCGTAGAGAGGCTGCAAGTAGGTCCTGGTTTTGAGGGCCCTCCGTTCCGATCCATTACTGGGGAAAGTGGACCAGAAATCTCCAAGGTCACACTTTTAAGTTGAGACAGGAAGTCCAGATCCAACAATACTGGAGCACATAGTTCATCTAAAATATACATGTGAAATTTACAAAAGTTCCCCCCCCCCACCCTTCAAATGACAGATGAACTACACAATGTTTCTGTACATGCGCCGAATGAGACTGGGAAGCTAGGAAGATTCGGTAATTAGACGGGTACATTTTTAAGTTATATTTTTGCACAGTCTATGAGTCTGTGAAACTTTCCGTGGAGCCTGAGTCAATCAGGCACTTGATTGAATGTCTGTTTACCTTCACCATCGAGTTGCTGAGCTGGTGAGATCTATTCTGGTCAAGGATCAGCGATGCCAGGTTGCTGGAGATGTCATGTTCTTCCCTCAAGTGGCCCCTTCCATCCCGAGTCGACCTGTGCAGGTAAGATGGTGCTGACCTCGTGGCACGGCAAGATGGCCACCCTCCTTCCTCCTCCTCTGATGATGATGGCACTGAATTCAAAAACAGGCCGCTGCAAGATGGCTGCTGAGCCTTTTCACGCTGTTTCGATAGGCAGCAAGTTACGCAGCATGTGATCTCTGGCGAGTCCAGGGCAAATGGCTTGGGGCTGGAATTGGATCCAGGAGCAATACAGGCCATGGACCTCCCTTCCCCTCACCCATTGTTCCTTCTTCTCAAAGCTGGAGCACGCCGAGTCTTTGGCTGGGCAGTGGGCACAGGGGCACTGTCCTTTGCCACAGAAGAAGCACTCCCAGGCTCGGGAAGGTTCCTCCTTCACGACTCGAGGAGTCGCTGCCTCACATACCTCGAGTGAACCACTGCAATTAGAGTGTCCCGGATCTGTTCATCTTCCTGGACGTGACCTGAAGCGGCCTCATACCTGCAGTTCTTAGCCAGCGTCCACAGATCCAGCAGATAGTCATTAATCGACTCTCCGGGCTATTGGTAGCATAGGGCGAGCCGGTGCCTTGCTAGGACCTCGTTCTGGGCTTCAGCGCCTCGACGGCGGCCTCGTCCATCGGGCAGTCTCAGATAACTGGGCTCCCAAACTCGTCTGTATGAAAGACGTCCCTGGTCATGTTCAGGTAGGCCTGGAAGCAGTCTAGCCAGTATGTGAACTCCTCAGCCTCATTGGGCGACTGGGGATCTATTAACAGCATGGTGGGCTTAAGTAACACCTCCATCCTTGTTTGTAAGCTAATAAAATTGTAGTGTCGATAAAAGCTCACACTCGACTGGAGGGAAACAAACGCTTTTATTAGCTTTCAACACAGGTAGGTTTCAGAGGGGATCTGGGTTTAGGTGTGAAACCAGGGTTATATTGGGGCCCCAGGGGGAAGAGCCTGGAGGCGGGCCCAATGGTCAGTACAGCACATGTAGTGAATCCCAGTTCACTATATGGTGTTTCAGGCTCTACTCAGACTCAGGAAATCCTGACTTCTCAAGGAGAGAAGCCACCTGGCACCAAATCTTCTCCCCTTGTGGGTCCAAACTGTCAGCCCAGCCGACTTGCCTTCTGTGGTCCACCAGTAAACTCGCTAACCTACCAAATCTCACACTATCATCAGTCCACCTGGGAATTCTACTCGTGCCCTGAAGCCCCCCTACTAGCTGTTGGGCCCTTCCCTATGTCCTGACTGTGAGGAAGCATGCCATAAAACAAACACACCTGTGCGTGTGACAGGAGACCCACACATATGCTTGTTAATATAAGTTCAAACATCGTGACCGTGCTTGTGTCCATCAGAGACTCCTTGAATCCTGCTTGCAGCGCCAATTGGAAAGTGAAAAGTTCGGTGGGTTCAAAGAGCAATGAGTCTGAACGTGGGAAGGATCTTTATTAAAACACATGAAAGGGGATCAGAACAGGGGTTACACACACTCATACTCTCAATCACCTTTTAGTACAGTAAGATGGAGGGTCCAGCCCAGGAAATCACTAGGTGATTAAAGGGGCCAATGGCTAGGTGTGCACTAATGGGTGGGCAGAGTCCAACCTTGATTAGCAGGTGATGTGACTTCCGACTAGGTTCCGGACTACATTCCCACTAGATTCCAGACAGATAGGTCAGATGACCCTCTACAACCCACACTCCCACCAGGTTTCAGATGGAGAGGTCACATGACCTTCCACAATCTACACTATACACATTTCCCCCCCCCAAGTCTCAGTATCATTCTCCTGTCACCTACTGACTCTCCCATTAACTTTGAGCCAGCACGTTGGAGCAAACTGATGCACCTGGGGAAAAAACCCATGGAGTTATTGGAAGGATGTGCAAAAACCAGACACAGCAGCCAGGTTCATTACTCTCTGAAGCTACATTCCCTTCGTCAACCTTTTCTGTTATTTTGTTAATGAAATGAATCAAATATGTTTTGGCTTTAAAAAGTCAGCATCGACTCTTGTGTTATCTCAAAAAAATTCTTCAAGTTAGGATCTACGTTAATTGCATTTCAATGAACTGGAAGTCCAGAAATGTAGTATCATTTTCCAGAGGGTCTGTGACATAACTTCATTATGAAAATGGTTTAGGACTTACCGTGATGCATAATATGGAAAACAATAAAGAACCTTTGACCTTAAAAGTAAACCCTGTTGCCCTTTCAACAGATGCTGACTAACCTGTTGAGTGTTTTCCTGTCTCAGCAGAATTATCACTCTGTAGCTGAGTGAGTGGCTGCAGTAAGGTCATGAGGTGCAGGAAAGAGCAAGTAACCTGTTGACCTCTCGAAGTTCTCTGTCAATATGTGATGTGTCCGGCGCAGCACGGTGTAAGCTGATCTCCAGTGACCATCTAGGTTTCTGCTGGGAGCTCCAGTTTCCTACCACATCTCAAAAGGGTAGTAAGATTAATTAGTTCCTCTAAATCATCCTTTAATATAGTTTCACTGTAAAAAGATTAAAAAGAAATTGATGGATGTGTGAGAAAGGATCAGTTGCAGGGCTACAGGGAAATAAAGAGAGGGGAACAAACAGGGTTAATGGAGCTGACATTGACCCAATAGCAGGAGGTTTTGAGTATTTGATAAAAGATATGAATGATAAATGAACACTTGTTTCGTGAAAGAGGGATAAATAAGATGCACACATTTTACAACTTCATCTCTCTTGGTGATTCATTATATTCCCAACACAAAATATGGTTGGAATAAGAACCCACGTGTTAAGAATTGGTGACAAAAGTATGAAAAACAGATCTCTCTCGATGAGAAAAAATAGACCTTTTGTCAAGCATCGACTATAGCTCAGCCATTATTTCCTCAGAGCTGGTCACAAAGCTACAAACTCTAAGCCTCTGTACCCCACTCTGCCACTGGATCCTTGAATTTCTCATTGGAAGATCTCAGTCAGTATGAATCGAAGCAATGTCTCCTCCTCACACAAGTGCACCCCAAGAATTTGTGCTTAGCCCACTGCTTTATTCATTATACTCCCATGACTGTGTGTCCAGGCTCAATTCCAAAGCTATCTAAAAGTTTGCCAGTGACACCACAGTTGTTGGCAGAATAACAAACGGCAATGAAAAAGCATGCCAGAGGGAGATAGAGCAGCTTGTTGAATGGTGTAACAACAACAACATTGTGCTCAATGTTAGCAAAACCAAGGAGATGATTGTGGAAGTCAGGGGAACATAATCCAGTCCTCATCAAGGGCTCAGTAGTGGAGAGGGTCAAAAACTTCAAAATCCTGGGTGTCAACATCTCCGAAGATCTGTCCTGGAGTCTCCATGTTGATGCAATCATGAAGAAGGCTTATCAGTGGCTACACTTTGTGAGGTTCTTGAAGAAATTCCATATGTCACCAAAGACTATTGTAAACTCTCCAGGTGTACCATGGAGAGCATTCTGGCTGATTGCATCACTGTCTGATATGGAGGCACTAAATCTCAGGACAAGAAAAAAAACTCCAGAGGGTTGTGAACTTGGCCTGTGATATCACAGGCACCAGACTTTACTCCATCCAGAACATCTGCATGAGACAGTGTCTTAAAAAAGCAGCCTCCATCCTCAAAGACCCCGACCACCCAGGACTTGCCCTCTTCACTCTGCTACCATCAGAGAAAAACTTACAGGAGCCTAAAGATGAGCACTCAGTGGCACAAGGACAGCTTTTTCCCCGCTGCCATCAGCTTCAGAATAATATTTTGCTTCCCAGTGATCCTACGTGCCCTGCCTGATTTTCTTTAGCACTTCTGGGTATCACACATAGATACAGGGTGGCCAATGGTGTGTGTGACTTCTTAATTCAATCCAGTGTTCATCTGCATGGGAATCATATTAAGAGAGCTGTGGTTAGTTTAATGAGCCAAAGATTACTGGCATGACACTAAAGAGGCACCAAAGCTTCAGCAAACTGCATGTTCTGGCATTTTACCATTGGTTTTCGCAAGAATGGTATCTCAAGAAACAAAAGACAAAATGGCTGCGTGAGTCAGGCAGGTTACATTGGAAGCCTTGGTGGATTTGATCGGCTGTGTGAGCCTATCAGTTCATGCACAGAGCACCTGAAAATGCTTCTTAGAGCAAGTGAAATTATTGGTAAGGGTGAGAGTGTCCCTGCACTAAATGATGCTCTGCAGAAACACAAGAAAATTCTTTTTCATTCAGAAAGCCCAGTGCAGTGTAATGTTGATAATTTCAATCTTAATTGCTGAGAAACTGTGGAGATCTGCAAATTTATATCTAGGAATCAGAAGCCAGGCCTATTGTCAGCAAGCATATCGTCTCATTGAAGCACCTTTCTCAGCACTGCAACATTGGTGCTTTCTATGACATATTTGTTTATGACTAAATTGATGAGCAAATTCAATTAAAATGATCAAAGACAGAGAATCTAACATTTGATTTTGCACAAAGGATTGTGTTTGTGGAAGTGGCATCAAGGAATACAAAGAGTTTTTGTCCAATGCATAAAACAAATACAACAGCAGTTTGTGAGCAGCATTGGGAGTTCCAAAGTAGTATCTGAAGCACATGCTGAGACTGACACATATTGTGTACAGAGTTGTATGGGAACTAAATATGTCAGGGCAAAATGTTAGTGTTTTGACTGTAAGAGAAAAATAATGCCCAGCCAGCAAGTTTAAAGCAAAAATCGTTGGCCAAGGAACCTCCAGTAATGTAATCGCTTTGCAGAATATATAGTCAGAATAAAAACCCTTGGAAAGAATTTGCACAAAACTGAATCCAGTAAAAGCAATGGAGAATTAGGCTTGTATGGCAGTTTCTCCATCCAAGTGCAATGTGAGAAAGCAGAATGACAGCACAAGGTAAGTACTGTCGCAACAATAAATTGCTGAGTTATGGGAAGAGTTTGCACAGGACCAGGCCCATTAGGCCTATTGAGTCTACACTAACCATCAAAATCACTCTTGCTACACTAATCCCATTTTACTCTCCCCAGATTCCACTGCTCACCTATACACGACAATTGACCTACAAACCACAGAATTTTGGGATGTGGGAGAAAACCCATACAGTTACAGATAGAACCTTTAAACTCCACAAAGATAGCTTTGGAAGTCAGGATTAAACCCAGGCCCCTGGCACTGTTAGGCAGTAGCTCAACTAAACATCCTGCTGTGCTGTGATAAATCACTGAGGTAGTTTGGCCAAGTACCAATGAGAAATTGTACTGTGACCTTGAAAACCTATTCAGGCAAAGTATTGAAGACCAGCTGAAGTGTTAAGTGAATCACATGGTTAGCAAATAGAATTATCAAAGTTTATAAATGATTGCTCAATATTGGTCAGTTCAAAAAATTGAATCTCGACTGGAAGGAATGTTGGTTAAGTATGGATACTTGAACTTATACTGAGATGTGGTATAGGAAAATATGCAGAAATATTTGAAGATACCGAGATACAGCAGGTTATTATTTGTATCATACCAAATTAAAAACAACCTCCAATGAGCTTTGTACAATGAGCCATAGGCATTGAAAAGCAGGTGGTGTGCGAATTAGATAGATTAGAATTGAATTCTTAGTGAAGGCAAACCAAAGGGACTGGGCAGTGCTAATTGAAGCAACCTTGAAATGTGGCTGTACTATAACTGATGTCATGAGTTCTTGAGAGTAGAAAATGAACACGGAGAGCTGTCATTACAAAGTGTGAAGTGAAGGTGGATTTTGGGAGAGTGTATAATTCCTGTAGAATTATGGCATGAAGGCAATGACCAGATGTATTATTTGTTGGCCGAGGTTAAATTATGATCATGAGGAATTGGTTGATCAGGATGTTCTCCATATTGACCGAGTAAAGCCAGCGAAGAGTTGAAAAAGAATGGCCAATGAGAGCTTTCCAATGGCTACAGATTGATCACTGTGAGAAGTTTTGATGATATTGTTTCAGTCCTCATTGATATTTATTGAAATAGATGAGTGAAATATGTTGTGTACCAAAATGAAACAAATTGTGGAAGAATTGAATTGAAGTCATGACCTGTTTTATTCATTTCTACTTGTGCACCTAATGAAACAAAATGGCAGAAAACACAGTGTCAAATGATGTAGTGAAGGTTGTCAAAAAAGCAGACAATAAACTAATAATACAAGTGTGTTTGAATTTAACAATGAGATATCTATCAGCAAACTTTACATGAAATTGCACAACAGCACCACATTCCATATGAGGCCCTGAAAGATGGAAGATTCCAGACAGTCAAATCTTGATGGGAGAATGGAGACAGAAATCAAATGGGCCCATTTGGGATGAAAGGATTTATTTTAAAGAACATGTTGGAGTTTATGTGTTAAAGTCATCAAATAAATCTGACATTTGAAAATGGGAAATGTTTTTTATACAAAATATATGTAACAAAAAAAAAGAAAGTTTTGTGATGATGAACATGTCCAGAAATTTATCCAGTACAGCTTGTGAAAGAAATGGCTTACAATTCCATTGAATTAGATCAAGAAGTTACATCTCCCTCAAGCCAAAAGGGAGATGCATGGCCAATGACTCACTTTCCTCTGAGAATGTTGAAGAACATCTGTAGAAGTTTAAAGTCTGTCAATAATGTGATTAAGGGAATCACCCTTTACCAAAAAAAAGGTAAGTAGTGTTTGTAAATGTCTGACGCATTGCATAATGATATATACGTGCAATGTGGATTAAACAAGATACATGTGTTTTAGAAGTTCTCTATGTGTCCGAGTAATTCATTGTATTCCTGGCACTGTATCCAGTTGGAATAAGTACCCTGAATATGTTTCATCTTTGTTCCATTTTCCTTTTCAAAGATCTTGGCTTTCACTCTCTTTCAGGAATCTATTCTGGTAAGAGTGGTCCTTGTGTATGTTCATTCAATCGTAACCAGTCTTGTTAATTTCCATGTTCTAAGCTGTCAGAAGCATCTTCACAGAACAAAGGCATTTTACCAAGTTGCACAACATCCTTTTAAAAATGATCCTCCCACCACTTGTCTGTCTATCCCACAGCATTCCACTGACTATAGCAGCTAAGGCCTGGTGCCCAGTGTTGTTAGATTTGGAGCTTCTTGAAGTGGATGCAAATGCCAGTGTTGGAATTTCAACTCTTTCTCCCAATCAGATACCCATTCCATCACATCCTTTGCTCGTCTTACTTTTCAATGGACACATGAGTTCTTTGTTGCAGCTCCAACATTGTGGCTGAATCAAGGCAAGAACATAGGAACATAGGAAGTATATACAGGAGTAGGCCAAAAATGGCCCTTCGAGCCTGCTCTGCCATTCAATAAGATCATGGCTGATCTAATTTATGACATAACTCTCCCTACCTGCCTTCTCCCCATATCCCCTAATTCCTCTATCATGTAAAAATTTATCTAATCGAATTTTAAATATGTTTAATGAAGCAGCCTCAACCACTTCTATGGTTAGAGAATTCCAAATATTCACTACTCTCTGGGAAAAACTATTTTTCCTCATCTCTGTCCTAAATCTACTCCTCTGAATATCTCCTTCATCTCATTCTTAGAGTACTCTAAGATCCTTCCTTATTTTTTTCCTTCCTACTACATTATTGCATAGTAATTATCATGAAAAAGAATTGGAAAGTATAGGGAGAATTGACAATGATATGGTGTGGATGAATGTTGAATGCTTGAGAAGGAAAATGTTTTATAAATATAAATACTTTGGCATTATGTTTGACTAAATACTCCTTTTCTGATAACTGGGATTCCTGGTTTAATGAACACTTGATATTTTCATCATGTCTCAAAACATCCTACTTAGCTGTCACACAATCTCTGTATTGCAACTATAATTGTCCATTCAGTTAAAGGTGGCTGATCTTTCAGTCACTGCAATTCATTTCAAGATCACTTTGCCATGTTAAAGACCTCAGTCACCTCAAAAAGAGAATTTCCAAAGTGTCCAGCATTTTCAAATTAGATCAAACTCAGGGAGAGTGAGGCTGTCATAGATAGGAGTTATAGCCAGGTGGTCTCACCAGGGCCACGGGAGGAGGATCAGTGGGTTACAGTTAGGAGAAGAAAAGGGAAGAGACTGGTACAAGAGAGGGCTCCTGTGAGTATAGCCCTCAACAATAGAGGTACTCCTCCTTGAGTACTGTTTGTGGGGGGGGGGGGGGGGGGTAAACAGTCAGGATGGGGAAAGCATCAGTGGCTGTACCTCTGGCACAATGTCAGCCTATGTGGCCCAGAAGGGTAGGGAAAGGAAGAGGAGGGCAATAGTTACTGGGAATTCAGTGGTCAGGAGGACAGATAAGGGATTCCGTGGTTATGATAAAGAAAACCGGGTGGTTTGCCTCCCTGGTGCCAGGGATGTAACTTCTTGTGTCCAAGACATCTAAGGGGGGAAGGTAATGAGCCAGAGTTGTGGTACATGTTGGTACCAACAATATAGGGAGGAAGAGTGAAGTGTTCCTAAAAATGAACATAGGGAGTTAGGTAGGAAGCTAAAAAGAAGGACCGCAAAGGGGGTAATCTCTGGATTACTTCCTGTGCCATGCGATAGTGAGGGTAAGAATAGTATCAGGTGGAGGTTGAATAGGTGGCTGAAGGGGTGGAGTAAGGGGCAGGGATTTGAGTTCTTGGATCACTGGGACCTTTTTTGGGGGAGGTTGGACCTGTACCAAATGGACAGGTTGCAACTGAATCCTAGAGGGACCAGGATCCTGGCAGGGGCATTTGCTTGGGTTACTAAGGAGGCTTTAAACTAGTGTGGTGGTGGGGGGAGGAGGAGTCCATATAAAGGAGAACATTAAAGAGAAGGTTTGTCCGCAAATAGAGAAGGCTTGTAGACAAAGTTTGGGGGTGGAAAGACAGGTAATTGAGAAGGAAAATAATCAGTGATGGAAGTGGGATGGTGGTAATAAATACTAGAATTGACCGTAAAGATGGGGACAAACAGAGGGAAAGATATGGGAAATCTCTGAAATGCATTTACTTTAATGCTATGAGACTTGTAAGGAAGGTGGATGAGCTGCAGGTGTGGATAGACATTTGGCAGTATGACGTGGTGGCGATTAGTGAGACGTGGTTGCAGGAGGATTGTGACTGGCAGCTAAATATTCCAGGATTTCATTGCTTTAGGTCCTCACCCAGGATGAGACATATAAGGCAATCGAACAACTGAAAAGTGGCAAAGCAGCAGGTATGGATGGAATCCCCCCAGAGGTCTGGAAGGCTGGCGGCAAAACTCTGCATGTCAAACTACATGAGTTTTTCAAGCTTTGTTGGGACCAAGGAAAACTGCCTCAGGACCTTCGTGATGCCACCATCATCACCCTGTATAAAAACAAAGGCGAGAAATCAGACTGCTCAAACTACAGGGGAATCACGCTGCTCTCCATTGCAGGCAAAATCTTCGCTAGGATTCACCTAAATAGAATAATACCTAGTGTCGCCGAGAATGTTCTCCCAGAATCACAGTGCGGCTTTCGCGCAAACAGAGGAACTACTGACATGGTCTTTGCCCTCAGACAGCTCCAAGAAAAGTGCAGAGAACAAAACAAAGGACTCTACATCACCTTTGTTGACCTCACCAAAGCCTTCGACACCGTGAGCAGGAAAGGGCTTTTGCAAATACTAGAGCGCATCGGGTGTCCCCCAAAGTTCCTCAACATGATTATCCAACTGCACGAAAACCAACAAGGTCGGGTCAGATACAGCAATGAGCTCTCTGAACCCTTCTCCATTAACAATGGCGTGAAGCAAGGCTGTGTTCTCGCACCAACCCTCTTTTCAATCTTCTTCAGCATGATGCTGAACCAAGCCATGAAAGACCTCAACAATGAAGATGCTGTTTACATCCGGTACCGCACGGATGGCAGTCTCTTCAATCTGAGGTGCCTGCAAGCTCACACCAAGACACAAGAGAAACTGTCCGTGAACTACTCTTTGCAGACGATCCGGCTTTAGTTGCCCATTCAGAGCCAGCTCTTCAGCGCTTGACATCCTGTTTTGCGGAAACTGCCAAAATGTTTGGCCTGGAAGCCAGCCTGAAGAAAACTGAGGTCCTCCATCAGCCAGCTCCCCACCATGACTACCAGCCCCCCCACATCTCCATCGGGCACACAAAACTCAAAACGGTCAACCAGTTTACCTATCTCGGCTGCACCATTTCATCAGATGCAAGGATCGACAACGAGATAGACAGCAGACTCGCCAAGGCAAATAGCGCCTTTGGAAGACTACACAAAAGAGTCTGGAAAAACAACCAACTGAAAAACCTCACAAAGATAAGCGTATACAGAGCCGTTGTCATACCCACACTCCTGTTCGGCTCCGAATCATGGGTCCTCTACCGGCATCACCTACGGCTCCTGGAACGCTTCCACCAGCGTTGTCTCTGCTCCATCCTCAACATTCATTGGAGCGCTTTCATCCCTAACGTCGAAGTACTCGAGATGGCAGAGGTCGACAGCATTGAGTCCACGCTGCTGAAGATCCAGCTGCACTGGGTGGGTCACGTCTCCAGAATGGAGGACCATCGCCTTCCCAAGATCGTGTTATATGGCGAGCTCTCCACTGGCCACCGTGACAGAGGTGCACCAAAGAAAAGGTACAAGGACTGCCTAAAGAAATCTCTTGGTGCCTGCCACATTGACCACCACCAGTGGGCTGATATCGCCCCAAACCGTGCATCTTGGCGCCTCACAGTTTGGCAGGCAGCAACCTCCTTTGAAGAAGACCACAGAGCCCACCTCACTGACAAAAGGCAAAGGAGGAAAAACCCAACACCCAACCCCAACCAACCAATTTTCCCTTGCAACCGCTGCAAACGTGTCTGCCTGTCCCGCATCGGACTTGTCAGCCACAAACGAGCCTGCAGCTGACGTGGACTTTTACCCCCTCCATAAATCTTCGTCCGCGAAGCCAAGCCAAAGAAGAAAGAAGAAGGTGTGATAAAATTGGAGGGGTAAAGGGGGGTGGTGTGACATTGCTTGTCAGGGAAAATATTACAGCAGTGCTGATGTGAGATAGATTGGAGGGCTCGTCAAGGGAGGCGGTATGGGTGGAATTAAAAAGGTGAAGTTACAATTATAGGGGCATATTATAACTTCACGAGAAATAGAGGAGCAAATGTGTAAAGAAATAGCAGAGATTTGTAATAAGCACAGGGTTGTGTTAGTGAGGGATTTAAATTTTCCTAATATAGATTGGGAAATACATTCTGTGAAAGGGCTGGATGAATTAGAATTTGTAAAATGAGTGCTGGATAGTTTTTTGTAGCAATACGTTGAAGTGCCAACTAGAGAAAGGGCAGTGTTGGATCTACTGTTGGTGAATGAGATAGGGCAGGTGACTGAGGTGTGTGTTGGGGAGCACTTCAGACCCAGTGATCATGGTACCATTAGTTTCAATATAATAATGGAAAGTGATGGGTCTTGTCGAAAGAATGAGGTTTTTGAGTGGGTGAAAGCCAGATTTGAAGAAATGAGAAGGGATTTGCAAGAAGTGCTGATTTGTTTTAGGGAAGGAGATAGAAGAGAATTGGAGGTCTTTTAAAGGTGAGATTTTGAGGGTGCAGAATCTTTATGTTCCTGTTAGGATAAAAGGCCAAGCCAAAAGTTCGAGAGAGCCTTGGTTTTCAAGGGAGATCAGAAAGTTGGTTGAATTAAAAGGGAGAATATAAGAAATAAGGTATAAATAGGATGCTTGGAAAATACATAGATTGTAAAAAAGCTTAAGAAAGAAATTAGGAAAGCGAAAAGATGGTACGAGGTGGCTATAGCGAGCAGGGTGAAAATAAATCCGAAGAGTTTTTACAAATATGTCAATAGCAAAAAGAGAGTGAAGGATAAAATTGGTCCCTTAGAGAGTCAGAGCAGACAACTGTGTGGAGCTGAATGAGATGGGGGAGATGTAGAACGAGTTCTTCTCTTTGGAATTCACTAGGGAAAAGGATATGGAATAGTGTAGGATAAGAGAAGCAAAAGGGGTGATTATGGAAAATGTAGGGATTAGGAAAGAGAGAGTGATGGATCTTTTGGGGCATATAAAGGTGGATAAGTCTCCAGGTCCTGATGGGATTTTCCCCAGGACCTTGAGGGAAGTCAGGGAGGAAATAGCAGAGGCTCCGACAGTGATTTTTCAACAGTCACTAGAGGGGGGGGATGGTGCCGCAGGATTGGTATATCGCAAACGTGGTTCCTCTGTTTAAAAAGGGCTCCAGGTGTAGGCCCAGCAATTATAGGCCAGTAAGTTTGAGGTCGGTGGTCAGTAAACTAATGGAAAGCATTCTTAGAGATAATATGTGTAAGTATCTGGAGAGGCAGGGACTGATCAGGGACACCCAACATGGGTTTGTGCGGGGAAGGTCATGTTTGACAAATCTTGTTGAATTTTTTGAGGAGGTGATGAGGGTAGAGCAATAGATGTTGTCTTTATGGATTTCAGCAAGGCCTTCGATAAGATTCCACATGGAAGGTTTGTAAGGAAGGTTCAGGTACTAGATATTAATGTTGAGATAGTCAGATGGGTTCAACGGTATACGCCAGAGAGTTATGGTGATAGTGAGTGTGTGTCAGGGATCGGTGTTGAGTCCCTTGTTTGTCATTTATATTAATGATTTGGATGATGGAGTGGTAAATTGGGTTAGTAAATATGCGGATGATACAAAAGTAGGAAGAGTTGTGGATGGTGAAGATGGTTTTCAGAGACTACAGAAGGATTTGGACTGCTTAGAAGAGTGGGATGAAAGATGGCAGATGAAGTTTAATACCGATAAGTGTGAAGTGCTCCATTAAGGGAAGAATAATCAAAACAGGACATATGCAGTGAAGGGGAGGGCATTGAGGAATGCAGAGGAACAGAGAGATCTTGGAATAATGGTTCATCGTTCTTTGAAAGAGGAATCTCATGTGGATAGAGTGGTAAAGAAGGCTTTTGGTATGCTGGCCTTTATAAATCAAAGCATAGAATATAGGAGTTGGGAAGTGATATTGAAACTATTCAAGCCTCTCTGTGAGGCTGAATTTGGAATACTGTGTGCAGTTCTAGTCCCCAAATTATAGGAAGGTTATCAATAAGGGTGCAGAGAAGATTTACTAAAATGTTGCCTGGATTGCAGTATCTAGAATACAAAGAAAGATTGATTAGACTGGGTCTTTGTTCTCTGGAGCGTAGAAGGTTGAGGGGGGGGGATTTGATAGAGGTATTTAAAATTATGAGGGGGATAGATAGAGTAGATGTGAATAGGCTCTTCCCCTTGTGGGTAGGTGAGATTGGAATAAGGGGTCATGGCTTAAGGGTTATGGGGCAAAAGTTTAGAAGTTACGAGAGGGAGCTTCTTCACTCAGAGTGGTGGCTGAGTGGAATGACCTTCTGGAAGAGGTGGTTGCAGCAAGGCCATTTTTGTCATTTAAGAACAAGTTGGATAGGTGCATGGATGTGAGGGGATTGGAGGGTATGGGCAGGGTGCAGGTAAGTGGGACTAGAGTAGATCACTTAAATTGGTATGGACTAGAGGGGCTGAGATGACCTGTTTCCGTTCTGTAATTGTTATATTGTATAATAAGATTCAAAATTATTGAAGCTTGGATCACAGAAAATAGGGGAGTTTTCCATTCTTAAAGAATTTGGCTGGTTGATGATGATAATAAATTTATTGTCATACACATAAGTACAATCTACAGGTGAACCGAAATTCTTACCTGCTGTAGCCAAACAGGTACGTTGATGCACCAACTGCAATCATATACATTAAATTCACCCCTGCTGTTTGGTCCTCTGCAGACACGTCATGAAGCTGCTGGTTCACACTCTGAATGTTAGCAGAGGTGTTGGCTGAGCCAGTCCTGATGCATGTATTATATTCACCAAATACAGCCACATTGATTGAGACCAGATGTTTCATTTGGTTATTTGATAACATTGCTTAAATCAGAAAACCTATCCAAGGGATTAAAAATACAGATTTTCCTGTGCACAAGTGCTGAGACTATCTATTAATATTTTAGATGTGTAATATTAACATAATGATTAAAAAATAGAATAGAGAGTTGATCATTGTCAATTTATATGTTGTTATTTAGATAAATTAAAAACTATAATTTTTAATATTAAATCTGCACGAGAGATTTTGAAGTAGTTCTTGAGAGTGAGAAACCTTTTTTTAATTCTGCATCCCTTATTATCAGCTATAGTGAATTAAGACTCCCAGGCATAATGTAGATGTCAGCTTTTTATTAGGATTTATTAGTCATATTTTTGCAATTATGTCCCACTACTTTAGTTACAATACAATGTGCAAACATTTACAACTTCTCTCCGTGATTCAGGGTACCCACAGGTTATAAAACCTAAACCGAACTCTCTTACAAAAAATTCTTTTTCTCCTTCAACTGTTTTCTCACCTTTAATTTAAAAAAAACTTTTACTTCTCTCTGGCTGTCCACTCTGCTATCCCTACCCTGTCCTCTCTCATCTTGTATTGAGACATCTCTTGTCTCCCTCTTATCTGCTGAGTTTCATTCCAGCCTTTCATTATCTTTTTCTTGTAAATGCTTGTAAATCAATAGTAGAACATAATTGCAGGAATATGACGAATAAATCCATCTGACATCTGCATTATTTCTGGGAGTCTTACTTAACTGCAGCTGGAAATAAGGGACACAGAAGATTTCTATAATGTATCTGACCCTAAGAATCATAACAGAATCTCTCCACTTCAACTCCAAATCAATGACTGGTTGTATTCCCCTAGACAAAAATCAGGTACAATTTAAGGAGAAAATACGACACATTTGTTAGGAATTGGCAGCCTTACCTACAGATATAGTTACAACCCTTCTAAATAGAAGCAAGGTAAAAATCTGTACTAATAGTGGAACGATTGAGATAAATGAAGTGGGTCGTGGCGCAGATGACGTGCTCTTGTTTTGTATCTTTTTCCAGTCAGCGTGGCTCAGAATTGTAGGCTTTGAAATGTGTGTTCCCTATGCTATTGTCATGGGGGATCAATTAAATAATGTTGAGGCCATGCTGTACGCAGCTATATTTAAAAGGGTGAAAATCTATCAGGCACTTAAAGATATAGTGACTGAACAACTGTAAAGGAAAGTAACAAAAATAAAGGGTTGTTTAGAGCACCACATGAACAGCAGTTTAATGGGAATCAGCCAGAATTGATTTAGATGGAAGTAGATCGTATCTTACAAGCCTTAAATGGTTTCTTTGAGACTATTGCACATTAAATTGATATGAAACTAAATGAGATGTAGTTTGTTTAGATTTTGATAAGCAGTGACTTTGAAAGCTTTCACAATTCTCATTAAAGTAAAAATAAGCATGAAACATGGAATTAAAAAATTGACTTTAAAAAAAAAAGTGCTGTATGACTTCTGGGAGCCACTGAGGCAGGAATATATGGACATTTCTTGCTTCTGTTCGATTTCTATTGGGGTGGCAAAAGCAACTGCAAGTTTAATAAATCTTCTTTCTTATCTCAAGCCACCTTGAGCTCTGGAAAATCCAAGCAAATTGAAGTTCTGTTAGCCTGATATAGGATGAAAGCTTACATGTGGTTTGTGAAAAGATTAGAGAAGCTGAGCTTGTGGACTTTAAATAAAAGGAGGAATCTTGCAATATTATCGCCAAAGAATTTGGACTGTAAGGCTCTGAAAAAATAAGTCTATAGGATGCCAGTTTGATATAAATTTGAAACTAATAATTACTGCTCCTAATGATTTTATAAACCTCTACAAGGTCACCCCTCAGTCTCCTGTGCTCTGGTGAATAAAGACCCAGCCTATGCAACCTTTCCTGATAAATCAAGTCCTCTGGTCCTGGCAACATCCTGGTGAAACTCCTCTGCATCCCTTCCAATTTATTGACATCTTTCTTCTAACAAGGAGACCAGATTTGCTCACAATGCTCCAAGTTTGGTCTCACCAATGCCATATAAAGCTGAATCATGTGGTCCCAACTTTTGAACTCAGTCCCGTGCCCAATGAAGAGAAGTGTGCCAGTTTCAAGGAACAATTCATCTGTACCCCAAGGTCCCTCTATTCTACAACACTCTCTTATGCCCTAGCACTCAGCACTAAGATGGACCAAAGTGCAACACCTCACACTAGTTAGAGTTAAATTCCATTTTCCACTCCTTGGGCCACTTACCCAACTGATCTAGATCCTGTTGTTCTTTTTGAATATTTTATTTTTGATTTTCCAAGACTTAGAATCCAAAACACCAATACAATAGTTCTCAACAATGATATATTACATTCAGAGTCCATTTCCACTCCTACCCACCCCTCTCCCTTCCATCCCATACCATAATACCACAAGGAAAATATTATGCAAATTAAACAAACATAAAGAACCAAAAATCTGTTGAGTCACCGACCCTTAAAGGAACCAAATATAAACCCAGAGGAACATAAAGTAAAATGAAAAGCATATAAAACAAGTTATAAAACATATAAAGCATGTTATCTGCGCCACGACCCACTTCATTGATCTCAATTGTTCCACTATTAGTACAGATTTTAACATTTCTTCTATTTGGAAGGGGTGTAATTATATCTGTGTACCTATAAGGCTGTTAAACCCTAATGAATTTGTCATATTTTCTCCTTAAATTGTACTTGATTTTCTCCAAGGGAATACAGGTCTGTATTTCCATATTTAGTTGGGAGATGGACTTCCACGTGACCGCTATAAAATTCCGGCCTACCAACAAGGTGACCTTCACAAACTGAATTTGGTACTTGGACAGTTTAAAACACACATCCATAATATTTCCATAAAGGTAAAATTATGGATCCTGTGGAAAATCCACCTTTGTAATTTTTTTCAGAATGTACCCCAGGTCCTCCCAGAAGGAGCTCACCGTCGTACACAGCCAGGTTGAGTGGAAAAAGGTTCAAATCTCCAAACCACACCTAAAGCACATTTCTGAAAATTCTGGTTTAGATTTATGTAGTTTTGTGGTGTGAGGTACAATCGATACAGAAAATGAAACTTAAATATCTTGCCTCACTGTCTACAACACCACCAATTTTGGTGTCATCTGCAAATTTACTTTTCATGTTAATGACATTAACAATATGGATGGCAATGTAGATAACAGGGAAGTGGACCCATTACCAACCTGTGACACACCACCGGTCAAAGTCTTCCAATCAGAGAAACAACCCTCCACCACTCCCCTCTGACTTCTTTCACTAAAACATTTTTTTAATGCAATGGGCCAGCCTTCACTTGGAACCCAGTGAACTAACTTACTGGAATAACCTCCTATGCAGGACCTTGTCAAGAGCCTTGCAGAAGTCCACATATACAACATCCATTGTCCTATCCTCATCGATCCTCTTAATCAGCCCTTCAAAAACTTCTATCAAATATGTGTGAGGCACCACCTGGCACGCATGGATCCATGCTGACAACCTCCAACCATTCCCTGACTATCCAAACGTTGGTAGATCCTGAACATCAGAATCCACTCCAACAGTTTTCCGACCACTGACATGAAGCTCACTTGCCCATAGATCCCTTGTCTTTGGTGCCCTTTTTAAATAATCACCTGATATTAGTCATTTTCCAGTCTTCTGGCACTTCACCTGAGGCCAAAACTGATGTAAAGAGAAGATGGAACATTACAGCACAGTACAGGCCCTTCAGCCCATGATGTTGTGATGACCCATATATTTCTATCAACAAAAAACAAAACCTTTCCTGTCTCATTATCCTCCATTTTTATTTCACCCATGTGCCTGTCTGAGAGTTTCTTAAATGCCCCTATATTTGCAGCCTCCACCACTACCCCTTGACATGCATTCAAGGTACCCATAACTCTATGTAAAAAAATCTTACCCCTGATGTCTCTCCTAAACCTTACTCCCTTCACTTTGTACAGATATTTGGTGTTTGCTTCTCCCAACCAAAGCTACTGACTGTCTACCTTATTTATGACTCCAAGGTTTTTTCTCTAGCTTCCCTCAAAGTGTGAGGGTGGACTTCAGCAGTCCCTGGGCATTTGTCAACTTTAATATGCTCTAAGGCTGCCAATCCCTCCTCCCTCGTGGTTCTTTTATGGTCCAAGTCTTCTCAACTTGTTTCCTTCAATTCCTTGGCTTCCATGATCTTCTCCACAGTAAAAGTTGATGAGAAGTATTCATTTAAAATCTCACCTCTCTCCTGTTGCTCCATCCAAAGATGGTCATGTTGATCTTTAATGGGACCACTTCTCTCCCTCATTGTCTTTATGGAATTTTATGTTCCTATAGGATCTTCAGGGAGTTTTCTTTAACCTGCCTGCCAGCTCCATCTCATTCCCTCTTTTTGCCCTTCAGATTTCCCTCTGGTGTAGTCTGACTTTTGAATTCATCAAGATACAGTAAAATCCTTGTTATTTTGAATTCATGCAACAGGCAGCCTCAAACAACTGGCAAAAAATCGTGTGAAATAAATAGGTAAAAAAAATACAAAAGTTTAAAATTGGCACCCCTTCCCCAGCAGCCAGTTCGCCAATCCATGCAACACAAAATCTCAAACAACCAGCAAATTCATTTATCTGGCATCTATCAATCCCCATAGGTGCTGGGTTTTTTACTGCACTAAATCCAGTAATAATTACCTATCAAGTTATTTTGTTCACTCTGAAAGGTATCATGTTATCGTGTTATCTGCAGATAATTGGAAAATCATTAAAAAGGACTATAACTTATGCACTACACAATTGCATATTTATCCATGATCAGGAAATTATATATTTTGTCTATAGATTGTATTAATCTTTCAACTAAAACATTGCACCTGTTTCAAATTGAACAGGTTTCCACTGATTAAGTTTGTTTGGGAAGAATTGGAACAATAAATCAAAATTTTTAAAAATAAAAATGACCAATTTTGTATTACAGTTTAAATTTTAAAAAACTTGGAGGTGCAAGAAATATAACATCAAACCAGAAAATGTACTGCAAGTGATCATACTTGCTCTTGAAAATAGCACAGAAACAAGTTTGAAAGTTGAAAGTCCCTGAATGATACGGCATTTCAGGGTGAACTTATTAATGCAACCCATAACTGAAATGAGCGCTCATCAAATATGTGAAAATTCTCATGACGGTCATTTGACATCACAAATTGCAACAGTTTGGTGTGAAAATTTTAATCCCATTTTTTGAAAAAATATTGTTTTTTTGAAGTACAGAGGCTTGAAGAAATATTTTAAAAACGTGAGGATTTAAAAAAAAATGATTACCTAATAAATGTATGCAGTGTCATCTCTCTTGGAAGCTAGCTTGGCTAGATTGTTCATGAGATGTACACTCCACACAAGCACAGGAGAACTGTTTCCAGAATGCAAGTAACAAAAGTCTATTTTATTTTTGCAATATTTTGCATGAGTGAAATCATATGAAATATATCAGAAGTGCTACTGTTTGAGATGTGGCGAATTTCTTTTTGTATCTTGGATTTGACAAGTTAACAAGAGGATAAATTGTTTTCTCTAAGCAGCCCAGATTAGTGTTCTTTAGATGAAATTTACTGTAAACATTGGCTAACAACGCTTTTCTTTTGAAAAATGCATCTCTTAATTACATTCAGCACTGTGGGTAAAATTCTTCCCATTTGACTGCTGGCACCCATCCATAACCAACACAAATGCTTGGAAATAAATATGAAGTTCTCTGACGGACCCCAGCAGTTACTGTGCACATCAAAGAATTCATTGTTCCAATGTCATGGTCTTAAAGCAGCAACAAACATTCAACATTAAAATCATTGCAGCACAGTTTCCAAGTTGCAGATATCCTTCAGTGTGTGGGATCTGAAGAATTAGTGGTGATGTTTCCCATTTGTCTCAAAGGTTGGAAGAAGTGGCTTTATGTGTCAGGAATTAAAAATTAGGTCAAGGCATGAAATCAGTGGGTTACAGATGGATATAGGCACAATCCTTTGGGCAGTGCACGTAGACTGATGAATTTTTGGATATAAGGGATAGGGATTTAACCAAGTGGGTTAATTTTAAGATCGCATCAAATACAATCTTGGTGAACAAGGGAATAGGTTTGAGGGACATAGGAACCTAGTGACCTGACTTGAACCTTTGTGTGGCCCAAGCTATGCTCAGAACTTTAAACAAGGTAAGGCTGATTTTCTTAGTATTGCCATCTATCCTGTTTTTTTGAATAACATTTGGCATTTCATCCCAAATCAAAATATAAGTGTGGCTGGGGTGCATATTGAAAAAATAAGCCCTGGAGCTGGGCTAAGGTTGATGCCAAGTTGACTTCTAGTGTTTCTTACATCTATTCCTTACATTGTTCAACTATTTCTTACATCATTATGATCTACCTGGTTGAATTTTCTACAGCAGGGGTGTCAAACTCAAATTCACGGAGGGCCAAAATTAAAAACTTGGACTAAGTCGAGGGCCGAACTAAATATTTATTGAAAATTTTCAACAACATCTGCATGTTTTCTCTTCTTTCAACATATGTAATGTTAAACTTTTTCTTATTAAAATAAATGTTTAATAATAGCTTTGGATAAACTCTTTCCAGAAGCATTAACAAATGAGAAATAAAATATTCAATAAATAATATTTCTCTATAGAGGATTTGTCAAATGTTGCTAGTGTGCTGTCGAATAGTAAAATCTGAGGGCTATTGAGAACGTGGGAGAATAACATGATTCCTGAAACAATCAAATGGGTGACTGATTGTGGGCATGAACTCTAGCAGGGTTATTTGCCATGCCCTTTTTCCATTGGTACAGATATCCTTTGATTGACACACTTTTCAAGTTTTATGCCTAATGAGCTTGTATCCAGGTGCAGGACCATTTTTAACCAGGAATATATTTATCACTGTGACATGAAACTATTGGAAGATCGTTTTATCCTGAGATTAAAGTTCATAATCCTTACTCAGGCCTGTGTGCGGGAGGGCGGGGGTTTGCGGGCGATTGGGTTGGACAATGACAGTGCGGGGTCATCGGCTCTCGCTGCAGGGCGGCATCTGAGAGGATCAGCGGCCCCGTCACCGTGAGTCGCGGGTCGGCCTGCGGCAGGGAGGGGGGAGTGGGCAACGGTCCTGGCGAGGTCAGGCCCGAGGCCTCCGGTTCCGGGTGCTGGGAAGCGGCCTTGGCTTCCCCTGACACCGGCCAGGCCGCGCTGCGGTGGGGGGGGCGGGCAGGGGGACACGACAGTGTGGGGGCATCGGCTCTCATTGCAGGGCGGGATCTCGGTGGATCAGCGGCCCCGTCACCGTGAGTCGCGGGTCGGCCTGCGGCAGGGAGGGGGAGTGGGCAACGGTCCTGGCGAGGTCAGGCCAGAGGCCTCCGGTTCCGGGCGCTGGGAAGCGGCCTTGGCTTCCTCTGACACCGGCCAAGCCCCAAAACCAGAGTCCACGGTGAGACCCTGCAACGTAAACAGAGGAGGTGGGGGCGATTAGCGGGCTGACGCCAATGCATTCTTGGATTTATAGTATTAGCAGTGCATGCGCTATACTGGCGCGGCGGCCAGCGGGCCACCTCTAATACATTTTTGAAATGATCTTGCGGGCCAAATATAATTATATCGGCCCGCGGGCCAGAGTTTGACATGTGTGTTCTACAGGATATATTATTGGTTTAAAAAAAACTGCAGATGCTAGAAATCTGAAATAAACCTGCCTGACCTGCTGTGTTTTTCCAGCCTTTTCAGTTTTTATTACCCTCAGGTTGGTTACCTTTGAGGCATGGGCAGGTAATGAGTTTGATTTCCCAGATGATTCTTACTTAGTTTTTTAGCCAGGACATTATTTCAGCACTAGGGCAATTAAGAGAGGAATTGAAACCAGAATTCCTTGCCCACGTCATTATTTAGTGACATACTGAGTGTACAGTTGGTTGTTTTCCAGACTCTTTTGTGTAGTCTTCCAAAGGCGCTATTTGCCTTGGCTAGTCTGTTGTCTATCTCGTTGTCGATCCTTGCATCCGATGAAATGGTGCAGCCGAGATGGGTAAACTGATTGATTGTTTTGAGTTTTGTGTGCCCGATGGAGATGTTGGGAGGGGGGGCTGGTAGTCACGGTGAGGAGCTGGCTGATGGAGGACCTCAGTTTTCTTCAGGCTGACTTCCAGGTCAAACATTTTGGCCGTTTCCGCAAAACAAAACGTCAAGCGCTGAAGAGCTGGTTCAGAATGGGCAACTAAAGCGGCATCGTCTGCAAAGAGTAGTTCACGGACGAGTTGCTCTTGTGTCTTGGTGTGAGCTTGCAGGCGCCTCAGATTGAAGAGACTGCCACCCGTGCGGTACCGGATGTAAACAGCATCTTCATTATTGAGGTCTTTCATGGCTTGTTTCAGCATCATGCTGAAGAAGATTGAAAAGAGGGTTGGTGCAAGAACGCAGCCTTGCTTCACGCCATTGTTAATGGAGAAGGATTCAGAGAGCTCATTGCTGTATCTGACCCGACCTTGTTGGTTTTCGTGCAGTTGGATAACCATGTTGAGGAACTTTGGGGGCATCCGAGGCGCTCTAGCATTTGCCAAAGACCTTTCCTACTCATGGTGTCTTGAAGGCTTTGGTGAGGTCAACAAAGGTGATGTAGAGTCCTTTGTTTTGTTCTCTGCACTTTTCTTGGAGCTGTCTGAAGGCAAAGACCATGTCAGTAGTTCTTCTGTTTGCGCAAAAGCCGCGCTGTGATTCTGGAAGAACATTTTCGGCGACACTAGGTATTATTCTATTTAGGAGAATCCTAGCGAAGATTTTGTCTGCAATGGAGAGCAGCGTGATTCCCCTGTAGTCTGAGCAGTCTAATTTCTCGCCTTTGTTTTTGTACAGGGTGATGATGATGGCATCATGAAGGTCCTGAGGCAGCTTTCCTTGGTCCCAGCAGAGCTTGAAAAACTCATGCAGTTTGGCATGCAGAGTTTTGCCGCCAGCCTTCCAGACCTCTGGGGGGAGATTCCATCAATACCTGCTGCTTTGCCACTTTTCAGTTGTTCAATTGCCTTATATGTCTCTTCCCGGGTGAGGACCGCATCCAGCTCTAGCCTTAAGGGCTGTTGAGGGAGCTGGAGCAGGGTGGATTCTTGGACTGAGCGGTTGGCACTGAAAAGAGATTGGAAGTGTTCTGACCATCGGTTGAGGATGGAGATCTTGTCGCTGAGGAGGACTTTGCCGTCTGAGCTGCGCAGCGGGCTTTGGACTTGGGGTGAGGGGCCGTACACAGCCTTTGGAGCCTCGTAAAAACCCCTGAAGTCGCCAATGTCTGCGCTGAGCTGGGTTCGTTTGGCGAGGCTAGTCCACCACTCATTTTGGATATCCTGGAGTTTGCGCTTAAGATGGCTGCATGCGCGACCGAAGGCTCGTTTCTTCTCTGGCCTGGACGGCTTTGCAAGGTGAGCCTGGTGGGCAGCTCGCTTCTTTGCCAGCAGCTCCTGGATTTCCTGGTTGTTTTCGTCCAACTGAAAAACCTCACAAAGATTAGCGTATACAGAGCCATTGTCATACCCACACTCCTGTTCAGCTCCGAATCATGGGTCCTCTACCGGCATCACCTACGGCTCCTAGAACGCTTCCACCAGCATTGTCTCCGCTCCATCCTCAACATTCATTGGAGCGACTCCATCTCCAACATTGAAGTACTCGAGATGGCAGAGGCCGACAGCATCGAATCCACACTGCTGAAGATCCAACTGCGCTGGGTAGGTCACGTCTCCAGAATGGAGGACCATCACCTTCCCAAGATCGTGTTATATGGGGAGCTCTCCACTGGCCACCGAGACAGAGGTGCACCAAAGAAGAGGTACAAGGACTGCCTAAAGAAATCTCTTGGTGCCTGCCTCATTGACCATCGCCAGTGGGCTGATATCGCGTCAAACCGTGCATCTTGGCGCCTCACAGTTCGGCGGGCAGCAACCTCCTTTGAAGAAGACCACAGAGCCCACCTCACTGACAAAAGACAAAGGAGGAAAAACCCAACACCCAACCCCAACCTACCAATTTTCCCTTGCAACCACTCTGCCTGTCCTGCATCAGACTTGTCAGCCACAAACGAACCTGCAGCTGACGTGGACATTACCCCTCCATAAATCTTTATCCGCAAAGCCAAGCCAAGGAGAAGAAGACTGAGTGCACAACAACGAAAGCACTATCGTACAGCTTGCAAGCTCATGAGTGGGTTATGGTTTGTGTTATGTTGTTTGTAAGCCTAAGGCACTCACACTCCATGGTGATTATTGTGTGAGAGCCTTTTGGAATTTGTTGTCTGCCCAACAATTATTCAAACCTGTGCTTGCCAGGTGCTTGATCATCATTGAATGAATAGTTTATGGTGGTTGGGGAGAGTGCATGTACATGCCATGCCTTGATGTTGATTCTTAGATGCTGGGGTTGAAATCTGAATCTTAAGAATACAAGAAATGAAAAGGGGAGTGAGTTAAATATCCCCATCACCTGATATTGATGACAATTATAACTGGATTAGCTTCCCTCTCTCACATCAGACCACTATATCTTTTGGCAAGACTCTGTCCATCTGAATGGACACCTCGTGTAAATGAGTGCTTGTGATTGGGGTGCAGACTAGATGGGCCAAATGGCCTGTTTCTCTGCTTTACCTCTTGTTGGGAACTAGATGGTGGCTTTACTTTAACCATATCTGTGCTCTATAAATGAAAACAATTTTATTTGCTTTATTTTTCTAGTACTTTTTAAAATGTACTGATACTGCACGATAGAAGGGCCTTTTGGCTTATGCCTTTTGTGCCATCCAGTACACCTATTTAACCTAACACCTGGTTTGTTTTGGAGAATGGGGGAAATTGGAGAACGTACAAACTCCTTACAGACAGTGCCGGATTTGATTCCGGGATGCTGGTGCTGTAATAGAGTTGCGCTAATTGCTACTTTAACCGTGTCACACTGCTTAAGGTTGAAAATTCACCTATTCTGAATACACCCTGCAGACTCAGACTCCCCTCCAGCCACTAAAGGCCAGGAACTGTAACAGCAGGAGGAAACTATTTTGGGAGTGAACAAAATAAATATGTCAGTGAAAATCCTTTTATCTTTGAGCAGGAGGAAAATGATACCCACAGATATTGATTGCACAAATATTACTGGCTAATGTCAATTAAGACAGAAGAGCCCAATTATGTTACAAAACCAAAGGAAATCCAAGCTTCTCCAGAGGAATGTTCCTTTTCACTGTAATTTCTACAAATGTTATATATTTTATTCCTTCAATTTCATTACAATTGGGAAATACAAAATACTCTGAACCACCTGAATATTTAGTTATGTTCTCAGAAGTATTTTGTAGTCAGATTAGTTCTCTGCCTGCTCGTAGTATTCCTGCATGTTCATTTAGTACCATTAACTGAGACAATTAACTCAAGTTTGTATCAGAAAAGAGGTCAAAATCCTGGAACTCACGAGCACCAATGGGAATATATTTTTAATTTTTAAATTTAGAGACGCAGCACCATTACATGCTACTTTGGCCCACAAGCCCACGCTACCCAATTACACCCATGTGACCCATTAACCTACCAACCCCGTACATCTTTGCAATGTGGGAGGAAACCAGAGCACCCGCAAGAAACTCAGGTGGACACGGGGAGAAAGTACAAACTCATTACAGACAGTGCGGGATTTGAACCCGTCACTTGCGCTGCCTTAGCGTTGCACTAACTGCTACGCTAAGCATGCTGCCATTGTCACACTCTCAAGGACAGCAGCAGCTCAAGAGGCAGTTCACCACCATCTTCTCTTAGGCATTTAGGGGTGTGCTGGACCAGCCTGTGAAACCCACATCCCTTGAGTGAGTAAACATAAAGGCAGCAATGTATTGGGTAACCAAGATGCTTCCATATGAATGGCAGCTGGCAAAAGTGGAAAGCAGTTATAAATAGAAATAATGACCGGCCTCAACCTCAGCCCCCACCACACCCCCCACACCCCCACCCCAATGCTATGATTGTGCCTGCACAGTATTGTTGTATGAATTGTTGTTGCACAGATAGAAGTAAGTCTGGAGACTGAGACCCTGAGTTCATTCCTGCTTGTATTAACTTCCTGAACCCTTGAAAATTCTACTTTTTCTAGCAGGTCTCTCATTGCCTTTTAAAGCTAATTCGAGGTTATGCTTTAATAATGATTTATGGCAGAGAATTTAACATTGTAACCACCCTCTGTTTCAGGCTTTGTCTGAAATTGGTGCTTAATTCTTGTTGAACATATCTCAGATTTGTGCCCTCTTGTCAAAGTACCAGATGGAATAAATTTATTTTAAAACTTTCACAACCTTCATTGTTTGAAGCCCTCAATTTGTCACACCTTAATCCACTTGAATGACAGAAAGCTGCAACTTTTGAGCTCTTCTTTAAAGTTAACCCCTGATGTCTGTAAAAATCTCAGCATATCAACCCTGCAATGTTTTACACGGAAGTAAAAAAAAACTGCAGATTCTGGAAATTTGATCAAAATAGAAAGTGGTGGTCAAGCAGAGAAAAGAAACAAGGTGAATGTTTGATACACAAATGTGCTGGATGAACTCCAGCATGTTTGAGTATTCACTCTGAAGAACCTGCTGAGTTTCTCCAGCACTTTTGTGTATTTACTACACTCACAGCATCTACAACTTCCATGTTTCAGTCTCATGTTTTAGATCAGTGGTGTTCAAACTGCCCCCCTAAACTCACACACCAATTTAAGTAATCCTTATGCCATAGGTGCTCTGTGATTAGTAAGGGGATTACTTAAGGTGGGATGTGGGTGGAAAGAAAATGTTTGAAAACCACTGTTTTAATTGTACCTAATTGACTTGTGATGTGCACGGTTTCATAACTCCAAAGGAAAAGAACCAATGACAATTTTTCTCAAGCAAAATATTTCAGTAACAATTGGGTCTAGAGCAGTGATTCTCAACCTTCCCTTCCCACCCACATACCACCTTAAGCAATCCCTTACTAATCACAGCGCACCGATGGCATAGGGACTGCTTAAGGCGGAATGTGAGTTTAGGGGGAGAGTTTGAAAACCACTGCTTTAGCTTTTCATTTTGATTCTTAAGTCATTGTTGAAAAATGTTAATTCTTTCTAGCAGCGCAGATGCTACCTCACCTGCTGAGCTTTGCAAGCAAATTCTAGTTGAATTATAAATCGCTTTCATGGTTGTATGTCATTCCAAAATTGGGATGTACCAATTTTCATGGAACTCCAACTGCAGCTTAGCTTCTGTAGTTTATCCTTGCTTGATTATTTTAAACATCACTATTTCTGGACATTACTAATTATTTTATAACTTTTGTCCCACTACTTATGCCAGCAGAAACTACATTTTTTGGAATAAAAATAACACTATTGAACTCGATTTGTAATCCTGAATCCGTGCCTCTTGATTAAGAGAATGAAGCATCATTTCTTGGTAGGGAACTGCTTCAGATTGAGATCTGGTCAATCAAATGTAAAATGTGCAACATATGGAACCGTGCAATGTATCGGCCATATAGACCTCCCAGCATACTTCTTCCCCCATTGTTTCTTATTTAGACAAGGCAGATAGGAGTGAATTTTCCTTTTGTGTGGAGCATCTGTTAAGCATCTGCCTGATTTATGTTCCTATGTCTACAACTTATTTTCCCATTTGCCAAGAAAGGTGGAAATTCACCACACACTTTCTTGTGTGCAGTTCTTTTCAAGATTCTCTCATCATATTTTGACAGATAATGATATCTATCCAGATTCAGTAAAACCCCTTGCCTCCGCCACCTATGGGGATCTGTAGATGCCAGATAAGTGTATTTTCTGGTTGCTTGAGACTTACCCTTACAATGCTTAACTAATACACCTGCATTAAGAATAAACAGTTTAAAAGATAAAAATACTATACTAAACTTCAGTTGGATTAATATATAAACCTTAAAGTATTTTACTTCATTTTCATTTAAAACACAAAGCTGGTCAAGCAGTGTTCTTTATATAGCAATGGTAAAAATGCGTCTCCGACGTTTCGGGCTTGAGCTCTTCATCAAGGTATGGGGAAACGTCGGCAGGCATCCGAACAAAACAGGGGGGAGATGTGGTTGCAAAGGCAGGAGGTAATAGGTGGAGAAGAGAGGGAGAGGACAGCCATGATCAAGGGGAGGAAGGATGTCTGGGGGAAGGGATGGAGGAGAACTGGAAAGGGGTGGAGGGAAAGGAGAGCAGGTTAGCAGAAACCGGATAAGTCACTGTTAATGTCATTGGCTGGAGAATGTCCAGGCAGAAAATTGTTCTGCCAATTTGTGGGTGTTCTTGGTGGGATAGTACACAAGGCCATGGAAAGACATGTGAGTATGGGAATGTGTCACAGAACTGAAATGGTTGGCCACTGGGAGGTCTGTGTCACTGGTGGGAAGCTGCTCAGTGAAGCGATCTCCCAATCTGTGCCCAGTCCCTCTGATATAGAGAAGGTCACAAAGGGAGCACCAGATGCAGTAAATCAGACCTGCGGATACACACATGAAGTGTTGCTTGAAAGGCCTGTTTTGGGGCCCTGGACTGTGATGAGGGAGGAGGTGTGGGTGCAAGTGTGGCACCTCCAGTGGCCATAGGGGAATGAGCCGGTAGCCGGTGGTGAGAGGGGGTTGGAGGGATGAGTGCACGAGGGAGCCATACTTCCTCACTCCCTGTCCCTGTCCCCTGAAAGGATTCTAACCCCTTCTCTCAATTTCACCGTCTTCACCATATCTGTTCCCAAGATGAGGTCTTCTGTTCAGATCTTCCGAAATGTCTGCCTTCTTCCACCATCGTGGTTTCTTCTCCACCATCATCAAGTCAACCCTCACCCACATCTCCATTTCTGGCTTATCTGCCCCGGCCTCCTCTGCCGCCAGACACAACAAACATAGAATCCCCCTCATCCTCAGCTACCACCCACCAGCCTCTGCATCCAATACATTATCCTCTGGAATTTCTGGCACACAACAGGATCCCACCACTAGTTCCCCTCTCCTCCCCTCTCTGCCTTCCAATAGGGACCACTCTCTTTGTGATTCCCTCATCCACTCATCCCTCCTCATCATTCACCCCACCTTCCCCTGTGATTACTGGAGGTGCCACATGTGCCCACACCACCTCCCTCGCAACAGTCTGGGGCCACAAACAGGCCTTTCATGTGAAGCAACACTTCACTAGTGTATCCATAGGACTGATTTACTGCATCCAGTGCTCCCTTTGTGGCCTTCTCTATATCGGAGAGACTGGACGCAGACTGGGAAATTGCTTCTCTGAGCACCTTCATTCTGTCAACACCAGTGACCGAACCTCCCAGTAGCCAACCATTTCAGTTGTGTGACACATTCCTCAACTCATCTGCCTGTCCATGGCCTTATGCACTGTCCCACCAAGAACACTTGCAAATTGGAGGAACAACTCCTGATTTTCCGTCTGGGCACTCTCCAGCCAGATGGCATTAACTTCTCTGGATTTGGCTAGCCTACTTCCTCCCCCTTCCCCCTTCCCCTTTGCTTTCCCCTTTCCAGTTCTCCTCCCCTTTCCCCAACCCTTTGCCCAGCCATCCCTCCTCCCCTTGATCGCTGCTGTCCCCTCCCTCCCTTCTCCACCTATCACCTCCTGCCTTTGTGACCACATTTCCCCATCCCCCAAAACTCTTTTGTTCGGACGCCTACTGACACTTTTCCATACCTTGATGAAGGGCTCAAGCCCGAAACATCAGTTATGTATTTTTACCTTTGCTATATAAAGGACACTGTTTGACCTGCTGAATTTCTCCAGCATTGTGTTTTTTCCTTCAACCACAGTGTCTGTAGATTTTCGTGTTTTACTTCTTATTTTATATTCGGTCACATTCTTTGAAAACATTTTTACCAGCGCTGCATCTGCAGGTTCCTTCCCCTCCCTAGAGCTGCCCGAAAGACAAACATTAATATTATAGATAATTGACACCTCTCCCCTAAGTTTACAGATAAAGCCTCTGACCAGAGTGACTCTATGAAGCAGGGATAAGGAGACTCTTTAAGAGAGCCACCCCAAAGGCAAGTGAAATCAACCAGCTCTTCATCCTGGGCAATGCCATTTTATTCAAACACAACTTTATTTGAACAGCTGCTACGAGCAAAGCACGACCAAGGCACCCTGCTGGCTGAATATTTGCTCCCATCTTCACCAAAGGTTTCTTTGTTACTTCAGAGAACATTTACTTCTACGATTTTAATCTAACATAGTTTGTACATATTATTTTTTGCTTATTTAATTTTTAAAATTAATTTTCCTTTTTTTTGCTGGTTGCTTGAATTCCGGATACCAGGGGTTACACTGTACAGATCCTGACCCTGACTTAAATCATTGCCATCCAGTGATAATGGCAAAAGAAGCCACACCTGGGACGATGTTCTTTTCCAGCAGTTCCAAGAATGACGGCCTTTTTACTCCTTTGCTGTTGTAGGATGCCACGACTTGCCATGGTTTTCTACTTGAGAAATCAATTTCCAATTTAAGTCTGGATAAACATCATACCTGGATTTCCTTGGATTCAGAAGCTCTGACATCTTCTCAAAGCTTTCTCATTGTCAATCTTCTCACTGTCAGTTACTGTATTAATCCTGTGCTTGGGTGGATTTTAAGTGAAGATTCAACAGGGCTTTAATTTAAATATTTAAATTTTTTTTAACAACCCAACAGCACAGAAGCTGATTCCATCCATTGAAACCCGGGCCACACAAATAATCTACCAATCCTGTGTGGTGTTTTTTGAGATAGGTGCCCTGCCCCAGCTGCCTTTTTGCATGGCTTGGTACACTTAGAGGAGGAAAGCCAGAAGGGACGAGTGCTTGTAGAACTGTCAACATTGAGAGTCAATACCACTTGTTCAGGCGAAGTGGAGAGTAAGGAGACACAGGTCTGCAGATGCTGGAAACTGAAGCCTCGATGAAGAGTCGTGACCTGAAATGTCGACGGTTCTTCTCCCACCGATGCTGAGTTCTTCCAGCAGATTGAGGACAGAAACTTAGAAACAAACAGCAATAAGCAGAGCTGTGCTGAATCTTGGCTTTCATTCACCCTTGGGCCTAATGCACTAAAATAAGTGTGGGTTTGCATGCAGCTGGAAGTCATTAGAGCAAATGGAATTCCTAGAATCAGTGATGGTTCTTGCTTCTGTGCCGAGGTTGGAGTTGGTGTGCAGGCAGCGCCTGCTCTTTTTCAAACCCTTATTTTGCAATTTGGCTCCAGCTGGACAAAACAAAGCCTGCTCCGCTCCAGCTTGGGAGAGCAGTTGCTTACAAGGCACTTCAGTTGATTCAGTGTATGCCAGGAATTTAATGGAAGATTTACTTTTTGACAAATGTGTGCAAGTATTGTTCTTACATTAGCGTAAGAGAGAAGAACTTGGAACAGGCACAGACCAGATTCCTTCTCCTGGGTATATTCTGCCATTCAATAGGATCTGATCTTGGCCTCAACTCTACTTCCCTGCCTGGCCCCCATAACCCTCGATTCCCCTGAAGTCTGGCAGTCTAAATATCTCAACCTCATCTCTACTTAATGACAGCCTCCACTGCTCTCTAGGGTAGAGAATTGATCTCCCTATCATGAATAAGCAAAAGAAGCACACATTTTCAATGTGGACTGTACCTCCTCTGCCATTCAACAGAAATAGCCAATCCTGTATCCTGAGTTCACTTTCTTGCTCCATTCCCAGATTAATTCCCTCCAAGTCCAGAAATAAATGGATCTGAGATATGAAATTGATTAATGTCCAGGTTAATGCACTAAAAAAGTTCTGAGTAAAGAATTTTCTCCTTATGCCAGTGATAAGCAGTTGGCCCTCCTTTTTTGAAATTGTGCTTAAGTTCTAGACTTGCGAAGCTTTGGAAGACGTTCATTGTATTTACCTAGGCAATCTTATTAAGAATCTTCGATGCCTTGATTTCATCATCTTTTGTGCTTCTGAATCCCAGGAGGTAAAAGACGATTTCTCCCAATTCATCTTTGTCCCAGGAATTAACCTGCATCCCTCCAAGGAAAATATATCCATCCTTTCTGAGGAAGACCATTGTGTGACAAAATACTGGTGAGAATAGAAATAAATTGCCGTGTATCACATCCACTCTAAAAAAGCTTATTTTCTATACTGACCGACTGCAACACTGTCAACATCTTCAGCAGGGATGGTAAATACAGTCTATATGCCCAAGAGTGCATTACAGTGGCTGACACTCCAGTGCCATTGTAAGAGAGTGGTGTGCTGTTGGATGCACTCTCTTTCAAGTCTTTTTGCTCAACATAAAAAGATTTCCTTACAGTATTCAAGTAGAAGGGGAGTTCTCACAATGATTAAGGCTCTGAAAAAGTCTGTTTGGCCCTTTGAGATCATGCCAGCCCACTTATAGAACCATCTATTCAGTCCTTTCTCCTGCTCTTTTCAAAAAGCTCTGTTCAACACTTACACTTTACCGACGACCTAAAGCAAATTATATGTCCATTAACATCTTTACTTTCTTTGTGGAACCTTGCTGTATGTAAATTGCAGTTGCATTTCCTACCTTAATAATGGGAACTTCATATCAAAGTACATTATTTGATGCAAGATGCTTCGGGATGTCTGGGATAGAGAATTTCTTAATTTAAATACACGCATGTCTGTGTTTTAACTCGATCCATCATGTTTAGCAGTAATTAGCTAAAGTGAAAAAAAATTATTAATTGAATTTTCACGTTCAAGGTAAAGTTAGTTATTTGGTGTGATCATTGGGCTTCAGCACCTGGTTGCTCTGGGGATAAAAAAATAACTGGTTTAAAGTTCACATGTGATATGTGATGTGATGCCTGATTAGTCAAATAAACTTTATTTTTTTCTACCACCTCCTCCCTCCCTTCCCTCCAAACACTATCACTTACTCAGAATGAGGGGGAGCGTGTCAGGACCCATATTTTTTCTGGTCAGCAGTTGTGTTTGAAATCCTGTAACCATTTCCATCACCAAGGCATCCACATCCACTGTGATCTCTTATTCTCCTCCATTTCTACCCTCCCAAAGCATCAGCCCTTTCAAGATACTTAAACTCTCTGCTCGTTGGTCACTGTCATGCATAAACATCCTGACTGCTGCTGGTTCCCTCTTCGACTGGTTTCATAAGAAATAATGGCAGGAGGAGGACATATGGCCCGTCGAGCCTGCTCCGCCATTCAATGAAATCATGGCTGATCTGATGATGGGCTTATCTCCACCTACTGGCCTTTTCCCAATATTCCTTAATTCCCCTGCTATGTAAAAAAATATATCCAACCTTGGCTTAAATATATTCACTGAGGTCGCCTCAACCGCTTTGATGGGCAGCGAATTCTAGTCTCCCCAACCAATGAAACAACTTACCTACCTCTATCTTTTCCCCATTCCTCATTCCTTTCATATTTTAGGTTTGGGATTTCCATATTTCCTTGAGATCATTTGTCCCATCATCTATCCTGGATCACACTAATCTTATTCCCCCACCAGTTCTCCCCATGGACAATTCTCCCCACATTTGCATTCCATCTATCAGGGGAAATCTACAGCAGTTGTAAGAGCCATAGGCTCATTCCTTACCTGTTGCAGATGTTGATGGTATCCACCGGGATCTGTAGGCCTCTCCCTGTTGGCACATGTGCTAGGACTGGCACCATTTACGGAGCTGGGGCGTAGCTGCGCAGGCACCATTGACTCGGCCCCGGTGGTGGCAATGTCAACCAGTGTGCATATGTCACCACGCTCCACGAGGCATGTTGTATGCTGGCCCTGGCTCCAACTGCTGACCTGTCAGGGCTGAATGAACAGCACAAAGGAGCACGCGCAGGAGTTCTGCGCACGCTTATAATGAGGTTCTACAGCCAGCATCGGTAGTTGGAAACCTGAAGGAGGGTGGGTTAGGGATTGACAATTTCTGTTAGCTGCTTTCAGACCATTAAATATCATTTGAACATCATTTAGGCCTTGTTAACTTTTATTTGAATGTTTTGTTGTTAAGAAATCTACTACATAGAATATCAGAAAAGAAGGTTACAAGTTTTGCATGTTAACAATAAAGGATTTAAATACAACTGAACTTTTACATGGAAATGATTGAAAATGTGTCACAAACAAACCCCTAACCTAACCTCCAAGCAATTATATAAGCACCAGGAATGGAATTGCTACAGCAGGCAATTAACCTACTAATTCACACATCATTGGGAGGAATCTGGAGCTTCCGGGTTAAATCCATACCATCACAGGGAGAAGGTGCAAACTGGTTAGCATGGAACCTGGGTTACTAGAGTTGTGAGGTAGCAGGTTTACAAGTTACATCTTTGTGCTGCCTATAAATGTACCTCCTTCTTCTCTCTGACCTGGAGTTGTTCTACCAGTGGCCAGGCTTGATGTTGGAGGAGGAGGATTTCCCCAATTGGCATTACTCTTATTTGAAAGGCAGCCCTTGGATGAGATGCAGGAGCTCCACCTGCTGCTATATAGTTCTCAAAGGGTTTAATTCCTGATTGAGTAAAACTTCAATGATGTTTGAAGAATATTCAACATCATTAAAATGCATCCTGCCCCTATATCATTTTGTGCTTCTGGGCCTTGACTGAAGATGTTCTGAGAGGAGGGAGATGATATTTTGATACAAAGTAATTTGCCATTGAAAGATTTTACAAGTCAGAGAGTCGCTCTTCCATAGAAACCAAGAATTTTATACGATGCTATATTTGGAGTCGTCACAAAGCTGGTGTCTTGAGTTCAGTAGCTCTGTGTAGCCTCTTTTATTCAGGGTTATTTATGAGGCAAGTCAGTTTCTTGCAGGAATGCTCATGAACCACCTGGAGGGTAGATATGAAGTTAAGCTGCATGACTGGATTTATTTCAGCTGTTCCCATATGGTCAGCGCTGTGGGTATTCCCTGTGGGAGAGCATTTGCAGCAGATTTGTCCTGAATTCAATTAACAGACAGTGGTTAGAAGTGACTGAAGAAAATAAGCTGTTTGCTGATCCCTGGACAATGACCTTCTAGTGAGTCAGGGTTAAATGCTCCAAAAAGCAACAGGGAAAGTTCATTTTATGTGCATATTTTCACCATGAAACGTGATGTGTAATTGAAGCTCTAGACAGTTTGTTTTGATAGATTTACTGAGCTGAGCTAGTGTTATTTTGTGCCACTTGTGAGTTCAAATGTTGAAGCATAGTTGAGCAGTCCACTCAGCAATGAGTGGGATTGAGGATGGTTATACCATTGGGATCATGTTAATGGGAGCCATGCACTCAGACAATTCTTGCACCTTCTGTTTTAAAGCAGGGAGTTCTGATGGTGAGCCCTTTATTTTAACCAGTGTGGGTTGAGGCTGTATTTCTTTTCTACAGGGATGGAGAAGTCATGTGCCCAAGGTTTATTGCTTTCCTCCCCCAACTCAAAATTACAATTTGTTTATGTGGTTGGGCAGTGGATAAAGAGCAGAGACACTCTGCCTCTCTCATTCTCAGTCTCTACTTCCACTTTTTCCCCTGGCTGGTTCTCTCTCAGTTTTTGTCAGTATATTGCCCTCTTTCAATCTGTTGCCTGTCTCACACCTGCCTATCTGTCTGCTTGTCTCTCACTCTTTCGACCTGTCCATCTCCCTTTCCTCCTGCTCTTCTCGTCCAGGCCTATGAGAACCAGATTCCCCACCATCTCTCTCACTCATTTCCCAGTGACAGTTAACAGACCAAGGACACCTGCTGAACATGACTTGAGAGAAAGGAAAGTAATGCAGATAAATGGCTGAAACAATGGGACTACTGATTATTTAGCTTCAGTTCAGGCTTTTGGATCTGGAAACACTTTTTTATTAAACCAGATCAGATGTCTTTGAGTTTACGGCATTCTGTTTCGAGGAATGTCAAGGGCCTGGGTTCAGAGACACTCTCCATCTTTCATACTTCAGTAAATTCACTTTTAAAAACTGGAATTTAATCTGATTTCAGAAGTGAGTTCACAGGATTGTGGCAGTATTATGTATTCAATAACATTGACTGGCCAAAATAGGACTATTTGATGCCACCAATGCATTCCATCATTTATGCTGTGCACAACATTTCACACAATCGACAAGAATAATCAATGAGATTAGTCTATTGTAAAACACAGCTTTCCAATTATCAGGCACAACATCAGTGCAAATCATTGCAGATGGGTTACCTGTTTACAGTTTTCCCTCAACAAATTCTGAATTACAAGTACCAATGTCAGTGAAAAAAATACTGGAAAAAACATTCATTTGAGCTGTTGTTCCTGCTGTCATGAAGGTGTGTTAATATGAGCATTCATCTTGGATGTTGAGGAGGCTGTGTGGAAGGTATCTGCAAATGGATGGAAAATTGTGGACTCGTATAACTAGTTTAGTTTTACTTCAACATAACGCATCCAGAAGCCCATCATTTTTACTAGTAAAGTGACACATCCAGAAGTAACGCATCCAGAAGCCCATAATTTTCACTAGTAAAGAGACGCATCCAGAAGCCCATAATTTTCACCAGTAAAGTCCTTACAAGTTTCTTTTCTTGCTTCAAATGACTTCAGTCATGTGTTACATAGATTCCTATGCACATGCTCCCTGTTCTGCAGCCCTTGACATTTTCTCCACCCGAAATGGGCAATTGTGGCATCCATATTGCCATGCCTTTGTTATCACTGGTCTTCTGCTCCCTGATTTCAGAAGACTCCTCAGAAAACTTAAAATAGTTAACTTTGTTTTTTTCATTGTTGTTCCAGTTTAGACTTTTGAGGTTTGACTGCTGCAGATCATTTTCATATTTTAATTGCAATTGTAATTACCTGAAATAATTAAATTGACAGATTGATGTAAGGACCAAGAGGCAACATACCATTGAATGTAAAAATTGCCAATATTCCAAATATTGCTCACAAATTTTGAATAAAGATTCTGACCTGAAACATTGACTGACCATTTCTACCCATGGATGCTGTATGACCCTCTGAGTTTCTCCAGCAATTCTTCATTTGCTCCCTATGGTCACCAACTTTTTTATCATTCTTAACTCACTCTTAGATTTAAATCCATTATTTTAATTAGTTTTAAAAAATGTAAAAGTGAAATATTTTAAAACCATTGCCTTATTTCTAATAAATTCTCTAAATCGGCCTGTGTTCAAATTTTAAATTTAGACATACAACATGGTAACAGGCATTTCGGCCCACGATCCTGTGCCGCCCAATTACACCCAATAAACCTACAGCCCCCGGAATGTTTTGAACCGTGGGAGGAAACTGGAGCCCCCGGGAAAACCTACATAGACATGGGGAGAACATACAAATTACTTACAGAGAGAGCAGGATTCGAACCCAGCGCTGTAAAGGTGTTGGGCTAACCGCTGCGCCAACTGTGCCACCCCTGAAATATTAATGTGAAAACTGATATCAAAGAATTCAACAGGAACGTCTGCGGATGTGTGATTGTAGAGCAATGGACAAAAGCTGGAGAAACTCAGCGGGTCACGCAGCATCTACAGGAAGTAAAGGATGGCCCGAAATGTTAGTCATCCTCTACTTCCTATAGATGGGGGTATTCCTTTACAAGATGTGGTGTGACCTGCTGAGTATCTCCAGCATTTTTAGGCATTACTCTGCATTCAAAAAGCTTATTTGTGGAACAAGTATTTTTTGTTTCTGGCATCAAACGGTGTTGATTTTCTCTGCACAGCAACAGTTGCCTTTCAAAAATACAGTAATTGTGTGAAGAGCTTTGAAGTATTCTAACACAATGTACTATTTAAGTGCTTTTGAATAAAAAAACAAGTTTGGAAGCATGTTGTTTTTCCTATTTTGTGCCTCTCTTTAGTTTCACATTTGACATGATGAGTACAGTGTTAAAATGTAAATTCTGTAATTGCTGTAAATTGTCCTATTGATTGACTGAAGTGGGAGGGTGAGAACAGCCTACATCAAAGCAAATGAATCAGGGACAGCAGAAGAGGTAAAAGGTCATTGATTCCCTGCACTTCAGCATGTTTTCTGTCATTGCTCAAAGTACAACCACCTGGTGTTGTTGGGAGGGTGTTTTAGTTGCTATGGTGTAGCCATTGGTTGCCATAGCACTTTTACAATGTAATTGGCAATGCTGTACATCTTTTAAGTTAATGAGGAGAATAATTTATCTGTGTCTGAGCCCTGAAGAGCTTTCTATCCTTGAAAGTCTGTCACTGACTGTGTTAAGGATGTCTGATTTTGTGGTCATTGAATGTTGTAAAAGCAAAACTCAAAACTTATCTCCAAAAATAGCCTGAGGATTGTGATCCTGTGACAGTTTCTTCTGAAGATTTGTGCAAAAGTGTCTGAATCAAATGAACATGCTTGTCTTGTTTGACCACGGAAAGAGAAAGATGGACTGCCAAAAAAATTTGAATGGGAACAGTGAATTTCAGCTTCAGGAGCTAACCTTCATTTTTAAAGGCTTTAGTTCAGTGGTTCTCAACCTTTTTCTTTCCACTCACATACCATTTAAAGTATTCCCTATGCCATAGGTGTTCAGTGATTATCAAGGGATTGCTTAAGGTGGTATGTGGGTGGAAAGGAAAAGGTTGAAAACCACTGTTTTAATCGAACCTAATTGACTTGTTATATGCACGGCTTCATAACTCCAAAGGAAATGGGCGAATGACAATTTATCTCAAGCAAAATATTTCAGTAACAATTGGGTCTGGAGTAGTGGTTCTCAACCTTCCCTTCCCACTCACATACCACCTTAAGCAATTCCTTACTAATCACAGAGCACCTACGGCATAGGGATTACTTAAAGTGGTATGTGAGTGGAAAGAAAAGGGTTGAGAACCACTGGTTTAGTTCATGTTTCAGTTTATTATCAGGTTGGAAGTAGACCAGTCATTGGGAGATGATAGGGAGAACTGAAGGATAAAAGGGAAGTTTGGAGGGGTGGGAAGAGTTCATGTCATGGTCATACACCTGTGTGTTGTCAACTCAGGGCAGCAAGGCACCAGGTCAAGTTCCCTTGTAGAATTTGAAAAAGATTCTACAAAGAAGAAATTATTTGTGAAGTTAAGATGAAGGGAGGGAGGTTAGCCACACATATCAGCCTCCTAGCTTAAAACTGCTCAGAATACTTCAGACTCTGATTCTTTAAAACTGCCCTCAAGCTTTCAGCCAAGGGTCTAAAAGAACGAATAACTGCATTGAGTGTACAGCAGTGCTTGATCAAGTCAGCAACTTAAATCCTGTGTTCCAGTCGGTGCATGCTGTCATGATAATGAATATGCATGATATGTATTAACCTGACCGGAAGTCAGATGGTATGCACTGGAGGTGGAAGGTGCAGGATGATGGAATAAGGGAAGCAGGAAAATAAAGACACTGAGATGTTCAACTGGTAAAGCATGTGGTGTTGGTGTTATTAATTTCACATTTCGGGCCACAAATGTAACATTTGCGACGAGGATAAACATTTTGGATTTTAAATGTGATAAACATTTTGGATTTTAAATGTGATAAACATTTTGGATTTTGAATCGGTGGCTTTGAGCTGGAAGGTTTTCTTCATGGCAGTCACAGGAGCTGAATTTCTAGCACTTCGAGGTGTTCCTCATTTTGACCCGACGGGTGATGCAAGCACTGTAAGTGTGAAGTGGAAGGCATGGTTGGAAGAATTTGAAGCCTACGCTGACAGTCGTGGCCTATTTCTCGATAGCAGTACGGCGGAACAGAAAGCGCAGCGGAGGGCGTTACTTCTCTTCACCGCAGGACCCGCAGTTCGGGAAACTTTTAAGACGCTTTCGAATACTGGAAGGAAGGAGGAATACCAGAAAGCCGTAGATACAGTGAATGCACACTATGTGGTGACACCGAATGCTACATTTCGACGCCATTTGTTTCGCAAGACAAAACAAGAAGATGGAGAAATGGTTGCCCAGTACGTGACGAGATTGCGACAACTGGCTGTGGGATGCAATTACGTGGTAGCTGATTTGGACAACCAGTTATTGGATCAAGTTGTGCAGCACTGCAGATCAGACAAACTCAGAAGGCGACTGCTGGAAAAAGGGGGTGAGTTGAAACTTACCAATGCTTTAACAATGGCTGCTGCATGAGAGGCTGTTGAGGGGCAATTTCATACCATGAAACTGAAAGACAACTCAAGTCAGCCCAGTAAAGACAAAGTTGGTCAACAAGTAAATAGGCTCTCGCATAGCAATAGCCAGCCAAGAAATATGCCGACACATGATTTGGAGTGTTACAGATGTGGAAACAGAGGTCATTTTGGAAAAGACCCATGCTGCCCAGCAAAAGGCAAAGTTTGTAGAAAGTGTGGAGTTAAGGACAACTTTACAAAGAAGTGCAAAAGCAAGTCAAATACAAACCAGAATAGGAAGAGTACAGCTTCTAAGGGCAAAGCTTGGGGGAAAGGAAAGTATCCTGGAAAGAAAGGCACTATTCGCCATATAGAAGGTGACCCAGAAAGTGACGATGATGATGACAACCAGGATGGGCAGAAATACTATCAGTTTACATTGAATGATGTAGATCATGAGAAGGTCCCAGTGATAATTGGTGGTGTGACAGTTCCGGTCATTGTAGACTCAGGCAGTGACAGTAATGTAATTGACCAACACTTATGGGAGAAATTGAAAAGAAAAAAGATCATTTGTACATCAAAGAAGTGTTCAAAGAAACTGTATCCATACACAGCAACCAAGCCATTGCAGACCATTGGATGTTTCACTGCGACTGTTGAAGCTGGTGACAAGTACACCGAAGCAGAGTTTGTTGTCATAGACGAGAGGGAAGAACCATTGCTGAGTAGACGCACAGCGCAAGACCCGGCAATACTTCATATTGGAGCTCGTGTCAATTCAGTTCAGTCATACGAGGATATGAAGTAAGAATTCCCCGCAGTTTTCCAGGGAGTAGGAAAGCTGAAAGGTCGACAACTAAAGCTAGCAGTGGATAAAACGGTCAAACCCAAGGCGCAACCAGTGCGCAGAACTCCATTTGGACTTTGTGGGAAAGTCGAGGCCAAAATCAAAGAGTTGATCGAGCAAGACATTATTGAACCTGTAGAACATTCAACACAATGGATCGTGCCCAAACCAAATGGTGACATAAGACTGTGTGTTGATATGAGGATGGCCAATGAAGCTATAATTCGAGAACGACACCCCATGCCAACAGTGGAGGAAGTACTTCAGGAGTTAACTACCAGTCAGGTGTTCTCAAAAATTGATTTAAAATGGGGCTATCATCAATTAGAGCTGGACCCAGAATCCAGGGATGTGACAACATTTGTGACTCACTGTGGATTGTTCCAGTACAAGAGACTATCGTTCGGCATTAATGCAGCTCCTGAGATCTACCAGTATGAAATCCATCAAGTGATTCAAGGCATTCCTGGAGTTGTAACATTTCTGATGACATCATAGTCCATGCGGGTACAAAGGAAGAGCATGACAGATGGTTGAGGCGTGTGCTATCCAGACTACAGGGGGCAGGCCTTACTGTGAATGGAGACAAGTGCCAGTTTGGTGTCTCAGAGATGGACTTCATGGGACACAGGCTTACACGGGAAGGACTGAACCCAGCTGATGCCAAGGTGAAAGCTGTTGCAGATACACGTGAACCCCAGAATGTAACGGAGGTGAGGAGTTTCTTGGGATTGGTCAATTATTGCGCAAAGTTCATCCCTAATTTTGCTACACTGGCAGAACCACTGAGGAATCTAACCAGGAAAGGTGTACCATTCCATTTTGGCTCTGAGCAGAAGGAAGCATTCACAGCTCTGAAACAAAAACTGACGAATGCCGATACTCTTGGGTATTATGATCCGGCTGCACCAACCAAAGTCATAGCGGATGCTAGTCCTGTTGGTTTAGGAGCCGTGTTGGTCCAGATGCGTGATGTGGGACCAAGAATCATTACCTATGCCAGCAGATCTTTGACAGATGTGGAAAGGAGATATTCTCAGACAGAGAAAGAAGCACTCGGATTTGTATGGGCCTGCGAGAGATTCCCTGCATATTTGTATGGCATTGAATTTGAACTCATCACGGACCATAAACCATTGGAGGTGATCTATGCCACCAGGTCCAAACCGTGTGCCAGGATAGAACTGTGGGTGTTCAGACTCCAACCGTACAAGTACAGAGTAGTTCACATTGCCGGGAAAGCAAACATTGCTGATCCGCTGTCCAGATTGTTGAAAGATGGATGCCACAATCCAAGTCAGAATTGGGGACAGAAGCAGAGAGCTTTGTACGCTTCGAAGCTATTCAGTCAACACTGGAAGCTGTGACAACGAGGGAAGTCGAGAGAGAGTCCGAACATGACCCAGAACTCATGGAAGTTAGAGAATGTATCCAAAGTGGACAATGGGACAAGTGCATTCACAAGGCATATATTCCCATTAGAGACAAACTTTGTTGCATCGGGCAGTGTGTATTGAGGGGGTGTAGATTGGTGATACCACAGAGGTTGAGACCGAAGATCGTATCATTAGCTCATGAAGGACACCTAGGTATTGTTGGTACCAAGCAAAACCTCAGGAGTAAAGTATGGTGGCCAGGTTGTGATAAAGATGCAGAGAAATTTGTCAAAACCTGCCATGGGTGTCAACTCACAAGTAGGAGTAATCCTCCAGAGCCGATCTGGAGTACGCAACTCCCGACAGGACCGTGGATCAATGTAGCTGTTGATTTTCTCGGACCTTTACCAACTGGCGAGTCAATCATGGTAGTGGTGGACTACTACAGCAGATACTATGAGTACTCTGTGATGAGGTCAACGACCACTGAAAAAACAATACAAGCATTGGCAGAGATCTTCGCGAGATATGGATTCCCTGTTATGCTATACTCTGACAATGGTCCACAGTTCATTTCAGAGACATTTGCTGAATACATGAGGACCACAGGTATCCACCATCATAAAGTAACTCCTAAATGGCCGCAAGCCAATGGGGAAGTTGAGAGACAAAATCAGTCCATTGAAAAACGATTACGGATTGCTCATGCAGAAGGACAGAACTGGAGAGAAGCATTGCTATCCTATGTAGCTGTCTATCGGGCAACGCCTCATGCAACCACAGGAAAAAGTCCAGCAGAAGTACTTTTCGGGAGGAAAATCCGCACAAAAATGCCCAAAATAAAGGAAATCAGGGACGACCAGGAGATGAGGGACCACGATGCTGAAAAGAAGGGAGCAGCAAAGCTGTATGCAGACTCGAGGCATGGGGCCAGGTACTCAGACATCATGCCTGGAGATAATGTTCTTGTGAGGCAAGAGAATGGTGGTAAGCTAGACACACCTTATTACCATCAACCCTACACAGTTGTATCCAGAAGAGGCAGTATGGTGACAGTCAGGTCTCCAGCTGGATTCCTGTACAAAAGAAACGTGTGTGGTGTCAAAAAGTACCAATCCAGAGCGACACCGAGTGAAGTGGTTGGAAGTCCAATACAAGATGCTCAACCTGAGGGACCAGATGATGTCCCAGAGGTAGTTACCAGCATTCCCGATGAAGTGGCCAGAGTACCAGAAACACCAGAAGCCGCAGCGGGCAGTGTTTCCGGTGCTGAGGGTGAACAACCAAGTTGCGACAGTAGCATTGCAGGAAGGCTGAGACGGGACAGGAAACCACCTAAGCGATATGAAGATTTTGTGCCATATTTCTAATTGTGCCCGCATTATCACGAAAGTGAAAGTTTGTGATAATTGGAATGAGTTTCAATGAAGCGCAGTAATGTTACTCACCAAGGAAGAGAAATGATAATGGGAACATTTGGACAGTGATTTGATCAATACATCATAAAGTACATGTATGAGTGCTGTATGAATTGCATTTTTGTTTAGTCGACTATTTGGTATTAAATGAAAAAAAAAACAAAAGTATTGGAATTTAAACATGGGAGGTGTATAAATTTAAATGTTTACATTTTGCATATGTGGTGAGCATTGTATTAGTATAATTACAGAAGAACAGTTGAGCTATTATATTACATTGGGTTATAACAGGTTTATGTTACATTTTGTGAAGAGGGAATTTGAAGTTGTTTTTGTTTTGAATTTGAAGTTGTTTTGTTGGTTCAGAAGGCAGAAAAATGCTATTGATAGTGTTAAAGTGTTTACATTTAAACATAAAGATATAAAGTTTATTTCTGGTGAAAGGAGGGATGTCATGATAATGAATATGCATGATATGTATTAACCTGACCGGAAGTCAGATGGTATGCACTGGAGGTGGAAGGTGCAGGATGATGAAATAAGGGAAGCAGGAAAATAAAGACACTGAGATGTTCAACTGGTAAAGCATGTGGTGATGGTGTTATTAATTTCACATTTCTGATTTGTCACATTGAAGGAAAAATGCTGATTGAAGGAAAAATGCAGAGAGGAAATAATCCTGTTTGAAACTTATGCTTAGTCATTGTCTGAGGTCTGGTGAAAATGTAGGATCCTTGATACTTAAGTCAGTTGCTCTTTCAGAACTTTGAATTCTTTTGTAGTTTCACCTATTCGCAGAAAGTAAATTACCCGAGGGATCATTGAGGATATCTCAATAGAAAAAGGGTTCAGTGGCGCTTACCTTGCGTCAAGTACAGCCCCAGTTTATTATTGATTGTTTAATCATTTTCTTGTGGATACTTGGTGCAGTCTGCAGCATGCATTTAGCCTCACAATTGGTTCAGTCAAAACCACTCTTTCTCTTTATTGTACAAAAGCCATAGGAATGAGGGCATAGAGCTAGCTTTGGTATTGCATTGGGCACGAAACGTCTTGCGATGAGAATTTAATTTTTAGAATGATGTTTTGTTGAACGATGGACTATTTTTTGAAAATGAAAATGCGACATTTAGTAAAGACTATGTCCATTGATGACTGAAAGAAACGTGGATATTCTGTTTATGCCTGCTCTTTAATGTTGGTCAAGCCATGTGCAGATTCAATGTCGAGCTATCATGTCAGGGTAGGCTACGGTTTCACTCCATGGGACACTCTGACTAGTAGATCTTGTCTGCACTTCATGGGTGCGGAGAACCATTAACATTGTTGGCTTGCATTAATATAGCACCTTTTCATGCAGCAAAGACCTTCCCAGGTACCTTGATGAAGGGCTCAAAATGTTGGTTATGCATCCCTATCTTGGCTATATAAAGGACACTGTTTGACCTGCTGAGTTTATCCACCATTATGGTGTCTGCAGACTTTAGTGTTTTACTTCCTGTACCAGGTATGCATATCTAATCAATGTCCTGTATCGTCTACTGGAAGACCATAGATGAGAACAGATGTAATGTTAAGAGTAATGGTCTGAGGGACATCTGTGTGATTATACCCCTTAAAGGTGATCACTCTGGGGAAATGAACATTCTTGTTGCAAAGGAAAACATTGATTTTTTTTTGTCTTACAGAGCTCTGTCTTTGAAGAAAGCTTAATGCGCAGAATCTCTGGTAGCAGTAGTGTGCACACTCTCAGCAAAGCTGCTTTCATTGAGAAGGTCCGGGAGAGCAACGCGGCATGTCAGAGTGGAGATTTCACCACTGGTGTCCAGCTCTACACTGAAGCTATTGCAGCTGATCCTCAGAACTGCATTCTGTACAGCAACCGATCAGCTGTTCTGGTGAAACTGAATGAGTACGAGAAAGCTCTGGACGACGCTGTCAAAGCACAGCAATTAAACCCAAAATGGTCAAAGGTAGGACTTTCCCCAGCTCCTGGATTGCCCATACTAGAACTGACTTAATCCACTCCACTGTGCCAAGATCAATTTCCTCACTAGATGCTGCAGCTGTGTGATTGGCCAGTCTGATTGTCGAACCAATTCTGTTGATCTGAATGAGGTTTCATTTGCCATGTATGTGCCAAGATTTTGATGGATGACTGAGCATGGCAATCAAAGTTTGTGCTGTGGTTTTGCATGTAATTCTCCAGTTCTGTTGGGGCAGACAACAAAAGGGGTCGCTATACATGCTTATGATGTCATTAGGACAGCCAGGAAATCCGATCTGAACACCACTGGTTCAGAAGAACTGATGTCCTTGAGCAACTCATTTCTAATACTTTAAAATCTTCTAGTTAACTGGAACTCTTCTGATACTTCTTGGGGGAAGATATTAGGAAGAATCCATGATTTAAATGTGCCTGAAGTGAATTTTCCCAGTTGCTTGTAAAATTCCTTGGTAATAAGTGACTGATGCAGATCATCAGATCTTTGTGCTTGGCTTTAGTTCACATCAAATTGCAGTTTCACAAATATCCTGATGAAGACTGTGGGGAGTTGAAACATAGAGAGTGCGCAGAGGTTTCTGACAGCTGTGCGTGACTGCACTTTCTATCAGAATGGATGGAGAGTTGGATATTTATGATATATTTACTGCAAAATGGACACTCTTGCATCTGTTCAGAGTGTGTCAACATTTTGTTACAAGAATATTTATTCAAACTTTCTAACGGTTTCTGGGTGTCTGAATATAAACTTGCATATTCTCTTCCTAGCATATTTAACATCTGATTTTTGCTTATTAACAGCTTTAAGTCTTTCAGTACATCATGCATATTAAGACCTTCTCGAAGTCAGGTAGGTGTGTGAAACAGCAGAACACAATACACAGTTCAGCGAGAAGAGGCTTTGGCCATTGAATTACACAAAATGTACACAGAGGTTTTGAGATTTAGTTTCATGTAGCATGGAGTGGGTACTTTTCCCACGATGTCTGTGCTGGCCGTCAATGTCTCGAAGGTTAGATCACATGGAATAAAGGGCGGATGAGAGAGTTGGATACAAACTTGGCTTGGTAAGTGATAGGTGTTGTTCTCCTTCTATATCAATTTGTAAAAGCATGTATTTGGCATGTTTAGTAAGTGTGTGGATGACACCAGAATTAGTGCTAGAGAGGAAAATTATCCAAGATTACCACAGGTTTGCGATCAACCTGGAAAGTGGGCTAAAGGAATGGCAGATGAAGCTTAAACTCTGACAGGTTGAGAAATGCATTTTATTGAGTTAAACAGGACTTGCACAAGGCCCTGAAGCGTGTTGGGTGAAGTAAGTGTTCAGCTCCTTGCTTTCATTGATCGGGGCCTCGAGTACAAGAGTTCCAAGACCGTGTTGCAACTGTGCAAGACGTTGGTGAGATCATGACTTGGAGTATTGTGTAGTTCTGGTCGCCTAGCAATAAGAAAGATGCCATTAAGCTGGAAAGGATGCAGGAGAGATTCACAAACATGTTACTGGAACGAGGAGTTTGGGTACCAAGGAGAGACTGGATAAGGCTGGGGCTTTGTTTATTGGAACTTTGGAGGCTGAGGGGGGAACTTAGAGGTATATAAAATCATAAGTGGCTTGGATTATATTTTTCCCAGGGAATGGGAGTCTAAGACTAAAGGGGGTAGATTTAAGGTGAGCGGGGAAAGATTCAAAGAGGAGCTGAGAGGCAATTCTTTTCCCCAGAGATGATGGTGGGTCTATGGACGAGCTGGAAAGTGCAATTAAAAGATATTTAGACTGGCACAAAGAGGGATATTGGCAAAATGGGACTGTGTATGGCAGGCAACTTGTCAGTGTGGACAACTTGGGATCAGAAAGAAGGGTGTGTGTGGGAGGACCTGCATAGATCAGGAGAGAGAAAGGAGAAAAAAAAGTTTGGTTAGCCTGAAATTGCTTCCCCATCCAGCTCTCCTCGGTTCCTTTCGCTCTCCTTCTGATCCACACAGGCCCTCTCATCCCTTTTCTTTCCAACCTGCCCCTGCCCCCTGTTGCCCAATTTCTCCCCCTCCCCATCCTCAGCTGGGTTCAACTGCTGACCTGGTTTCTGGTTTCCCACCCCCTCCACCCCCATGTCCCCATCTGCCAACCATCCCTCCCTTATCTGATTGCACTCATCAACTTTTTAATCAGATGCCACAATCTTCACTCTCTGTTGTCTCCACTGTCCCAGCCTCTGTTGGTTTCTCCACCCTTCTAGCCCCCACGTGGCTCCTTCAACCCCTCCTTACTTGGATCCACCTCTCCCTTGCTTCTTCTCTGACACAGATGCTGCTTGTGTTCTCCAGCAGTTTTTTTTTGTGCTCTAGATTTTCTGTACCTCACAAAGATTTGCGCTTGTCCTATGTCATTTGAGATTGTTAAACTGCCTCAGCAGATCACTTTTGAGATGAAGTGATCTGCAAATTTGAACCATCTGGAAGTTAGCCTTTTTATCTCTTAGTCATGACCCAAGCCTGCATTAAGTTCATTTCCTAGTTGCAGCAGTGCTGGGTGCATCTATTCCTTTGAGTATAGTTTTGGACTGAAAAACTTTGTAAATGACTTTTTCCCTTTTCATTCTGACGGAGTTTTGCAATTGTTGCGTATTAGAGGTAGAAACACAATTCTGGAGAAACTCAGCAGGTCAAACAGTGTACGTACTTTATATAGATAAGATAAAGATACATAGTCAATGTTTTGGGCCTGAGTCTTTCATCAAGGTATGAGCAAAGTGTGGGCAGGTGCCCGAGCAAAATGATGGGCGGGGGGGGGGTAATAGGCAGATAGGTGGATAAGAGAGGAAGGGCACACCAGCAACAGGGAAAGGGAGGGAGGAGTGGATGGCTCTGTGAATGCAGAGGGAAAGGGTCAGAGAACTGGAGGAAAGTAGACAGAGGGATTGGAAAGAGGGAGATCAGGGAGTGGGATAACAGAACAGGAAAAGTTGATGTTAATGCCATTGGGTTGGAGATGCTGAGATAGAATATTAGGTGTGGCTCCTCCAATTTACAGTTGCCCTTGGTTTGGCTTGGTTTATATTAGGGGCGTATAAAATTGTTTATCATTTAATATCTCTTCACCGTCCTTCCCCTGCAATGCAGTGCTTCTGAGGCTGTTGGTGCCCTCTGGTGGTGGTCCATACCTTTGCACGAGCATTTTGTTAACATTCAACTTTTCAGTGCTTCTCTCCACACTCTTGAAATGAATGACAAGTACGAATTGACCTTTAGAGCTAGTCATGCATTGGCTTAAATCAACCCTCTTCTCAGCAATGCGTGTAGTTTCAAGTCCACTAAAGCAATTAGAATGAGAAGAGGTCAACCAATCAGCAGGAAACTAAGCTTGCCACGATCTCGAGCATCCAGTGGTATATCTGAGACAGTATTTATGTTTAGTTTTCATACTTCTGGATTTCATCTTGCTGTAGTTGTACAAATAAAAGATGAAAAATTGATTGTGAGGAATGAAATACCTTTAATTGAAAAGCAAGAAACTGCAGATGCTGGAACATGTTGGAGAAACAAAAAAAAATTCTGAGTAGGTCATGCAGCATCAGAGGAGAAAGAAACAGAATTAGCTTTCTGGGCAATGGTCCTTTCTCAGAACTTCTATCAGTGCCATTCTCTTAAACTGAAATTTTGTGGAACAAATATATTTTCTCTCTCCATTCTTAACTTGTGAACTCATAAAGTTAAGAATGACCCTGTTTTGCAATATCTGTACGCTGTAATTGACATAAGCTTCCCATTATGTCTGGCAATTTGAATGAGAAATTCTGTACGCTAGACCAGACTGTATAGGCTGAAATTATGATGGTTTATTTACAATTGAAACTTAAGAACTAGGCATTGTAGGACAGCACAGAGGGCAGTATTGTTAAAGCCCGACCTAATGTCACTATTTTGTTATCTGAAGGAAAAAGTAGTCAGTTTTTGTAGTCTTTTATGTTTCTTTCACATGCCATTTTCCATCAAATTCAAAATTTCCAAAACTTTAAACAATCCTCCTCCACAGGCCTCCAGTGCAGAAAGCAAATTTTACTTTGAAGTTTGACTGCTAATCAATTGTGAAATGAGACAATCTTTTTTTCCACTTCAACATATGGCAAAATGCAGCCTATTCAGGAGCTGCTGAGGTTGAAGTACCGCATTGTATGGGTTTTCTGCACCAAAAAGGTCATGATAAAAGTCAGCTGTATGGTACAGGGTTCTGTGGGTTATAACTTGTTGGGTCATGCCAACCTTTGGATTGACAGAGCATCATTTCCAGTCAAGATCTGGAGCAAAATTTCCTTTATCCAAGGAAATGAGAATCAAAAGAACTTTCCTGAAACTGGACTTCAAAATTGGAAGAGAAAATTGATATTCTTATTCTGATTTACCATTGCATGGGAAAGAAAAGCGATGCATTTCATGACAGTTCTCCTTTTGTCTCAGCGGAACCACCGATTCCTCCCACACACATTTTCTGACAGGTTGGGCAGCCTCTGACTATTGCAATAATGGCACATGGAAGAGGTTAAAGCAGTTGAGAAGCAGCATACCATTCTGAGCTTTAAATAAACAAAATAAATTGAACTTTAATGTCGATCTTTGGAACAAGAGGGTAAATGGATCAAAAATACCTGCACAGGTTGAATTAACACCATCTCAGGAACAAATGCTCAGCATTGTCCAAACTCCGAAGGTTCCGAAATGATAAAGTCAGACACTCAGCTCACTTCAAGCCAGCGCTCAATGAAAGAAAAAGTTGTGCAAAGTGTGGGAGGTCTCTGCACCTTTGCTCAGTTCAAATCAGTAGCTTGGATTCAGAGGAGGACTTTGTGACAACTTGGAGACAATTTACACTCTTACTTTGGAGAAAAAGCTTTCACATTGTAGCTCTCTTGATAATATAGTATTATATAATCCCAAAATGTTTCTGACTTTGTTTTCCATTTGCTTTGATGTGATATTTCTCAGTTTATTTTTGTGCTAGTAGTTGGATTGATCAAGGTAACTGAATTGATTTTTATAATCTCGAGCTCTTGAGAATTTTTTTCATAAAGTGTAAGCATACTGATTTTTTTTTCTACAAACCTGCTTACCAGGTTGGATCATTGATATGCGATTATCTCCAGTCTGTGGTGGCTCAAGTCCAAATGGGTTTTTGTATTTCTAATGAAGCCAAGCTCTGAATCAAAATTAACACCAGATTCATGAATGAATCTGATTTAAAATAATCCAGGGTTCTATTTCTTCACCTTTTGAGTATGAGCCAATTATCTGCTGCCTGTTAACAATGCTGGAAAAGAATAGAGAGATAAAAACTATTAGTGCTTTTCCCATCTATTTCAAAAGTGTTTTTTCCACTCATTGATGTACCTTTTGAAGTGGGATATGTGAAAAGCAAACTCCACAAGCAATGGTGAGATTGGATGAATTTCCTTAAGAAATGTTGATTGAAGGAAACCTCATTTTTCTTCAGTACAATGCCATGGGATCTTTCAATCCACTTGAGTGAGTGGACCTGACCTGAGCTTAACATCTCTCCTGAAGGCAAGGTTTTAACTTGTGCATGGGAGTGCCAGGATAGGTTTTAGTGCTGAAGTTCCAGTAAATGGATTTGAGCAAAAATCTTGTTACTTGCGGAGGAGGGTGCTACTAATGAAGCCACAGCTGATTTAGCCAGAGCACCTCAACTTCCCTACGATGTGCCATTGGTTCTTTAATATCTACTGGCGAGGCTGATGTTTTAGGACATGGAACATGACAGCACAACCCAGGTTCTTTGGCCCACGATGTTGTCCCGACCTATATGAAACCTTCCCTATCTCTTACCCATAACCCTCTATTTTACTTCCATTTACTTCTCCCAGAGCTTTTTAAATGTCCCTATTGTACCTGCCTCCACCACGACCCCTGGCAATGCATTCCTGGCACCCACTATGCTATGTAAAAAAAAACGTACCCCTGACGTCTTCCCTAAACTTTCCTCTCTTCATCTTGTACAGATGTTCTATGGTGTTTGCTACTCTTGCCCTAGGAAAATAAGGTACTGGCTGTCCACCCTGTCTATTCATCTCATAATCTTGTAGACCATTATTAAGTCACCTTTCATCCTTCTTCACTCCAAAGAGAAAAACCCTAGCTCTGTTAACCTTGCCTCATAAGATTTGTTTTCCAATCCAGGCAACATCCTGGTAAATTTCCTCTGCACCCTCTCCATAACTTCCACATCCTTCCCGCAATGAAGTGACCAGAATTGAACACAATATTCCAAGTGTGGTTTAACCAGTTTTCTTCATCATTGGGTAAGATTTAATGTAATTGGAAGATATGGGGATATTTGTGTACGTTGTTTGGGATTATTTCCTGGTTACCAGGAAAGGTTGTAGTGGTGCATTCAAACAAGGACTGTAAATCTGATTTACAGTCAACTGTTGAGCAGCCAGAACTTGAGTGGTGTTCTTCAACTTTAGCTAAATAAAAGGCTTACGATTAACTCCAGGTTGTATTAAGTTCAAAGTGGTTCTCAAAAATAGGAATGAAGCACTTTGATTACTGTACAAATGATGAAGTTCAGTACAGGATGAACACCTGATTTTGGACATATCACCAATAAACAATTGGGAATCTTTTTGGACTTTTGTTTTCTGGGGACATAAATTCATGGTGGACTGTTTCCTGCTGCAGATTAAGATCCCTCATTCATTTGTCTCTGAAGGTATCACTCAGATTGGTGTGCAAGTCGAGACGATCACACACACTTTATGGGACCTTGCCTGGGATTGAGGCAGACCGTTTCAGATGGTGCCAAGAAAGTTTATGTTTTTCAAACCCATGATCAGCATTACTGGACAACTCTATGTAGGACCATATTGATAGATGGATTCATTCCAAGTACTTGCACCCGAACCAATGTTTGAACCAAAAGGGTCAAGAGAGCGAGAAGCTGTTGCCAAAAGCTGAGGATACTGCAGTCCTGACAGGAATCACATAAGCCCTGATTTAGTGCATGGATTAGTCTGCAAAATTACTCTACTACTCGTATAGTTTTTTTGGTGGGTTCTGAATAGGCCTTGGTGCTATACACCTCACATGTTACCAAAGCTAAAAAAGATAGCAGGAGTTTCTTGGATCTTGAACCCCAACTGCCAAGCTCCTGAAGGGAATTTCCATTGCCTTTGTTACTAGGGAGGTCCTACAACATTGTGTGTGGATTCGAAAAAATAAATAGAACATGAAAGGCCAGACTTGATAGTGATGGACAGGAATTTATTATCTTTGAGACCTGCTGCTTTTAAGGAAAATGTAATATTTCAAGCACTCTAAAGAGAACCCGAGGGTGAAATATCAGCTTTGTCCTTTGCCGTACTGGTGCACAGTAATGAGTCAATGCATTTCAAGACAAATGCATTGAATACGGAGTAATTTGAGATGCATTTTGAGATCCCTTAGCACCATTTAAAGGAAAGTAATGTTGTCTCTGGTGTCCTGGCCAACAATTTTCTCTCAACTAACAAGTGAAAACATATTGTTTGGACATGTATTGCATTTCTCATTGTGGGACCTCTACTATTTTCAAACTGGTTGCCACATCACAATTGGTTGGAAATGCATTCAAGTCTCTACTTGCTTTTATTTGAATCTCAGCAGTATTTTGTGATTATCATTTAGCATGGTTGAAGGTGTTGGCTTTTTGATCCCTGATGTTGAATGAGGATAGGCTGGATCCGTGTTTGAGATTCCAGTCTGTATCTGGCTGTTCTAATGGTTCAGAAACATGTTGATAAAAGGCAGGACAACATTCTTCCCCAGCCTCATCCACAAACTCGAGACCCATCATTTCACCATATTGCACTTTGTGGGACCTTACTGTTCAAGAGAATGACTAACATAACGAGTCACAGCTTTAATTTATTTAATGTGGAACAAACTGAAATGTTATTTCAATGCGAAGGAATTATAAATCTGACTTTGTGTTTACAGGCTGCCTGTAATTAGTAAAGGTTTTTTTTTTGTTTTACTGTATTGTGGATCATTGCTACCTCTCAACAACTTCTGGGCAAAGGAATTGGGATTATAACGGAGTCTTGCTGCAGTTTTTATATAATAGAAACCGAGTAGTTCAGAACAGTATGAGCATTTGTCCTATCAAGTCTCCTTCACATCCAATTTAATCATGATTGCTCATTCAAATTCAGTACCCCATTCCTACTTTCTCCCTCTATCCCTTGATCCTTCTAGTCATAAGTATTATAACTTCCTCCTTCTTGAAATATTTAATTTAACTGCTTTCTACAGTGTAGGATTTCACAAGTTCACCATCTTCCAGGTAAAGAAGTTTTTCTTCATTTTGCTTCCATGTGGCTCACCCCTGTTTGTCAGGGCCTTGAACTCTCCCCTGCGAATGGGATCAGGCTTCCTCCATCTAGTTTGCTCAGTCCTGCAGAAAACTTTATGAGATCTCCTTCATTCTTCTAAGCACTGATAAATATATGCCTGATTGAGCCACTCAATCTTCATACAGGAATTAATCCATGCTCCCTCCATGGCAAGAGCATTCAACCCCACAGAAGGAAAACAGAACCACACATAATACTGAAGATGTGGTTTCACCAAGGTACTAATTGCCTGACTACTCCTGTACTCAAATCCTGTGATCCGAAGGCAAACTATTATTTACCTTCTTAACCATCTTGTTCATCTGCATGCTTACTTTTAGTTTCTGGAGCATCAGTGCGCCCAGGTCTCATTGCACCTCTCCCTCTTCCAATCTATCAGCATTCAGATCCACCTTCCCATTTTTGCTCCTACACTAAATAATCTCACATGTATCAATTGCATCTATCTCTTTGGAGAATCCCTTTTCTGACTTCCATTCAAATTTGTGTTGTGTTCAAATTTGGAGATAGTGCATTTAATTTTATCATCTAAATCATTCATGTTTATTGTGAATTGCTAAGTCACTAAGTCATTAAACCCTGAGAGACTCAAGTCATTGTCTGCCCTTCAGAAGAGGAACGGTTTATTGCTACTTGCCACTTTCTCTCTGCCACTTAGTTCTCTGCCCCAAAACTTTCATTTTGCATGCTAATCTTACAGTAGGACTTTATCCAAAACCTTCTGAAAGTCCTATGCACCATTTTTGAAAGTTTTCCCTTTTTCCACTAATTACTTGCTCACAAATATACAGTGGATTAGTCAGGCATGATTTCCTTTCATAAATCCAGGCCAACTTTCCCAATCTTGTCATTACTTTTCATGTGCTCTGCTCTAACATCTTTTATATCTGATGAACATGATGGGATCTTACTAACGTGCTACAGCCTGGCCAGGAATTGGGTTGTGATGTAATTGCTGTGTGGCCTCTTGGGAGTGGGAGTGTTGTTCCAAAACTAACTGTTATTCATGCAAACCCATACTCATTCCACCACCAGTGCAGCACCAGTATGTTTCTATTTTCCTTCTTGTTCCTGTGGCTCCAGCACTGTTTTATTTGTTCTGTAACTCAAGCCATTGCATTTCAGAGAATCCTGCAGAATTCTCTGTTTAGCTGGATATGAATGAAAGTGAAAGCAGATGGATCCCTGCAGGCTGCAGTATGGTTGTGTTGTTTATAACTGGCTAAGTCCAATCCAAACTCACAGCCAACAGAGAGAGAAGCTGTGATCCCAGTCAGTCTGCACTGACATCAACCTTTACCATGGAGCTAAAGGACAGGACAGTAACTAACATGAGAGGAGTCACTCTCTTTAAACTCAACCCATCCTTTGTTCAGTTTACAAGCTTGGATATTTTCCAGCAATATACAAATGGAATTAAAGTCTTTGTGTCCTCCCATAATATGTCACTAATTTGTGTATAGCTTTTTGCTCAGAGCCCTATTTATAACTCTACAGCTGTTTGAACTCAACAGTTGATATTTACTTTTACAGTAATAACTTCCATATATTTCACATAGAACTTTGTATCATCTGAACTCTGACTGCATGTCTCTGTTCCTTCCCCTTCCTCTTTTTATCTTTTCTCCTTCCCTCTGTCCCTCTCTCCCTCTTTGTTTGTACTCTTGCACTTGGTTTACTAAGATGAATTCTGATGTATCACTGACTGAGGGATTTGTTTTTAAAGTGAAGCTTAGCTTCACTGTTCCAGCACAGAATGTTTCCTTATTTTCTTTTATTCTACTTTTATTGGGACCGAGATCCAGGGCCAATGGGACCTCAAAAGGGGTATTTCTTAAAGTGAAGCCTAGCTTGTGATTTGTGTGTCCAACTGAAAATAACATTGTCTACATCTTCAGTCTTTCCAGCCATTGAATGAATGATCTCTAAGAAAGCAACCAGAAGTATGGAAGATTGTTCCCTTTGTATTCCTGTGGATGCCAGTTGTAGCATTCCAGATAAAATTCAGACCTGGACTCTCAAATATGGAATTCATTGGCTATTGCAGTGGTTGATGTGTAGGCTGGAAACTACAGATTCGCACAACATTTAATCCACCTTAATTCTAAGCTCATCTCAAGCCATCCTTTTCTTTCCAGAACCTTGAATGTTTCAAACTTCTGGAAAATCCCTGTCCAACTCCCTTCCACCAGCTTCTTTCCTTTTTCTTGCCAGCCATCCTAAAGTCATGGCCAGCTTATTGTCTGACCATAGGACATTACTGCTCCTTGTCCTCCGTGAAATCCCTGCGGAGAATGCCCAATAATGCGATGCTCAATGTCTGTCCTCCATTCTCCTGCACAGTCCCTTTGAACCTTTACTGAAGCAATTGTCATCAAATCATTCCCAGTATTAGTTTTCTTCCTATTTTCACAAGAACTATTCGTGGTCTCCACAGTCAAAGCCTTGACAACCATCATCTCCAGACATGAAATTATCTTCCACATGTATGGTGTGACATTCAAATCCATCACTGTTTTAGATCCCACCACTAACTCTTTACAGAGTATCTGAATGGTAGTCATTTTCGTTCATGATAACCAGTGACTATGTCAAATGAAATATTGGAAAAAATAATATAATTCCTGGCCATTAGCATAATCTCTGAACCATTGTAATAAATTGCTCTGCTCCCTCTCAAGGTAAATAAAACCTATTCCCAGCCCAGAATCCAACTCAGTCTTGAGATGGACTGATTGGCACTTTTGTGGTACAAATGTTATTTGCCATTCTGAGTCCATTCCAAGATGTTGTTAAAGGCTTGGTGTGCAGGAATGAGTTGTTTCATTTACTGAGGATTTTCAATGGAATTTGACATTGTACATTCACAAACTATTTCTACTTTTGATGGAATGGGAGATCAGGGATGAAGAAGATGAAGATTCACTTTTTCAAGTTTAGAAGGATTTTGGATAAGGCCTTAATAACAAAGGCAGCCATTCTCCCATCCCTGTTAGAATTCAGCCATTCGACCCAAGGTTATAGTGAGCTCCGTGGAAGAGGGTGGCATTCGTACATGCAGCCCTTTGTGCCAGCATCGCAAGTTGGCACTTCATCTTTAGGTATGCCACATGATGTTCACAGCAAGCCATCTAAGCTCCTCATTGAACTGCATCAACTGGATTAATGGCAATGGGAGAGTGAGGGATGTGATGAGCTATAACATTAAAGACTGTGGTATTTAGTCTATTATGTTACAGCCTTTTTAACATTTCCCCTTTTCAATTTTAAATCTACAATTTTCATTGCTCAAATAATTCATTATAATGCTCACCTGTTTGATCACCCCAGAAAATGCAAAGATGAAATAATGAATTAATATTTTTGCCATATCCCTGCTGTCACAAAATTATGAGGGGGGTATAGATAGAATAAATTCAAGCAGGCTTTTTCTATTGAGGTTCAGTGAGATAAAAACTAGAGGACCAAGGTTAAGGGTGAAAGGGGAAAAGTTTAAAGGGAATGTTAAAGGGAACTTCTTCACCAGAGTGGTGGGAGTGTGGAATGAGCAACCATCGGAATTGGTAAACGAAGGCTCAATTTTGGCATTTAAGAAAAATTTGGTGCTGGCTGAAAGTTGTGGGTTATGGAGGAATATGGTCTTGGTGCAGGTCAATGGGACAAGTCAGAAAAATAGTTTGGCACAGACTAGAAGGGCCAAAGGCCTGTTTCTGTGATGTAGTGTTCTATGATTGCCAATGTATTGCTCTGGCTGTCACTTAATAAATTTAAATGTAATTTTTAAAAAAAATTAGACAGACAGCACCATAACAGGCCTATTCAGTCCACGAGCCTGTGCCACCCAATTTGACCTTCAATCCCGATGTGTTTTGAAAGGTGGGAGGAAACCAGAGCACCCAGAGGAAACTCATGTAGACACGAGGAGAATGTACAAACTCCTTACAGACAGTGCTAGATTTGGACATTGGTGCTGGAACAGCGTTGCGCTAACCGCTATGCTAGCTGTGTTGCATAGCTCAATTCCTATCCCAAATGACTTGTTTTTGTGGATGTATCTGTGAAATATCTTCTCCCTTTGCTTTGTATTCCTTGATTATTTAACTTGCATTTTAGAATGGCACATTTAACATGGCGGATGCTCCAGAGTTCTGGGGTGCCATTTGACAGAGAGCTATGTGGGGAGTATTTAGGCAAATAGCCAATCTTGACCAATGAGATAGACTTTGAAGAGTCTTCAAATGAGGAAAGAGAGAAGGGAGAGAGAACTGGAGCTTTGTTGCCTTGTCAGCTAAAGATGTGGCTAATTGTAGTGGATTGGTTAAATTTGGGGGCATGCAAGGCTGAAATTTGAGAAATCAGGTCAATTTATTTGGACAGGCACTTTCATCCCACGAGCCATGCTGCTCAATTACACCAAATTGATCTACACCCCTGGTACTTTTTGAAGGGTGGGAAGAAACTGGAGCACCCCGAGGAAACCCACGCAGACACGGGTAGGAAGTAAAAACTCCTTATAGACTGCTGGATTCGAACCCCCGATGCTAGTCCTGTAACAGCAATGTACTAACTGCGATTCTAAGCTTGCCAGGCCGATAATATTATTATAGAGGTGGGTGGGGGGGGGGAGGGGGGGGGATGTGAGCCCAGGAAGAGGTTTGAAAATAAGGTGTGATTTGAGAATACAATTCTTTTCCCAAATTCTCTCTTCCCAATTCACAGTGGATTCTAACCCACCAGATAATCTTCAGAGGGCAGGTTCAGGTCATAAAACTGCAGATGCTGAAAATCTAAAATTAAAATAAAAAATGCTGAGGAGACTCAGCTGGTAATTCAGCATCTATCAAAAGAAGCAGAGTGAACATTTTAGGTCAAAGATTCATTGACTGAATTGACCTGATACGTTAGCTTTGTTTATTTCTCCACAAATGCATCCAAACCTGCAGACTGTTTGCAGCCTTTTCTGTTTTGATTCTGGAGAGAATGTCCTGTATAAATAAGCTTTGATCATCCATCCTTGCATGTCTAGCAGTGAACCCACCCATTTCAAGCCATCCACCAGAATGTTATCTTGTGGAGAGTTTAATCATCTTGGGCTCTTTTGTGAAGGCTCGCTGGCTATGGATTTTGCTGGGAATGCTTGCTGTGTATATGTGTGGGAAGTTTGTGTGTGTGAGACTGCCGGTACTCATTATTGTTCTTTTACTGTGAAGAATCCATGAAGGGAACATTCATGTTTTTCATTAAAACATCTATAAACTGGCCTAAATAAACTGCAGGAAGAGGAGAGAAACTGAGGCCAGCAGCTTTAACAACCTTCATACTCGCGGTCAATTCTAAGAAAGGCAGGAAACTAAAAATTGTTTTCATGTGGCCTAATAAAGTGAATGTTACGAAGTTGGATACAAATCACAGATTTCAGATGGATGAGTTCAAAGATCTTAGATTTAAAGCACGAATGGACACTTGGCCCCTTCGTTGCATTTGCTTTTTACTCTGTCTTGTCCCTGAGTTAGAATTCCCACTTCAGTGCTGGATCAGTTAGTGATCCAGTTGAGGACTCCAGTCTCGTACTTCATGTTGAACCAGAGGGGTTTCTCGTGTCCATGCTTGATGAGTAACCTCACTTTGATCTTCTAGTCCGCGGTTCTATAGTTGACAGAAAATGAAGTTCATATTCCAAGATATTTTAGGAGTGATGGTTTCTCCTACCAACTCCATTTCTGTCAGTGAGTGCTGAATCCCCACAAGGTGCAGGATAAAGGATTGGTCTAGTTTTCTCAAATGATACATGCAGAGTAACTATTGGAATTTACCCATGTTCTGATTGGGAAGAGGGTATCTTTGGTAAGGTCTGTGCTGATCAGTGATACTCCCCCCTCCATACTACTCCATGCACTCTCCTGGAGGATCCCTCACCACATCAAAGGCACTTCAGGAGTGCCAGAATTCAAAGGCCCTTCCTCCACTCTTGGCGATCCAGACAGCGCTTGGTCTTTTTGTCCAACCTGGACTGTTGAACATTGGCTGGGTGGGAACTCTGGAGTGTGCAGGATCAATGAACATTCAAACTTATGAATTAGGTCCCCTCGCACATTCTCCACCGTTTAATGTAGACATTACCGATTCTGCATCCACTACCATTGAAGGAATTTTCCAAAGACTTGGTCCACTCAAAGAAAGAAAAAAAATCACCTCATCTCTGTCTTAAATGAGAAACCCCACATTTTTAAACTGTGATCTCTAGTTCTGGTATCTCTGACATCCATCCTCTCATGACCTTGTATTTCAACCAAATTTCTTCTCAGTCTTCTAAATTCCAAACCAGTCTATATAACCTTTCCTCACAAGACAATCCACCCATTCCAGTTATTACTCAAGTAAAGCTTCTCTGAACTGCTTCTAATGCAGTAACATTCTTCCATAGATAATAAATGTGTACAAAGGCTTTAACTGATTAATATCTAGTGGAGAATATTCTGTTATAGAACTCTCTTATTTCATGATGGGATCTCAAACTCTACACCTATGCTAGAGCCTAAACCTCCATTGTGAACTGTGAGCACTGGGTGGTGAAAAAAATGGTTCAGATGTAAATAATGGAAGGAGAACTGGAAATAAAGGAATGGTCAATAAATCAGGCAGCATCTGTGGTGGAAGAAATACTTCACTTGATGACTGAGAGTGAAGGAAATACTGATTAATGTAAAAAGTGTATCTCACTGGAAAAGTCTTCTCTAATATTCCTACTCAATTTAAATCCAGATTTATTTAGAACAGTGGTTCTCAACCTTTTTCTTTCTGCTCACATACTGCTTTAAGTATTCCCTATGCCATAGATGCTCTGTGATTACTAAGGGATTGCTTAAGGTGGTATGTGGGTGGAAAGAAAAAGGTTGAAAACCACTGTTTCAATCGTAACTAATTAACTCCAAAGGAAATGGACCAATGACAATTTTTCTCAAACAAAATATTTCAGTAACAATTGGGTCTAGAGCATTGATTCTCAACCTTCCCTCCCCACCCATATCCCACCTTAAGCACTCCCTTACCAATCACAGAGCACAGATGGCATAGTGGAAAGAAAAAGGTTGAGAACCACTGATTTAGAATTTTAAGAAATGCCATGTGAAATCAGCTTGTAAGAAATTAGATTTAGTGCCCAAAAGCATTAAACACACGGAAAGATCATTGGTGTTGTTAACATAATCACTTCTGTGGTGTGGTTGCTCTGGTCTCCACCTGCATTACTGTGTGCATTGGGAGAGATGGACTGATTCAGCTACATTAGACCAAGACACCTTCTGCTCTTTCATGTGGATGAAAATCTCCATGACATCACATGTGACCCTTGCATAATGGGAGTGGGGGGCTGTTTCTTAAAAAAAGTTCATATCGCAATGCTCCCTAACAAGATGCTGCCTCATCTGTGCTTATGTCAACAAATATGAGTTGAAAAAAAAATTACATTTTATTCCCTATCATAAATAGTGATTGTAAGTTCTGGAAGGGTAAATTTCCATTACCCAACTGGCTGTGATACAGGAGTTCCCTGTATTCCAAAGAAGGAACAAAGCCCAAGCTGATTTTTATCACAAAACTTCTAAAATTAAAGATAGATGATCTGGTCATTATCACAAAGCTTTCTGTAGCACACACTGTATCTAAATTTTTTTTTGCGCTAGAACCATGATGATATGTCAAAAGTATTGTTTGCTTGGGAAACCTGCATGTCTCAGAAAATGAGAACTCAGGCCTTGTTACATTGGGACCAAATACAGTAAAACTCCTGTTATTCCAGAATGCAAGAAACTGGCAAAAAAAGTCACAGAAAATAACTTGGTAAAAAATACGAAGTTGAAAACTGGTGCTCCTGGCGGTTAGTTCACCAATCACACAACATACAATCTCAAGCAACCAAAAAAGTCATTTACCTGGCCTCGACTAATCTCTAAAGGTGCCGATAATGAGGGTTTTACTGTACCTCTATCTAGAATCTTGACATTGTGTCACATAAGCCTTAAATTAAGCAACAATTTGTTTATTATGGGACAATTTTTGTTTGGAAACAGGCTAAAGTTCAGCAAGAATTGAACAATGAGAGATACATTTCCTAAATTTGTGATCAATGCATATGGGAACACGAGAAATTGGAGCAGGAGTCGGCCGTCTGGCCGGTCGAGCCTGCTCTGCCATTCAAGAAGACCGTGGCCAACCTGGCCATGTACTCAGCTCCACTTACCCATCTGTTCCCCATAACCCTTAATTTCCCCATTATTCAAAAATATATCTGTGTCTTAAATACATTTAATGAATCAGTCTACTATTTCCATGGGCAGAGAATTCCACAGCCACTACTCTCTGGGAGAAGCAGTTCCTCCTCATCTCTGCCTTCTCCCCTGAATCTGGAGGCTCCTTCCCAAGTAGTTGTAGCCTCACCTGCTCCTAATTTAAACATACATTTTTGTATGCACTGTCCTGGTCCTCTCACAAAACTGTGTCTCATTCTATTCTCTCTCTCTCTCTCTTGTCGCACTTGCACTCTGGTGCACTCTACTGGCGCTCCCTCAGGCTTGTTCTCTCTGGAGTTCACTCTTGTGTGGCCTCAGCATGGGTTGTGTCAGTTCCTCGACCGACCTTGCAGTGTGTTTCTGCAGATGTGTAATGCAGCTCCCTCTGTTGTTTGTGAGAGACTCAGCAGCTCTGGTGATTGTTTCTGTTTAATATTTAAGTTTGGATCAGGAAACCAATGTTAACTGGATTGGAAAACAAACACAGTTTGTTGTCATGCCAAAGGTTGCCTGGTTATCTAGAATATCCTGGAGCTCAGAGAACAAAGCCTAGTGGTTTTGGAGATTGGAAGTTTTAATCCAAGAAATGATGGTGAATGTGAATAAAATCTGGAAATGCAAAAAGAAATGAGTTAACAAGTAAAATTTTACTATCATCTGACTCTATGTATCAAACTAGACGAAACAACATTTTTCCAGACCACGGTGCACACAGAGAGACATAATAATTAAGATTACAGATTTCTTTATTGTCATGTAATAAAGATAGCACAATATTACAGGGAATTTGCTTTCATCTGCCATAAGGCAGACAGATTCGCCATCGACAGAAACTGCCTGAAGCAGGACTTACAGTCAGAGAAAGAGAAGCAAAAGAGAGTCCCCGAGTGTCCGTGTATTCACCTCCAGCACTGTCGCATCTCCTGCAGTCACACAGAGTCTAGTCCAAACCATTAGCCGCTCAAGCTCTAGATCCAAACCTACGACGCGATCAGGAAACATTCAGTGCCCTTGGCACCATCTCCCATCCCGGTTGCAATACCTGGTACCACTTCAGCCAGTCTCGAGCCAGTCTCCAGCAGTCCACAGCCAGGTGTGAATTCCTCCACAGCAGTCTCCAGCATCCGTGGGTTCTTTGCCTTGAGCGTCAAACAGCCCACGACCTATGTGCTCTTCAGCTGCAGAACCTCTCACTGCTCTGCCGCCATGATCACCACCTTCTCTGCTTCTCCTTCTCAAACGGGGGGATGGGATGGGGGGGTGGTCCTCTGGTGCCTCGCACTAGTCCTCTGCTTCCCTGGAGTCTGCAACCCCTCATGGATGCTGTTGATCATCTTGGGCGCAGACCCCACGGTGCAGAATTTTAAAATAATTGACTCCATTAACAGGCCATTTCAAGCCTGAACAGAGCTGACGGCAGCCACACTGGATGGTTGGGCTCCGGTGGGAGCTCTGTGTCTCTGTTCCCTGCTCTCTGGGGCCCACACTAGTGGTAGCACTGCCATTACAACAGCAGCTCCAGCAGCGTGCGTGAGGATATAATATAAACTAAAGAGATTTAAATGATGTGAAAACTGAAAAGGTGTGTAAGCATTTGGAATGAGTCTTGTCATTAGAACATGGGGAAAGTGGCCTTGTCTTAATAACTATTAATGAACAAGTCCATTTGCTAATGGGCTTAGCTGCTGGATATGGAAAGCTGATTGTCTTTGTGAAGATTGGTTGCTTGATTGCTTTTATATGGAATTAGCTAGAAACTGGGCATTAGGGTTATAATTGTCTATTTGCAGTCAGAACTTTGTCAAAACAATTTGAAAATAAATAACTTCCTGGGTACTTGCTGCATAGAGACCCTCAGAGGAGAGGTGCTTCAGTAGGTGTCTTTCCAAAGAGCAATCATGTTATATTCATGGTTACTCTGGATGAAGACACTATCTAAATGAATGTGTTGCATTATGACCACATTGTAATCTTTTCCAGATATGAATTGTCTATTGAATTATAAGCATGAACAATTTGTGATGGAGCAAAGGAAGTTAAAGAATATTTAAACTCGAGCAGGGATCAGGAAATCAGCTTGTTGAGTCTGCTCCACCATTCATTAATTTGGTTGATTTTTCTATTGGTCTCAACTCTTTTTTTCGAGTTGAACTCTACAACCCTCTAAATCTAATTCACATTCACAAGATCAAGCTTATTTCTTTGTGCATTTTTGAGATCAGGATTTTTTGGAAAACTATTTTTAAACACTCAGATGTTATTCCCTGGTTGACTGAAGGTGTGGGAGATTATTTTATTTTCCTTATATAAGAACCATAGACAGAAACAGGCCCTTCGGCCCATCTAACCCATGCCAAACTATTATTCTGCCTCATCCCAATGACCTGCACCCGGACCACATCCCACCACCTTTGTACCTTTCTGAATTTTTCTGAAATGTCAAAATTTAGCCTGCATCTACCACTTCAGCAGGCAGCCCTCACCACTCTCTTCCTGAAGAAGTTACGCCTAATGTTCCCTTTAATCATTTTCCCTTTCACCTTTACCCTATGCCTTCCAGTTCCTGTCGCACCTTAACCTCAGTGGAAAAAGCCTGTTTGCATTTACTCTATCTATAATTCTCATAATTTTGTATACAATAACTAAGAATTTGAAAATTGCCATTAATGAAAAGATAGATTGAGTCAGACAAGTACTTAAATATTTAAGCTGAACTGGAGGCAGGTGTGGTGGTAATTGCTACAGCAGGAAAGGAAAACACTCATTTATTTTCCATGGATACATTAAAACCTCATGTTTCACTGTCTGTGGTACAACTCTTAATAATTTCTTTCAAATTTCTTCAACCAGAATTATACTCTTCCTGCAGAAATGTCCAACAGGAATTTTAATCACTGATCTTAATTTCCCAACAGATTAAGCCAAACACAAGGTATGTATTAGACATATAAAATGATGAGATTTACAAATAATAACAAAACATATCTACACTATTACATTTTCTCTTTATGAAGATAAAGATATAGTAACATTCAAAAAAGTTGGTTGCTTTACAAGGATATTGTCAGAACAAAGAGAATACATTTATCGTAAAAGACCAACACCTATTTGGATAACAGAAAATGAAAAGGTCACTATTGAAGATTTTTTAAAATATGACTGGATTGATTAGGGCATGCATTGAGAAGGTGCTTCCACTTAACAGGTGGTGCAACATTAACAATCACAGATGCACCAAGAAACATGAAGAAACTCATTTACTGCAAATGGTGGGAATGTTGAACTTGGAAGGAGTGAGATTAATAACATAGAAGTATTGGAATGGAAATCAGTTGAACAAATGAGAGGGAAACAGATAGGACATTTTTGAATATATCAAACCCTTCATAATTTTTTGGGGCAAAGACACACTTTTCCTTTATTTGCCCCTGTGCTCCACAGTTTAAATTTTGTACTCAAACAATTCACGTGATTAAAGTGCATGTTCCAGAGTTTTCAAGGCTATTGGTGTACATTTTGGTTTGACCATGTAGAAATTACAGTACTTTTTTGTACATGGTTCCCCATGTTTGGGACATTTGGCTTCACAGGTGTTTGTGAGTGCTCAGGTATGTTTAATTGCTTCATTGGTGCAGGTAGAAGAGAGCTAAGCTTGCTTCTAAGTTTTTGATCACCTTTGGAGTTTGTCGTTGGCATTTTTCAACATCAGGATCAGAGTTGAAAGTCAAAGAAGCCATTATGTGGCTGAAAAACAAGAATAAAACAGTAAAATCATCACCCGAAGAAAGAGCATACGAGTGAGCTCAGTGATCGCAAAGGGACTGGTAGGCTAAGGAAGACCTCCGCTGCTGGTGACAGAAGAATTCTCATCATCATGAAGAAAAATCTCCAAATGTCTGTCCGACAGATTAAAATCCCCTTTCACACTTACATCCCACTAAATTGGCTGTTCAGTGTCCTGGGATAGGAATGGGGGTTTGGCTTTTAGCATTTGACCACTCCTAACTGGGGCACTGAACACTTTCACACTTGCAAGGAGCCATCCCCGGGGTTAAGTCTGTTCTACCTTCTACCGGTGACGTCATGATATATCGAGTGGTGGTGGACCTGCCCTAAATCCTGATCAATGTATTATGATCTTATATTCGAACAAAATTAATCATGCCTAATTAGAACATAATTAAGCTTTATGTACAGCACAGTATGAGCCCTTCAGCCCCCGTTGTTTGCTGACCTATATAAACCCTTATAAGGGACTGTGGGAAAGTTTTAGCAATGAATAGCAATAGTGGATAATTTTTAAACAGGGCAGGAAAGTTTGTAGTGCTCTAGCACTCAATTTATATAGCGTGGGAAAGTTGGTAGCCTATCGCGTCCAATTTATAAATACCATGGGAAAAAGTGATGGCGGACCTGCCCTCCCAGAATTCCATTCAGCAGAGAAATGGCTGTATGCCAGGCTGCATGCATGGGCATTCATGGAGGGGTTTCTCTGCCGCACAGCATTCTGGGAAGGCAGGTCCGCCATTGCTATTTTCCCACAGTCTTTATAAATTGTGCGCTACAACGATACCGATTTTCCCACATTATTTAAAAATTGTCCATTTTTTATTGCTATGATCCTCTCTCTCCCACTGTGAGTTTCCCATGGCGTTTATACCTTCATTTTAATCTTTTCTTCCTTCACGTTCCTGCAATCAGGCAAAAACTTGGGTCATTTCAATCCCATAATACAAATAACCATTTCACATTTGCCTAATTGCAACTCTGGCATCTGTAGATGCTGGGGATTGTATGAGGATCAAGGCTATCAATCCCCGGCATGAGATGATATCAACTGACACCAGCATTGAGCTGATTTTGCTTTCTCACTTGGCACTTTAAAGGCCGATTCCTGGGATCACTTGCAAGTGTGAAAGGGACTAGAACAGGGGTGTCAAACTCAAATTTACCGAGGGCCAAAATAAAAAACTTGGACTAAGTCAAGGGCCGAACTAAATATTTATTGAAAATTTTCAACAACATCTGCATGTTTTCTCTCAACATATGTAATGTTAAACTTTTTCCTTATTAAAATAAACGTTTAATAATAGTTTTGGTTTAACTCTTTCCATAAGAAGCATTAACAAGTAAGAAATAAAATATTCAATAAATAATATTTCTCTCTAGCCTTTAAGCCAAGGATCGCACGTTGCCGAGAAGCATGCCAGGGAGCGGAGGTCTGCAGGAAGCCCTCCCCAGCCCAGCCAGCAAACCCGAGTGGCATCCACCTCCCCCGTCCCCTCTCCCTCCTCCGCCTCCGCCTGCCGCAACCGCCGCCAACAACCCAAGGAGTCCCCGCTGGTCTCGCCATTTCACCGGGAATACCGTGAGAGCGGTGGAACTCGTCCGCGACCTCCACCCCAGTGGAAAGTCCAATGCCCAGCAGCACCCGCCCACAGATGAAGCTCAAGGAGACGCAGAGGTGACCCACCACGTCCAGCCACATGGAGCTTGGCTGTGGGTCCATTGTAGCTAGGCGGCGGGTCCGTTGTAGCTAGGCGGCGGGTCCGTTGTAGCTAGGCGGCGGGTCCGTTGGAGCTAGGCGGCGGGTCCGTTGTAGCTAGGCGGCGGGTCCGTTGTAGCTAGGCGGTGGGTCCGTTGTATCGGCACCGCTGTGAATATCTAATTAACTTTCCCATTAACTATATCGGTGACTGCTGTGCCTGCTGTGGAAGTGCTATAAACTACTATGGTATTGCTTGCTGCTGTGCATGTGCTATACTTGCGCGGCGGCCAGCGGGCCAACTCTAATATATATTTAATATGATCTTGCGGACTAAATATAATTATATCACGGACCAAATTTGGCCCGCAGGCCAGAGTTTGACATGTGTGGGCAAGAAACACTCTTCAGGAGGCTGGTGTGGATGTGTTAATGACTACTGTCCAGAGAAAACTTCATGAACATAAATATAGAGGTTACACTGATAAATGAAAAGAACTAGTTAGTTACAGAAGCAGGATGGTCAGAATATGGTTTGCCAAGAAGAATTTAAAAGAGCTTGTAGAATTCTGGAAAAAGGTCTTGTGTACAGATGAGACCAAGATTAACCTGCATCATAGTCATGGCAAGAGCACAGTGTGGAGGTGTAAGGAAACTGCCCAAGATCCAAATCATATCACCTGATCTGTGAAACATGGAGGTGGGGATACTATGGCCTGGGCAGATATGGCAGTCAGAAGAACTGGTACACTTCATTGATGATCTGATGGCAAGTAGCAAAATTAATTCTGAGGTGTGTAGAAACATCTTGTCTTCTCAAGTTTAATCAAATACCTCCACACACATTGGATGGCGCTTCTGTGGCAAGACGTTGATCCTAAACAGACAAAAGGAGTTTTCAAAGCTAAAAACTGGAAAATTCTTGAACGGCCAAGTCGGTTACCAAATGTCTTCCATATGCTGAAGGGGACAAGCACCTGAAACAAGCAGGAGCTAAAGATAGAGGTCTGGCAGAGATTCACCAGAAAAGATACTCAGCACCTGATAATGTCTGTGAATCACAGACTTCAAGCAGCCATTGCAAGGGATATGAAACAAAGTGCTAAACATGACTACTATAATATACATACTATTGCTGTGTCCCCAATATTATAGTGCCCTAAAATGCGGGAGCTATGTTTAAAAAGTGCTGTAATTACTACTACAAGGTCAAACCAAAATATGTACAAATACTCTTCAATAAAATCTGGAGTGTGCACATTAATCACATGTGAATTGTTTGATCATAAATTTAAAACTGTGGAGCACAGGGGAAAAATTGACCCAATCATTATGGAGGTCACTGCAGCTCCTTTCGCTAAGTTTCATAAACTCAGAATGGTTCATAGCATTTTATAACCGATGAAGTAATTTTGAAGTTTAAACACAATCAAAATACTGAAAATGAAACTGCCAAGTTATGCTCAATTGGCGCTTTATGTAATATTGTAATGGCAGATAATTTGGATTAGTTGTACCTTTTAATACATGTTGGAGAGCAAGAGGGGCTTGGGTCTAATATTCGATCCTCATGATACTTCTAACAATGTCGTTACTGTTCTGCCCTGGGACATCCCTTAGATTTTGCAGTAAGCTATTCTGCAATCTTCTGACTTTGATGCAGGGGCGCTTCCACAAAGCCAGAACTAACATCAACAATTTCACTTTTTTGTTCAGCCAACACATTGCTACACTTACCTGTTCGACTCTTTGTGGCAAGGCAGGGCGTGAATGTCATTCCTTGTGCATAGAGGCTTTTGATTTAATAAGAATGGAAACGGTGCACACAATGCTGTTGATCATCAAATGGGATTGTTTCAGAAGAGCACAAGGATGACGTTTCTTTTTATTTGAAAATATAAGCACGTGCTTTATAAAAGATTATCATGTAAATCACTGAGAGGTTACACTGGATTATCTGGCAAGCAATCACAGTGCAACTTAATGGAAAAAATCTTCTGCTTTGAATTTAATCACAGTCAGCATTGACTGTAACCAAAGTCCAACAGCAGATGGAGCTAGAGACCACTCATTCTCTATTTGGAAGCCCAGAGCACAATCCTGTAAGTATGATTCATTTCATTGTTGACTTTAAATTGGTCAATCAAATAAGTCTTACTGAAAATTCAATCAAGGCACTCATTTCACTTGATAGCAGCGATTAGTGCTGTGCAGTGAATCACTATACAAAGGATGGAGTGAAACATGAAAGTCTGCAGATGCTGTGATTGTAGTAACAACATAAAATGCTGGAGGAACTCAGCAGGTCACAGTGTCCATGCGAGGTAAAGATATACAAGGCCTGAGCCCTTCTTCAAGGTATGAGAAAAAAGCAGGCCTGCCTGAAATGTTTTAAAAATATTTTTATTGAGTTACCTTAACCATCCATATACAAAATATTAAAAAACAAGTAAAATAATAATATATACATTCCATCCCTTAACATTAATTGTGATTATCTATTAAAGTAATTATACCTATAAATCAATTAATTACTATTACAACAAATCACAATATATCTTCATAGGATCTAAAAAAAGGATATTATACAGGATAATTATAATTAAACCAACAAATCCACTTAACGAAAAGAAAAAAAAACCTAAAACTAAAACTAATTGATCCCTGCCCTCTAATTAAGGTTACAGGAAAATAAAAAGAAGGATCAGGTCGTGACCTCTAGAAGACGGACAGAATAGGGCTAGACCACCTAAATCCTCTAAAACTGTCAATTATGAGAATATTCAATAAATGGTCCCCAAACCTTGTCAAACTGAAACTTTTTATCTTTAATAGTATACCTAATTTTCTCTAAGTTTAAACATGGCATTACACCATGCAGCCACTGTTCATGGAAATCATCTTTCTATTTCATTAAAACTGCCCGTCTGGCTATCAACGTGCTAAAAGCTCGTGAGATGCTGATAAAAATTTATCTGGTTCTCGTGGAAAAACTAAACAGGGCAAGAATTTAATTTAATCTTAAAAATCATTGACAAATAATTAAAAATATTCTGCCAATAACTTCATAATTTAGGACATTCCCAAAACATATGAAACAGTGAGACTTCAAAAATTTTACACTTTTTGCAAAATGGATCAGAATCCTCATCTGAAAAAAGTCATATTAAGATCACGCTCCTGATAATTTTTAATCTTAAATTCAATAAATCAATACAAATATATGATATCAATCCACGTGAAAAAAATCATAGATCAAAAAGTACATCAAGAATATTTGAGTCGATAACAATCTGGCTTTATATTCCGTTTTCCTAACTCTCCCTTGGATGTGGGCTGACATCAGGAACAGGTCTATCCTTGAGTATTCCTTCTCCTTTGGGTGTTGTCTCCTCCATATATCCAAAAGTTGCATTTTCTGCATCGATTTAACCATAAATTTGGTTACTTTGTTCTTTCTGCTAGTCTTTTTTTCCAGTTTTATCCATCTTTGAGTCCAAATTAAGGTTAAAGTCCCCTCTTATCAGTGTGTCCTGCGTATCTGCAATCTTCAAAAAGATATCTTGCATAAATTTTTGGTCCTCTTCATTAGGTACATATACATTGAGCAAATTCCAAAATTCTGAATATATCTGACACTTTATCATTACATACCTCCCTGCTGGATTTATTATTTCCTCCTCTATTTTTATTGATTAATATGGCTACTCCTCTGGCTTTTGAATTATATGATGCTGCCGTTACGTGCCCTACCCAGTCACTCCTTAATTTCTTGTGTTCCACTTCCATTAGATGTGTTTCCTGCACAAACGCTACATCAATTTTTTCTTTCTTCAGTAAATTTAACAGCCTCTTTGATTTGGTTATGTATTCTGTTAATATTTATAGACATATAGTTCAACGTGGCCATTTCATACTTTGTTTACCTCTCATTTCCGCTTTCTCATCACCACCTTTCCTCCTCATCCATTTGTTTTTTTTTAACGTACTGTAAGACAACACTTCTTAAACATTAAATATTTCCACTATTCTCACATCTAAAATTCCCTTAACCCCAAATGGCCCCCCCAACTATGAGAAATACAATAAACACGAGGTTACGCATGATACAATGTAATTGGTTACAGAGGCGTGGTTACACCACGCCCCAAAAGTTAAATAGATGGGACCCAACAGTATCAGATAGATGTTTTTGCTGTAAGAAGGAAACGGGAACAACAGTACATGCAATTTGGGCATATGAGAAAGTGGAAAAGTTTTGGGAAGATCAAAATCAGGTATTAAATAAAATCACAAAAAGCAACATACCAAAAAATCCAGAGATCTTTCTTCTAAGTAATACAAGTACTAAAGAATTAGGCCTCAAACTGGATGAAGCAGAAATAAGATTTATTATGATAGCCTTAGCTGGAGCAAAAAAATATATTATGTCAACCTGGAAATTAGAAGATAGCCTGAGAATACAGCAATGGTACATAGAAATGAATAAATGTATTCCATTGGAAAAAATAAAATATAATTTAAGAAATAACATCACAGTATTTGAACAAATTTGGGAACCGTACATGGAACACATCAGAGAAGTCCTACCGCGGACCTCCACCGCCTAAAATGACAGAAGGAGAAGAAAACGAAATGAACTGACCCAGTATGTAAAAGTAGAAGACACAAATTTCTTGTTTATTTTCATTGTGTGATGACATTGTTTAATGGGTTTAATGTATCATATGTGTTGAACATTGAGTGAGTGGGGAGGGGGGGGGGGTGAAGGAGGGAGGGAAGGGAGGGGGGAAAAGGGGAGAAAATGACACTGTGTATATTCAAGAGGGAAATGTTTGTGTGTATTTTGGTTAGTATGGTTCATAGTGTGAAAAATAAAAAAAATTTTAAAAAAAGAATATTTGAGTCAGCGATTCGAGGAAAAGCGTTCAATTTAGACTGAACAAAATTCTTAACTTGCAAATATCTAAAAAAATTCTATTAGAAAGCTTGAATTTAACAGAGAATTGTTAAAAAAATGTTGGTTATATATCTTTACCTCCTGTGGATGCTAAGTGACCTACTGAGTTCCTCCAGTATTTTTGTGTTTTTACAACACAAAGGACCTTTGAATTGATTGACAAAAAAGAATCAAGGCAGCAGAGGATGGTGGATCAAATTAGACTTTTTTTTCCCCCTGAACTGGACAGTCAGAAGTGGAATGGGAGTGGAGCAGAGAGAGATTAATTGAGAGTAAAAATGAAGAGGGGGGAAAGAGAAGCAGAGGTAAAGGGAATCTGGAGATGGATGGGGAAGAGCAGAAATGGAAGAAGAAAGAAACATTAAAAGGAAGTGCTGAATACTTGTGGTTCTGACCATTTAATTCCATGTTCAGATTTCCAGATGCTTTTGTTTATATTTTGAGCACAGCACTTATTGTGGGCTGGAGGCTTTGGACTGACTCAATAGGAGACTAAGTATAATTTTCCAAATGCATTTACTGTCTTTTCTCTCCCCTTTATCTGTTCAATCAGAAATTCCTGATTGTGTCCCTTTCAACAGGTTGAAGTGGAATTCCTCCCAGGTTCTTGTTAGTTGGTTTTGTTGCCATTCCTTCATTCACTTTGTCTTGCCTCAGTGACCTGCTGATTCCAAGCCCCTTCAGTCCACGGACTTCAGCTCAATATGCCAAGCCAGTCAGCAAGAAGCTACTACCACTGCTCATTGAACATCCAGCATCAGTTTCCAAGCTGAAGGCCATGGAACGATTCACAGCCTTTCTGTTGGGTGAGATTCAAGCAAGGTTTTCAGTAGCTAGGTGTTTGATATTGCGTGCTGAATAACAAGACGTCTACTGAGAGTAATGTTAAGCAAACTGTGCACACAGGAGAGGGAGACTCTTACACAGCGTACACTCCGTGCCAAAGCCTGTTTTTCACTGCTGCACCTTTGCGGAACTCGCGCATGTGCAGTGCGTTGTGGTGAGTACGGTGGCTGCAACGCAATTGCAACAGGTACAGAGGAGCCAATGACGGTGGCAGTCTGCATCTCCTTTCTTGAGCAACCCCCCCGCCCCCCACCACGTACCACAGTTCAAGCTAATACTATACATTACATTGATTACATTCAAGTAACAAAACAGCCAACCCAGTTCCATCTATGGGTCAGATTTACAGATATGCCCGAAGCGTGTCCTGTAGTAGCCCTCTGTAGATGTGGAGGCTTGGGGTCCCTCACACTGAGAGTCTCATGGGTGGTCACTAAAGGAGTCTCTCTGATCTCAGGCTCTCTTTCTAAATCCAAGAACACAGTCTTGTCAGGATTAGTTTGGGATGGAGGCGGCTCCCTGACTGGAAGGATGAGCAGTTTCTTCTGTACACCCTCCCAGCTTATCAGACCAGGTATGACCTGAGCTCCTGGCAGCTCCCTTTGACTATGCCCATTGCGGTCGTAGCCCTGCGGAGTCTGCATTCTGATGACCTGCCCTTCTGCCAATGGCTCGAGTGGTCGGCTTGTTCTGTCGTTGTATTTCTTCTGGAGCAGTCTTTTGCTCAGCAGCTGGGCCTTGATTTCTTACGGGTTCCACAATTGAGGCTCCAGAGGCCTCCTCACCACCGGTGGAGTCATTCGCGTCTGTCTTGACATTAGTCTTTGTGCCGAAGAGTCATTCGCGTCTGTCTTGACATTAGTCTTTGTGCCGGAGAGCCCAACGTGGCGTTGCGAGGTTAAGCAGATTGAGGAATATGTCTGCCTTCTCCCTGTGAGACTTTTCCATGTATTGAGCTTCTTATAGCTCTCTCAGCAACCCATTTGACTGTGGATATTTTGGGCTGTTGTTGATGTGGGTGAAGTCCCATGTTGCTGCAAAGTCTCTGAATCTTCTGACTGCCATTGTCTGATAGTAGAATATGAGGTGCCCCATGCACCGACAAGTGTCCTTTTAACTTGGTTTTGACCACTGTGAGGAGGTAGCATCACTTAGCAGGTCTATTTCAAACCATCCCGAGTACAAATTGATTAGTACCAAGTGTTGCTGACTTCGCCATTCAAAAATGCCCATTGCCATGGTTGACCGGGATGGGTCTGGCACTGGGTGAAGCTGCAGAGGCTCCTTCTGCTGGGATGGCTCTGCGCTGTAGCACACTGAGCAAGCACTTCTTGATCAATGTTTTCGGTTTTTCCTGGCCAAAAAAATTATGTCTCTTGCCCTTTGTTTTGATGCCTCTGCACCCGGATGCCCTCTGTGCAAGATGCCAATGTATATGTTTTGCATTGAACTCAGGATCGCCGTTCCCTGGCCCTTCATTACAATTCCTTCATTGATAAGTAGCTCGTCACGGAATGAGAAGATGGGTTGGAATTCTGGTTGCAGGTGGCACTGCTTGTCCGGCCAACCACCCCTCTTAAAAGTACCTCGGCTCCTTAAAGTGGCGTCTTCAGTCATGTGTCTTCTTAGTTCCCCAGCCGGGATGAGGAAATGTGCATGACCGTCATTATGTCAAAAGTGTCCTCGTCCTCGACTTGTTGGATCGTGCTTTTTCTAGGGGCACAGGATAGCATGTTGACTAGATGCATTTCTTTTCCACACAAAGCGATGTGGTACTTCTGAAGTCTGAGCATCAAAACAACCTCACTGGTGCTGTGTGTATCGTCTTCTTCAATATCATGATCAGGGGTAGGTGGTCGGTATCTATGGTCATTGGTCTACCATAGATGTAGTTGTTGAATTTGGAATGGGCAAAACCCACTGCCAATAACTCTTTTTCCATCTGCATGTATCTGGTTTCTGCGTTAGTGAATGACTTTGATGCATAGGCCACAGGTGTCCCAGCTTGCAGACATGCTACACCAAGGCCATACTGCGATGCGTTACAGGTCAGCAGCACTGGTCTTGGTACATCGTAGTATGACAAAGACTGGTGGGTGTGACATATGCCTCTTTAAAGCATCGAATGTGTTCTGTTTCTGCTCATGTCATGTCCACTCCACATCTGAGTGCATCAGCTGTCGCAGTGGAGCTGTGAAATCGCTTGAGTTCAGGATGAACCTGCCCAGGAAGTTAACCATACCAAGGAATTTTTGTAAGACTGTCACGTCCGCCGACACTAGCATCTCGCTGATTGCCTTGGTTTTCGAGGGGTCCACCGTCAGGCCTCTGCTAGTAAACGCATGACCTACGTAGCTGGCCTGATTCAGCTAGAATTTACACTTCCAGGGGTTGAGCCTAAGGTTCACCTTCCTGGCTCGGTCAAGTGTCTTTAAATTTGCGTCGTGTTCCTCTAAATTCTTGCTGCCCCTGAGAATGCCGTCAACTATGATGGCACAGGGGTACCGGGCAAAAATTTGCTCCATGGTTCTCTGGAATACTTTGCTGGCCCAATTAATCTGGAATGGCATCCGCAGAAATCTTTATCGACCGAGCCCAGTGCTGAATGTGGTCAGATGTGATGATTTATAGTCGAGCTTGATCTGCCAGAAGGAGTTTTTCACATCCAGAACTGAGAACACAGTTGTGCCGGCCATTTGTGCGGCAACTTCCTCCACGGTTTGCATCGGATGTGTGGTCTCTTCAGGGCTGTATTGAGGTCTCACGGGATTATATATATCCGGATCTCTTGTCCGTCTTTCTTCTTGGCAGCCACCATGGAGGACACCCATTCAGTTGGCTCAGTGAGTGGGGTAATAACGCCCAGGCCCTGCATTTTGTCCAGCTCAGCTTTGACCTGGTCTTTCATCGTCTCCAGTATATGGTGCACTGGATTAACCATGGGTCTCACTTCTGGGTCAAGCTGCATAGAGTTCTTTACTGCCAACTTCCCTAGCTCGTCTGTGAAAAGGTCATTGTATTCTGAAAAATAGAAGTGGGAGCTGCTTTCGGGGGACTTAAACTGTGGAGGGGAGCTCAATGCGTGCTTGGATTGGGTGGGATGGGACTCAGGCAGCGGGGCGGGGGACTGTCAGAGTGAGGTTCAGGCAGTGGGCCGGGGGGCTGTCAGAGTAGGGTTCAGGCAGCGGGGCAGAGGCTGACAGAGGGGGGGGGGTGTCATAGTGAAGCTCAGGCAGCAGAGTGGGGGGCTGTCAGAGCACGGCCAACAGCGCTGTGAAATATAACTGCCAGGCTGACGCAAGCACGCGGGAACTAATGTCACTAATAGTACCTGGTAGGACTGGTTGTTGCTTCACACCACCAGAAGACAATTGGTTTGTTAACTTGACTGGACTCTCAACTCTGCTCCAAGCAGAGTTGAGGAACTGGTTGAAATTGACTTGCCCTGCCAGGTTATATCTTTTCACACTGCGTGATTCCCGTGATTTGACCTTCCAATTTGGAGGGTTAACTCACATGTACTCAGTGGTGTGAAAAAGCTGTCTGATACAAGAATACTAGGAGCAGGAGTGGGCCACTAGGCCTAGAAAGCCTGCCCTGCCATTCAATATGGTCAAAATAAATCTTCTGTGCCAGTTCCCCATCAGCATCTGTTTCTTTATCTTGCAAATATTTACATATTTCTGGTTAAACATTATCAAATGATCTGGCCTTTACATCCTTAGGGGCCAGAAAATTCCAGAGATTCACAATTCTCTGAGAGATGACATTTCTACGTACCTCAGTTTTGATTGATTTCCCCATTATCTTTAACTCTGGGCAGGCTCTGGAACAGATGCTAGGGCAGGGTGCCTTCTGGATTTTTTTTGGAGTTTACTCTCCAATGTGACTGATATGCTTTGAATTGTCAGCAGACTCATTGTGGCTACAGCTGAAATCTGGGCGAGAGGAAACAAAATCAAAACGACAGGAGAAAATGTCCCAGTCATGAGAACCGCACAAGGAGATGTTTCTCGCACTTGTTAAAATCTGTTGATTTTCAAAAGTTCAACCAAGCAGCAGGGATTGAAGAAGATGTAAATTTAAAATGTTGAACATAAGAAAGGGTGGCACAGTTTGTGTAGCAGTTAGCACAATGCGATTACAGCGCCAGTGACTGGGGTTTGCATCTAACGCAGTCTGTAAGGAGCTGTATGTTCTCCTTCTGTCTGCGTAGGTTTCTTTCTGGTGCTCCAGTTTCCTCCCACCCTTCCAAAAGAAAACATATGGGGACTGAAGGTTAATTGGTGTATTTGGCGGCACAGAGTCATGGCCCGGAAGGGCCTGTTACCATGCTATATGGCTAAATTTTAAAAAGCAAAATAAAAATAATTAAAAGTGGAAAAAAAAATTGGGGCAAGAGTCATCCATCTGGGCTTTTGAGCCTGCTCTGCCATTCAACTAAATCAAAGTTGACCTGGCTGTGGACTGGGGTTCGACTACCTGCTTTTTTCCCATAACCCTTAGTTCATCTATTTAAAAATAAACTCCTGATGTTCAAAATGATGAGAATGTTTTGAATGATCAGAAGAGTCTGTCACTTCACTGACTTTCAGAGTGATGAACTATGTAGTAACTCTGGTTCAGCTCACATTTCGGAGTCCCTTAATTCCTTCAAAGGAAGGAACAAAGGAAATAACTGGGTCGGGGGAACTGCAGTTGGTTGGTGACCAATATCAGGTGACTGAAACCTCCTCAGTATGAGGAGGGGGAAGTTGTTTGGGAAGTAACAAATGTGGGAATCAATGAATATAAGGCAGGTTTGTTCAGTGACCTTTGGGGAAAATCTTGATTTTTCTTTCATTAAACAGATGAGGTGGGGTTAATATAGAATGCTTGTGTGAGGTCTTTAAAATCAGTGATATCAAAAAAACATACAAATGCTGGAGAAACTCTGCAGGTCAAACGGTGCCTTTATGTAGCAAAGGTAAAGATTCATCACCAATGTTTCAGGGTTGAGCCTTTCATCAAGGTGTGTTTACCTTTGCTACATAAAGGCACTGTTTGACCTACAGAGATTCTCCAGCATTAGTGTGTTTTTTTAACTTAACCATGGTGTCAACGGAATCCTATGTTTTACCCCTTCGTACCTGATATTGTTCGGTGTCTTTAGTTGTTAAACCTCTGCGTATTTAGTCTCAACTCTCTTGTGATAATTTCTGAGACATTTCCAGTTTTTTTTAAAATCCAGAGCATCGGAAACAATTGGGGGTGTGATGCTACAACTTTCTAGTGGGAGTTTGACTCACTTGGCGATGTGGTGGTGCATCCCTTTTATTTGCTCTGAGGTGGTATCTCCCTCCCAGTTGGCAAGGTGATGATACAGCCCTTCCAGTTGGCGAGATGATGATACAGCCCTTCTGGTTGCCAAGGTGTTGGTACATTACATCAGTTGGCGAAGTGAGGGTTAATCTCTTCCGGTTGGCAAGGTGATAATGTCTCACACCCGGTTGGCAAGTGTTGGTACATAGCACCAGTTGGCGAGGTGATGGTACATCCTGCCTGGTTGTCGAGGTGGTGGTACATCCCCCCACCCTGGTCGTCAAGGTGGTGGTGTGGCCTTGATATTTGGAGATAATTGCAGTTTCCTGCAAATACTGAAAGTTCCAAACTGTTGGCATGCAGAGAGAGTGAGGGAACATAGTCATGGAACGATATGTAGCAGCAACAGTCTTTTCAGTAAAGATGTCAGCTCCTGGTCACTTCAGTTCAGTAACATTTCCGAAGCTTGCTTCTCACTTTATATTGACATCACCCTTGGAAATGTTTAAATCCTGCAGTCTCTGAATTTCTGCCACACTGTTCAGTAAAAGTGTGCAGCCCCATTGCTCAAGCTGAGGACTTGCAGACCTTTATAGGGAAACTGTGAGTTTAGCAGTTGGTCTGTATGTCTCAGAAGCTTCCTCAGGATTCCTGCCAAGAACAGCCTCTCAAATCTGTCAAGGTTTACTGATGGAATTGGAAGAGGAATATTTAATAACAATGTTCAATTACTGATAGCTTAGACAGAGTAAATGTCCTGAAAAGCTTCACAGCTACAAGATTTAACATAAACCACTTGAGCAAATTATAAAAAGCTTAATTAAAGAGGTTTCAAGGAGGGTCTGGAAGCATAAGGAATAGGTGGAGGAGCATAGTGATTTCGGGAGGCCATTATGGAGCTTTGAATCTTGAACATGTCATCAACCTGAAGTGTTGACTCAGACCCAGAGATATATAAAAGGTGAGAATTGGGGGAGCATAGAGATGTCAGAGGAGGTTGTGAAGAAAGGGAGGGATGAGGCAATGGAGAAATTTGAATTCTGATTTTAAAATTGAGCTGTGTGACAGTGAGCATAAAATGGTGGACAAATGTAATATTAAATCACGGACAGCAGGGCTTTGGAAGGGCTGTAACATTTTAAAAATCAAGGAGAGGATTGGAAATATCAATCCAGGTTCATTCAAATATAGACTATCAAGGAAAGGATGGGGAGAAAAGATGAAAGAAGGCACTGATCAAATTTACTGTACATGAAACCGACAAACAAGCAATTAGCAGGATATCCGTTACTCTGGTGAACTCATGGATCCTATATTAGGAACATAGGAACATAGGAAGTAGGAACAGGAGTAGGCCAAAAATGGCCCATCGAGCCTGCTCCGCCATTCAATACGATCGTGGTTGATCTAATTTATGACCTAACTCCACCTACCTGGCTTCTCCCCATATCCCCTAATTCCTCTATAATGTAAAAATTTATCTCACCGAATTTTAAATATGTTTAATGAGGCATCCTCAACCACTTCCCTGGTTAGAGAATTCCAAACATTCACTACTCTCTGGGAAAAACTATTTTTCCTCATCTCTGTCCTAAATCTACTCCCCTGAATCTTGAGACTGTGTCCTCTCGTTTTAGTTTCCCCGGTCAGCTCAAAAAACCTTCCTACATCTATCCTATCCATACCCTTCATAATCCTATATGTTTCTAAGATCTTCTCTCATTCTTCTGAACTTGAGTGAATACAATCCTAGACGATTTAATCTTTCATCATAAGTCAACCCCTTCATCCCAGGGATCAACCTAGTAAACATCCTCTGGACCGTCTCCAAAGCCAGTATATCCTTCCTCAAATATGGAGACCAGAACTGGACACAGTACTCCAGGTGCGGTCTCACCAATTGCAACATTACCTCCCTACTCCTGAATTCAATTCCTCTAGTGATGAAGGCCAACATTCCATTTGCCTTCTTAATAACCTGCTGCACCTGCAACCTAACTTTTTGCGATTCATGCACAAGCACTCCCAAGTCCCTCTGCACAACAGCATCCTGTAGTTTTTCACCCTTTAAAGAATATTCAGCTCTTTTATTTTTCTTGCCAAAGTGGATAACCTCACACTTACTAACATTGTACTCCATCTGCCAGACCTTTGCCCACTCATCCAGCTTAACTATATCCCTCTGCAGACTCTCCACATCCTCATTACAATTTGCTCTTCCATACAATTTGGTGTCATCTGCAAACTTGGCTACACCACATTTTGTCCCCTCCCCCAAGTCATCAATGTAAATGATGAACAGTAATGGGCCTAACACTGACCCCTGCGACACCCCACTTACCACCCTCTGTCAACCTGAAAAACTCCCATTTATCCCGACTCTCTGCCTCCTGTCAGACAAACAATTTTCAATCCAGGCCAATATACTTCCCCAGACTCCACTTTCCTGTAACTTACTGATAAGTCTCTTGTGTGGCACCTTATCATACGCTTTCTGGAAATCCAAATATACAACATCAACTTGTTCCTCTCTATCCACCGCACCCATTATATCCTCAAAGAATCCTAACAAGTTTGTCAAACAAGATCTTCCCTTTCTAAAACCATGCTGCGTCTGCCTGATTGAACCCTTACGTTCCAAAAGTTTCACTATTTCATCTTTAACGACGGCTTCAAGCATTTTTCCAACTACAGACGTCAAGCTAATTGGCCGATAATTTCCAGTCTTCTGCCTACATCCCTTCTTAAAAAGTGGCGTGACATTTGCTGTCTTCCAGTCTGCCAGGACCTGCCCAGAATCCAAAGAATTTTGGTATATGACCACCAATGCATCAACTATAACTTCTGCCATTTCCTTCAGAACCCTTGTAATACTAATATTATAATATTGTAATTACAATAATAATATTCTGAATTGTGTGAATGCAAACACTATAAATGCCCTTCAATCTGAGTCTTTAATTTGGAAGTCAATCAGATATTTTCCTTAGCTTGGCACAACTTTCGATTTCCTTTACAGTGGTGACTTTATTTTATTCCATTTGGATAGTACTTCACTGTTCCAGGTTCATTTTGACCGTGCATAGAAGAATAAAGGTCGCAATTTTTACAAAAAAAATCTGGTTTTCTCTTCATCTCATTTCTTGACCTGCTTATCCAAGAAGTTTCAAGTTGTACAGGGGCCAGCTTTGATCACTGACATGACAAGACAGATGTTGAGGTTTTTCCACTGGTGGTAGAATCTTGAATGAACAGAAATAGTTATTAGATGAGGGAGGATTATTTAAAACTGAGGCTTGGAGGAACTTCTTGCAGTGTGCGGTGAACCTCTGGAATTGTCTATTCCAAGAACATGAGAAGACCAGATTTTTTTTTTTAAGTTTTGGAAATTTTGAAAGATTATGGAATTGAGGGTTCTGAGAAACTCGTACAGAGAGGAGTGAAGGTCTGTGGCAGATCAGCCATGATCATATTGCATGGCAGGGCAGGTTTGAAGTGCTGAATATCCCACTCCTGCTTCTATTTTCTTGTGTTCTTCTGGTTCCCTTATTCAAAGGCCCTGAACCAAGCTGAGAGAGACTCCCAAGTTTCCTCCTCTCAATCATATTTCAAACGAAATGTCTGTTGTCGAGGGACAGAAGTTTCTCAAGTGCACTTCCTCCACCTCTGCCGATTGCCTGCCATATCTTACAGTTTGGCTGACATGGAGCAGTAGCTTTCAGCCGAATCTGTTCGCAAGAGGGAACCCTCCCTTGCAAGACAGCATCCTGGGAAAGGAGGTGAAGGGAAAGGTGCAAGGGCTTAGAATTTCGGAACTGTATGTTTTGCTTTTCTACTTATTTTATCGTGGATTTGAAGCTGGTTTTCTGCTTTGTATTGGCTGTGCTATCATTGCATGATCTCTCTATCCCCCAAAAATCCTTTACACCAGCTGCAAAAATACTCTCAGAACAATCTCAGTGTTCCTGTTTGCACAGTAAAGAAAAACAAGCCAAGAGGGACGGCTGTCATTGGCACCCATGTTTTTCTTTCCTTTCCCCGAATAATTTAGCTTAATTTCCGTCTCAGGAAGCAGTGTGTGTCTCTGCTGGAGCCCTTGCCAAGTTCTGAAATTCCCAAACTTCCTCTGACAGTAAAAATCAGTCTGGAGACTTCCTGACGGAATAATGAGTGACATGTGAAGGTTTAGCAGGATGCCTGCACAAGTTCCCAGGACTAAGGAGCCACCTCAACCCTGATGTCACTCTTCCTTCACACTTAGAAATCGACTTCCTGTTAGATAAGCGGCCCCTTCTTGTTGTGTTGAGATTTGCGCCTGTGGAAAACTTGAACAATCAGCTGCAATAATGGATGCAAGTGAATCCATTGACAATGATCTCTCAATCAACTACAATTTGGACATCTTTTTGAAACCTCTGCACCATCTCCAGCAGCTGGTGTCCTTCAAACCTTGCACCCTCAGTGGGAAATAATTATTAGAGTAGAATAATTTGATGCTGTTTGAACAAGATTTGGAAATGACAGTGACAGGTCAAAAATATATTTTTTTTACAAATGTTAAATGTTGAGAATGATAATGAGTTTATTGTCATGCACATTGTACAAAATTTTGTCATGCACCAAAATTCTTGCTTGCAACAGGTTCTTGAAGAGAAAAACTATATGAAATAAACTGACTGAATTAAATTAAAAGAGACAATAAATACACAAGAAAGATGGTAAAAGTTGACAGTAATCCTAATTTTCTAATAAAAAGTCGTACAGTATTGCAGACAGTCTTTTGTGCCATGGGAACAGTCACTGAACAGTTTACAAATCGAGATCTGGTTTGGATGGTTGGAATGTACAGGATTCCCTGTTTGAAATTGCAGGAAGTAACTTTGTCCTGCAATGGGAGTAATGTTTGCTTCACCCTGTGCTAGGGTGAAGCAGAGAGCTAAGCTTCAAGAAATTAAATAATCATAAGGATTGCCGAACTGTGTTTTTAAATGAGAAAGTGGCAACAAATTCAGTTGGGCAGAAGTCGGTTAAGAAAATCCATGGGTCTGCTTTCATTTTTTTCTCAAGAGACACAAATAGGCCTTCATTTCTAAACTTTATCAAAGAGTTGAGAATGGAAAATGCTGGAAACAATCAGCAGGTCAGGCAGCATTTCTGAAAAGAGAAATCAAGGTAATGTTTCAGGTCAAAGTCTCTTCAACCCAAAATGTTAACTCTGATATTCTCCACAGATAATGTCTGATCTGCTGAGTAATTCCAGCATTTTCTGTTTTTATTTCATTTTTGCAATATCTGCAGTTTTTTGGTTTCCATTTATAAAAATGACTTCTGGGTCTGGGACTGTTGTTACATCCAGCATTGATATATATCCCATTGGACTGGAAATCCCTCTGATGATACCAGATGTAATTCTGGAAGCAGTGGACCATTTCCTCTTGTTATGAACTAATAACTCTTTTAAATTATGGTTGGGACTAAAAGGAGTTTGTTAGCACTAACACAGGAATAGCAATAGAAAATTTAGACAATGTTAAATTCAAAATAATAGGTTTTTAAAATTAAACTATTAATAATATAAAATTTCTTACTTATCTCTAAACTTACTTAACTCTAAATTTAACCGCACTATGCGCAAATGTAAATGTTTGTGCGTGTGTGTGTGTGTGTGTGTGTTTGTGTATAATTAAAGTCCCACTCTGAAAGTCAATCTTTAAAAGATCAGCATCATTTTAGTCCTGCTTGAAGGTCTTAAATTATCTGTTCAGAAATAATGATAAAGTGCTTTTAAACATCATATCTTCAGGCCTCTTTACTCACAAGGTGGCTATTTTTTCCATGATTAATTCACAAACCCAGACAAGGGTTAAACAAATGTGTCTATCTTCTTCCACAATAAAGTCACAAACCAGACAAGGGTTAAATGAAGTGGCCGTACAAAAATAGAACCAGTAGGAATTTGTCCTCTTTTCCAAAGAGACAGTGAAATGGTCTTTCTTATTTCAAAAACCATGATGTTTCACTTTTCCCAGGAGTAACACAACAACAGCACCAATTCTGGTTACTGTAACTCAACCCTGTCTTTCACAAGGTTTCAACCTCTCTGTGTCACAGGGGTTTGACTTCTGTAAACTCCAAAATTGAAAAATGTTTGAATTCGGTAATATATTTCTCCAAATCATGTGACAGTTTTTATAATCACTGAGGTGAGTCTAAATTCTTGGAACCCATAAGACCATCAGTTTTATTTCTATCTAAATTCTATTTCTTTTTCAAAACCATTTCATATCCATAACAACCTCATCTCTGTTCAATAGGCTAAAGTGGCTTTGATTAAAAACAGATGCGTTCCTTCAGAATTTCTTGAGTAATTAAGACTCACTTGAAATGCATTAGTTCTGTCTATCCAAGACACTGTGACTCTGAGAATGAACACTCTTATCTGAGTACAATGGTGTCGCTGTAAATGTGTTGTGACCTATGTGTGACCTTGTACCAGCCCACAACTATATTATAAAATCATATTAAGATAAAATATAGTTTTGACATTATTCTAAGGATTAACATCAATCTATACAATCTTAATAAAGGGAACCAGTGAGCAAGAACTGGGGAAAAAAAATTGCAGACCTATTCTATGTTTAGTCCTTTTGAGAGAATGATCTGTATGAATATTCCATGCATCCACAAATCCACCATTAGATGCAACAGGAAGCTATCCTCTGCCAACTGCAAAAGGCATCATTGTACATTGTACAGGGCAATGACTTCCTCGGTCCCCAGCTGCCTCCCTTCTCATTTCCAAACAAAGTGAATACACCCTTTCTCTTTCAAATTAACCTAAGCTTGATTGGGTTCTGTTGCATATATGAATACCATGAAAAATTCTTTCATCTCCTAGCCTGTGGCATTTGAACATATCCTAACACCTGAAATCACCCCAACAATGCACATTCATGGATGCAAGATCCCCAGAAATTTCCACAATATTTCACTGCTCTCATTGTTTAACTTATTCTGATTTAAGTTTGATAGGAAAAGTTCACTTTAACTGAATATATTTGATGAAATACACGAGAAGGCATTTGGCTTGTCCTGAACATGCCTATTGATGGTGGCTATATTGCTGGAGATGGGCAGGCAGGCTTTTAGTGACACTTGGAGATCAATAGCTGTATGGATTGCACCCACGGTTTACCATTGCTGGACTTTGACCTGCAAATTGTATTGAATATTTTGTTGAATGCACGTATGACAGTTATGCAGTACACAGGCAGTGAACTCCTTTGTGTGACATTTGATTGTGAAAAACCCAGGCTTGAGGATGTTTTTATTAGCTTCCAGAGCTGTGAATCTACACACTAACTGACTTGTCCATGCAGTTGGGTGATTGCTTATATTGGGTGCAGCTTCTGATTAAATTAAATACCACGCTGAGTGCAAGCACGGGTCATTTGATAAAAATAATGGGTAAAGAATACTTTTCAGAATAAGATGCGCTGAAGGAGCTCGGCTGCTATAATGAGTATATATTGAACGGAGAGGAAAGAAGTGTTCTGTAATTGGAATGTTTAGTCCCTTGGGTCAGTCAGTCACATATTGGATCGTAATCGTGTCATTTGAACTGAGGGGGTGGGGAACAGCAGCTGACAGTCAATAGAGTGGCTACAAGTTGCCGGGCTGTTTGTTTGCATCATTGTGTGCTTGCATGCACCTGACAGCTCGAGGTGGGTGAGAGGTTGGTCAACTTGTAAAGCACCTCTTAGATCAAAATATATAGGATGGATCAACATATGTGCGAATAAACTGACTTGCTGGTCTGATGTGTGTCCTTGTTCAAGATCAGTCCAGATATACATTATGGACGAACTAATGTGTCTGAGGGGTGGTGACACGTGAAAAAGACTCTTAACATGTGAATCAAAGAAAGAAAGCTGATGTAAGTATCAGTCAGAATGGTCAGTCCATTCTGTATGTGGGAGTTAGATCAGCATAGGATTATGTTTGCCATGGTTGGCGCAGCGGTTAGAGCAATACTGTTACAGTGCCAGTGACCTGGGTTCGAATCCAGCGTTGTCTGTAAGGAGTTTTACATTCTCCCCTTGTCTGTGTGGGTTTCCTCTGAGTACTCTGGTTTCCTCCCACCCTTCAAAAACTTATGAGGGTGGTAGGTTAATTAGATGTAATTGAGTGTCATGGATTCGTGGGCTGGAAGGGCTTTTTACTATGCTGCATGTCTGAAGAAAAAGTTGTGCACACAGCAATGAGCTGAAGGAAGTACTTGAAATAAAGGACAAACTCTGCATTTCCAAGAGAAATTTGTTTGTTTCAAAATGTTCAAGTATGAATCCAGCATGTGCCTACTGGTCCGTGCCTGACCACTTGACTAACTGGACGATATATGTACAGTGGAACCCCGTTATAACATGATGGTTCAGGTCTAAAAAAAAATAGGATCGCAAGAAAAACAGTTGTACTAAATCGGGGTCACGTTTTCAAAAAAAATAAAGAACACATGTACAATACCTGTATTTGCAATCATGTAAAAATAGCAATCGAATTTTCATTGCCTGAAGGCAGCAGGTTGCTGGTGGCGAGCAAAGTCCAAAATGCTTCTGAGCGGGAGGATTTTACTGTGGTCAAAATCCTGGGTCTCCAGCCAACGTAGGCCGGCCTCGAGATACTCGGTGGCTTCAGACACTTTTGGGTGGGGGTGAAGGCTCTTCATTGTCATCCTCTTGAGGTTTGGGAACCGGTGCGATAGTAATGATACAGAGGATCTTGGAGTCTGTCAGGCATTCATCATCGGCAGAGTACTACTGGTGAAAATCCTTTTTTTGCTAATTTCAGTCAGCCTCTGCGCCTCACCCACCTCTTCATCTGCAAAGCCATAGAATTCTTGTTCATCATCATCGCCATCAGGCTTCATCTTCCTTGGTGGATTCTCATGATGAAAAATCTGGACCCAGACCCTTCTCCCAGCATTTTTCCACATACTGCTGCCCAGCCCTTCCCACCTATGTGGCAAACTTCCTAAATGTTCATGCTTTCAGAGAGTCTTCCACCATTGTTGATTCATCTACAATTCTACGAATTAATTTATGCCTGTAATTCTGCTTGAACACAGAGAGTGATCCTCTGATCTAGGGGCTGGATCTTAGATGTTATGTTCTTTGGGAGGTAAGAAACTCAGATCTTTCTTACTAGGTTGGCAGCTAGCGGGTGGGTGGGACAGTTGTCAAGCAAAAGAAGAGCTTTGGGTTCCAGCTTTTGCTTGTACAAAGGAATGCGGACAGCAGGGACAAAAGTTAAGTAAAACCAATCCTCAAAGATAACAATGGTCATCCAAGCATTGCTGCTACGCATGTATTTGAACAGAATGACTTCATGTTGACATGGTGGAAATAGCGGGGTGAGTGAAATTTGCTAATCATGAGTGGTTTTAACTTATGTGTTCCAATCTTGTTAACACAAAACAACAATGTCATGTGATGTTTATTTTGTTTGAACCCCTCATGTTGATGGGCATCAACATGGGTATAAATAAGGAGGTAGTTTAGGTATAAATAAGGAGGTAGTGAAATGGATTCAGCAGTGGTTGGATGGGAGGTGTCAGAGAGTAGTGGTAGAAAATTGTTTGTCCAATTGGAGGCCGGTGACTAGTGTAGTTTCTCAGGGTTCAGTCCTGGGTCCACTATTATTTGTTATATATATTAACGATCTGGATGTAGGGGTGGAGAATTGGATAAGCAAGTTTGTGGATGACACAAAGATTGGTGGTGTTGTGGACAGTGAGGTAGATTACTGTAGATTAAAAGATGATTTAGGAAGGCTGGAGGTGTGGGCTGAGAAATGGCTGATGGAATTTAATACAGATAAATGTGAGGTGCTACATTTTGGAAAGGCAAATTTAAATAGGTCATATACATTGAATGGTAGGCAATTGAGGAGTGCAGAGCAACAAAGGGATTGAGGAGTGATGGTAAATAGTACCCTCAAGGCTGATACTCAGGTAGATGGTGTGGTGAAGAAGGCATTTGGAATGTTGGCCTTCATAAATCAGAGTATTGAATTCAAGAGTAGGGAGGTTATGATGAAATTGTACAAGGCATTGGTGAGGCCAAATTTGGAGTACTGTGTACAGTTTTGGTCACCAAATTATAGGAAAGATATAAACAAAATAGAGAGAGTGCAGAGAAGGTTCACGAGAATGTTGACAGGATTTCAGGGTCTGAGTTCCAGGGAAAGGTTGTGCAGACTGGGACTTTTTTCTCTGGAGCGTAGAAGATTGAGAGGGGACTTGATAGAGGTGTTTAAGATTTTAAAAGGGACAGACAGAGTAAATGTGGATAGGCTTTTTCATTTAAGAAAGGGGGAAATTCAAACTAGAGGACATGGTTTAAGATTGAAGGGGGAAAATTATAAGGGGAACATGAGGGGAAATTTCTTTACGCAGAGGGTGGTGGGGATGTGGAATGAGCTTCCGGCAGACGTGGTCGAGGCGGGATCATTGGTTACATTTAAGGAAAGATTGGATCGTTACATGGATAGGAGGGGACTAGAGGGGTATGGACCGGGTGCTGGTCAGTGGGACTAGGAGGGTGGGAATTTGCTACAGCATGGACTAGTAGGGCTAACTGGCCTGTTCTGTGCTGTAAGTGGTTATATGGTTATATAACTTTGCTGGACTGTGCAGTCTGGAATCATCTTGCAGTAGAGGCCTGTTTCGTCACAGTTGTACACTTGTTCTTCGACGTAGCCACTTTCTTCTAAAAGAGTTTTTAGTTCTGCCGGGTACTGTTGGCAGAGCGAATTTCTCTGGACACTAACACTTGAGAAATCCCGTGATGGTGTTTAAACCGGTCTAGCCATCCATTGTTAGCTTTGAACTGTGAGGTTTCTCCATTGATCAGTTGGTCAAACTTCTTGGCTTGACCTTTGAGAATAGGCCCGGAAATTGAAATCATGCTTGAACGAACCACTTGTACAGGGAGTCATTGAGGCTGACATCTTTGGCTGTCTTCATGTGTTTGGCCTTCAGTTCTGACTCTTACTCAGCTTTCCAAAGTGACACGCATAACTTATTTTCCTGAGATTTCCAGTGACAAAATGTTGATTCAGGTACGTGAGGTCTTGTCCCAGTTGGGTTTGACTTTTATTCTTGATCGCAATAAGTGCATGAAGCTTATCCTTCACTGAAAAAGATTTTAGTCTTCTAATGGTGCATTCCATTTTGATCTGAAAACAATTTCAAATCCAGAAAGAGAATAATAGGGGTCAGTCAGCTGGCTGATTGTGTGATATCCGGATTCGCATTAAACCAGGTCATGTTAAATCGGGGTTCCACTTTATTATGTTATTGTGCCAGTCAAGGATCAATTGATGTTTGCCAGAGAGAGGCTGATTTGTTGTTATGTTTGAAAGAGATGGAGTAAAGTATTGACTGTAAAATGACATTGTTGGTTACCAATATTCTAAGTGTTTCTGCTTCATGAGATAATCTAGGAGAGTCGGAGAATGTTTGGAAAATTGGACACTTTTATGGAGGTGAGTCAGTTCTGGATCAGTTGGAAGTAAAAGAGGGAGCAAGACTTATCCTCATGAGTGGCACGTCTTTTGGCTCTTGTCAATAAGCACACCAAGAGACTCCCTTGATGTGTATAAAATATTTCTGAAATTTCCATCTCTCTGTACTAATTTACTCAATGGTTGTTTACAAAGATTGTTTCGATCCTCAGAATTAAAATCCCCAGTTCTGGTCTTGCTGCTTCACTTCTCTTCTTCCACTCCACTGCATCGTACCACAGGGAACAGTTGTACCATTGGCTTCATATTATTCCAACTCCATTGTTACTTCTGGTACCTATGAGCACCAGGGATGGGAGTGTGTAAGACAAATGATTAGCCTAATGTTACAAGGTAAGTTTAAGTTTGAGTGATGGTAGATCTGATTATAGAGATTGTATTCTAATTTGATGAATATTGGATAAAATTGACATACTGTCAATTATATCCAACAATACGCACTGATTATTGTGAAGTGCACCACAAGATCTTGTCCCAGTAAGTTAGCATCCCTCAGAGATTTCGCTTGCAGTGGCGCAACATGGAGGCCTGAAATATTGGTTATATTCTTTACCTCCTATGGATGCTGTGAGACCAACTGTTCCTCCAGCATTGCTGTGTTTTTACCAGTAAGTCGGCACTCTGCTGCTCTTTCTGAGTAAAATCACAGCCTTTAAATCTATCCTCAGCTGCAGAGTTATGATGCTTGCCAGCTGTAATTCATACATGGTTTTATAATTTAAAACAACCTATGATTTTGGCTTTCAGTTGCTGGTGTGCTTTTTTCCTGGCAGACATTGCCCTGTAAAGATTAGTGTGGCTGCAGTCATTCGCAGATCCCAAAAAACCATATCAGAGAATCTCAGGATTGAACTGCGGCTGTGAGAGAATGGTACTCGAGTGCTGGGAGGAGAAACTGTTAGAGTGTGACAAAAGCTATGTTGGTACAACACCTTCCCTTTCCGTTCTTAATGGCATTAAATACTTTCTCAATCCCCATATCTCATTAGCATTAGCAATTTAAATTTGTAATTTTAGTGAGAAAGGCTTTTACTTGAAGGAATAACTTTTGCAGTCCGCTTAACTTGCGTGTTACCAGAAAGAGTTACGTTTCTCTTTTGGGTTTCAGAGGCCTTTTTCCGATCTTGCTTATTAAATGTTTTGGTAAAATTACTATTAAGGACAAAGTCTTCTAAATGTTGAGATGTACATCCGCATCATGATGGGGAAGAATGACCTTTGGAGAATCAAGTAACAAAATAAAAGTACAGTAAAATCCCCATTATCTGGAATTCAAGCATCTGGCAAAAAAAAAGTTGTGGACAATAAATAGGCAACAAATACAAAAGTTTAAAATTGGCACCCCCTGGCGGTCAGTTCACCAACTACGCAACACGCAGTCTCAAGCAATGGGAAAATTCACTGATCTGGCATCTACGAATCCGGATACCAGGGCTTTTACTGTATGTATAACACACAAGCATAATCACTCCCTACCTGCTTAATTCCTTTGTCCTGGTCTCACCTCATCACAGATATTCCCTTTGTCCTATCTATTCTGCAATTTGAAATCATCTGTTTTTTTAAAATCTCTCTTTCCCAGTTCTAATGATTTCTGAATTGAAACATGAACTATGCTTCCCTTACCACAGATGCTTCCTGATCTGTTGAGGCTTTTCTGCACTTTCTCTTTTTATTTCAGATTTCATGCATCTCTAGTTTCTCTGAAATCCATTTTCTTTGTCTCAAATCAGGATGTTCCTCAATCTTGGTTGGTCACTCCGTCCTGTGGGTATTTTCCCCAGAATTTGTTTAACTTGACAGGATAACAGTCTTTCCAAATAGAAAATCCAGCATAATCTTTTGCTTCTTGACATTGTGGCCACCTGCAATAAAGGAAAAAAAAATATACTAAAACTAGCGAATATTGTTTAGTTCAGCAGTAGCATGAAGACAACATCAAGAAGCAGTGTATCTTTAAATAGGGTTGTCTTTCTCTGTCCTCCTTAATGTGGCACTGAATCAATGAAAAACACATGAGTCAGATGGAGTTCATCAGTGCTCGGGAAAAGTAAAATGACAAGCCCACCAGAATGGATCAGAAAGCAATGCTACACAAACAAAATAAAAACACTGTACGCAAGCCATCATCCTAATCCCTGCCCTGCACCAAAACCTTCATCCTGACATCTCTTCTTTGCTTTCATGGCAATGAGGTGATCTATCAAGGTCATCCACCTTACCAAGCAGCGAGCCAATATACTGTAGAAATAAGAGTGCAGTGTGTGTGGGCTCCTAGATGGAGCCAGACGACCTCTGGGAAGAATTAGAGACAAGGATAAGAAAAGTGAGTCACTCGACAGTGAAATGCCAGCATGCTTCTACAACTGTTTCCACTGCAACGGGGGAAGGTTTTCAGAGAGAATGATTAGATGATTATTTCTTCCTCTTCCTGCGATTCAGAGTCAGGTCCACTTTATTACCTTTGCTGATTGAGTCCCCCTTTCCCATTAAAGCAGTGGTTCTCAACCTTTTTCTTTCCACTCACATACCACTTTAAGTATTCCCTATGCCATTGGTGCTCTGTGATTAGTAAAGGATTGCTTAAGGTGGTATGTGAGTGGGAAGGGAAGGTTGAGAATCACTGCTCTAGACCCAATTGTTATTGAACTATTTTGCTTGAGAAAAATTGTCATTGGCCCATTTCCTTTGGAGTTATGAAACAACGAGCCAATTAGATACAATTAAAGCACTGGCTTTCAAACTTTTTCTTTCCACCATTAGTGATCACAAATCACCTATGGCATGGGGGATACTTAAAGTAGTATGTGAGAGGAAAGAAAAAGAACCACTGCATTAAAGAATCTTTGCCACTGTTCAGTTCATTCTTACAATTCTGGCTGTGAGATAATGAAATTGATGTTCTTGGGGATGTTGGAGACCACTCTTTGATTCCTTTGCTTTATCCAACATGCTGAAGTACCTTGTTTCCAATCAAAGTGTGAAGGTTCATAGGAATCTCCAAATGTAAATGTTATCAGTTGGTTATAAGCCTCGATTATATTTGCTTTGTCTTCTGCTTTCCAGAGTGTTCAGGCAGGGTCCTCTGTCAAATAAGAGGGTGCTTTCATAAATTGCTGCTACATTCTTCTGCCAGTGGAATTCTATAATTGGTCTCCATGAAGCTACAATGAGACCAGAAGTGACTTTTATTCAGTTATTTCTGAGTCTGAGTTTCCCATTTTATCTTTAAAGTTACTGGAGCCACATTCGGGTGCACAAACTCAAACTTTTTCCCTTTTAGCTTCAAGCACTAGGTGTATTCCCTTCATGGCTGCAAAAGCATTTTTTTGCACCTGATGAAGCCTGGAAACTTTCTTTTAATGTCTAGCATTGCTTTTATGGTGATATGCCACTAGCCTGCTGTGGAAGGGTTGGGGGGGTGGGGGGGGGGGTGGCAGGGGGAGGGTGATCTCTGTACCTGCAGGAACACCAGAGGACAGACTACATCTGGCCGGCTGTCAATCACCTGACCGGGATATAGTCCTGAGCCAGCCTTTCCTGAACAGTCACTCGGGAGCCACCATTACAGCCTCTACTGTAGCAGAGACTTTTAGCCAAATAAAGCCTGTTGTGCACTCTTCAAGTTTGTTACTGCCGCTGCAGTGCATCACAGCTTTCTCACACAATAGACAAATGAGGAAAATTCGCAAGAACAGGCGCGTCAGAGTAAACCACTCTTCACTTTCAGGATAGGGTGGGCCAGCAACATGATACTGTGCCAGGTCCAATTTCAGTCCATTTAAACAAGACAGTCTGCAGACGCTGGGGTTGAATGCAATACACAAACATGCTGGAGAAACTCAGCAGGCCACTCAGCATTCACAGAATGTAAAGGATAAGCAATGCTTTGGGCCTGGGGACTTCCTCGGGTATAATTTCAGTAGAATCAGGTAGAAGATAATAGCAGAGTGCTTTGAACACAATCCTGGAACCAACATTGCCTGGAAGTGAAGTGCATCTCAATCACTTCAACTCTTTTGCTGAATTCTCTTAAAATTGGGCCTTCTCTTCCCCCAGAACCACAAGGCCAGATTTTAATGCCCGCAAAGGCTGAGGTTTTTCTCATTTGAAACCATGAGTTTTGAAAATGTGTTTGTAAGTCCAAATGGCATTCAGTTTGCAAAGTTGAACAACAATGTAGTTAAGGACAATTAGTTAATTATGTTTGTGAATGATTTTGAGGACTGCTTTACTTTGGTAATGTGAGGTTTCACAGTTATTGAGCATACTGAACAAGCTAAATTGAGGCAAGCATTTGTTGTACTTGATTCTTCCTTGTGTGAATGACCTTGGGGAATTAGTTAAAGCAAAGGCTTGGGAGCGCTTGGATTTACATGTCCAAGGTTATGGGCAATATATAAAGTAGCCAAAATGGCAACCAAGGGGAGTTGAGGTGTTGGGTGAAGTGGAATGAGTTAGTTGTAAGTGGGTCAGGTTTGGGGGTTGGTTGGGTGTGTGATGCCAGAAATGACTAGCTCACTGGCATCTATAATAAAGGGGTGTGGTTTTATTTTTACCTATTGAAAGGAAGGGAAGTGTCAGCAATTATCTTTATGATTGAATGTTCATAAAAGCTGAAAATATCATAGATCTGGTTTAGTTGTGATTGATCAATTAACAAATCATTAACCTCTGCTCCTGAGAGCGCTGTGGTTTCATCAGTCAATATTAAGTTACGCGGGTAATCAATTTTTTTTCTTGAATTACTACTGCTAATTAATCCTGCCACGGAAATTCGTCTTGTTCAGCAGTCACTATATCAAATCGTCTTTTCTTCCCTTCTCTGCTGCAAATGATGACCACAATGGAGTTACTACCAAGTGCACTGGATCCAGTGTTATAGTCAGAGGATATTTTGTGATGTTGATATTTCTACTGCATTCGGATCACCAATCGAGATTAGAATAAGAATATTCAGGAAAGCCAGCCTTGGAAATAGCAAGGTCATTACATTACATTACAAGGCATTGGTGAGGCCAAATTTGGAGTACTGTGTACAGTTTTGGTCACCAAATTATAGGAAAGATATAAACAAAATAGAGAGAGTGCAGAGAAGGTTCACGAGAATGTTGACAGGATTTCAGGGTCTGAGTTCCAGGGAAAGGTTGTGCAGACTGGGGCTTTTTTCTCTGGAGCGTAGAAGATTGAGAGGGGACTTGATAGAGGTGTTTAAGATTTTAAAAGGGACAGACAGAGTAAATGTGGATAGGCTTTTTCAATTAAGAAAGGGGGAGATTCAAACTAGAGGACATGGTTTAAGATTGAAGGGAGAAAATTATAAGGGGAACATGAGGGGAAATTTCTTTACGCAAAGAGTGGTGGACATGTGGAATGAGCTTCCGGCAGATGTGGTTGAGGCGGGATCATTGGTTATATTTAAGGAAAGACTGGATCATTACATGGATAGGAGGGGACTAGAGGGATATGGACCGGGTGCTGGTCAGTGGGACTAGGAGGGTGGGAATTTGCTACGGCATGGAGTAGTAGGGCCGAACTGACCTGTTCTGTGCTGTAAGTGGTTATATGGCTATATGGTTATATGGTTATTAAAGGACAATACTAGGACTTGACTCACTTCACATTGCACACAAAATTTCTGGCAGGAGTCACTGTACAGTGGCCAAGAACAGGAACCTAGGAGGATTCTTTTCTCTTTCCGTTTAATTTGCTACAAGCCATTGATTTGTGCCAGAGAATTTTACCCAATTCCGAAGTCAACTCATTTTCTATTGTAGTTCTTTGCACATTGATCATGCTGGTTATTCAAGGCAAGATTAGGAAGTATCGTCAAAAAAATAAAGGGTTGAGATTGCTTTGTCAGATGCGTTTCATTTGAACCAATTCATTTTCTGAGCTTTTAAGCAACTTTGCTCATGAGTTAGCAGATCAGTATTCTTTGCATTTTCAAAATTCCAGTGAGGTTCATTGCACTGAAAACAGATTTCATTACCAATGCTCTGCTAAACCTGCACAGTCCACCCGTATGAAATTTAGATCAGCAAAAATGTTCAGTTGACATCGATTGATATTTCATTCAAGCAGCAGAGCATGTCTACATCAAACTCACTATAGAACAAAAGGAAGGGATGAAAATGGTGATGAACTGGAACTTTAATTTGAGTGAACTCAATTGGATAATTTCAGACCTTCCTTTCTGTCATTTTTTTTCTTGTTTATGTTCAAGTGGCAACATTCAGTTTTGTTCAGAAAGTTCCTCCTAAATTTAAGTTGGACGGTCGGATGTCATATACCACAAGACATGTGGCTAAGGTGAGGGGGGAAAGGTTTAGGGGAGATGTATGGTGTTTTTGTTTTAAAACTCTTGATAGCCTGACTAACTTCTGTGCTCTGATATATCTTCTAGGTTTCACAATGCAACATTTAACAACTTAATCAATTAAGAGCTGCTTTCCTTCATTTAACCATAAGGTATTGCCATGGTGGCAATGCCAGCATTTATTGCCTCTAAATTTAGGATGCAGTTATAGGATGGACAGGTTGTTTTCCCACATAGGTCAAAATGGGAATTTTTGCCTTTAAGAACAGAAACTTTTTTACAAAAATCCAGTAAGAATTAAAACAATCTGATTTATTTAATTTTGAATTTCCGGGGTGATTTAGAATGTGAACCCTTGTGTCTGGTTCAATAACACAAGCTCTTGATGTCATTCAAATAACCTAAACATCTTTATGGGAAACAGGTTTAAAATTCAGATTCATTGTCAGACTACATACAACCCTGAGATCATGTTCCCTCTCTCTGTACTTCTCAAGAAGATATGTACACATGTAAACAAATAAAGAAATGTAAACAAACTGACTGTGCAGTACAGAGAGAAATAAAATCAACGAAAGTATGAGTCCTTAGATGAGTCTCTGAATGAGTTTATTATTGAGGAGTATGATGATGGAGGGGTAGCAGCTGTTCTTGAGATGGTGTGAGCCTTGCGGCGTGGATACCTCTTTCCTGACGGTAGCAGAGAGAACAGAGCATGTGTTGGGTGGTGTGGATCCTTGATGATTGCTGCTGCTCTCCAACGGCAGCATTCCCTGTCGATGTTCTCGATGGTGGGGAGGGTTTTGCTTGTGATGTCCAGGGCTGTGTTCACTACCTTCTGTAGGATTTTCCATACCAGGCTGTGATGCAGCCAGCTAGTACACTTACCACCACACATCTATCGAGATTTGCTCGGGTTTCTGATGTCATACCAAATATCCACAAACTTCTGAGGAAGTAGAGATGCTGAAGTGCTTCTTGATGCCATTAGTGTGTTGGGTTCAGGAAAGGACCTTCAAGCTAGTGTCTCCAAAGAACTTAAATTTGCTCACCCTCTCCACTCCTGATCCCTCAATGATCACTGGATCATACACCTTTGGTTTTCTTTTGAAAACTTTATATATAAATTTAAGATACATACATAAAAAAACCCTCCCAACCCCCTTCCCCCAACCCCAACTAACCCCTCAAGGGGAGCAAAAAAAAACATATATCAATTAATTACATATGCTGTGTGATGTGTAAAACTTACAATACAAGAGAGAAAAAAAATTAAGATATTTCCAAGCCCATAAATTTCAAATAAGGTAACCACATCTTAACTAAAAAAGGGTAATTATTATGCAAGCTATACGTTATCTTCTCCAAATAAATACAGGATCTTAACCCATTATGCCAACGAACCATATTCAATTCCACATTGTTTCCTTGTAATCGCAATACATTTCCACGCTACCGCCAATACCAGACAAACAAATGCCACCTGAAACTTATCCAACTTTAAACCAGAGGTCAAAGATACAGTGTAACCCAACAAAAAAAAACGAATGGATCCAATGGTAATTTAATCTTAAATAAATCTTCCAAAAAGTTTTTAATTTTTATCCAAATTGGTTGAACTTTGTCACAAGACCAAACTGCATGTAAAAATGTTCCAGTACGAATCCCACATCTAAAGCACAAATTTGAATTACTGAAACCATATCTTTTTAACTTTTCAGGAGTCAAATATAACTGGTGTAAAAAATTATAATTGACTAAATTATTGGTACATGTTGATCAGGCAAATTTTATTAAGAATAGATAATGCCTCAGATAATATTCTTAGACTGATTACTTTGATCAATGCTTCGAGACATCAACCGATGTCAACCGATAGTTGCACTTGATGCGAAAAAAGCTTTTGACTAAGTAAAATGACATTTTTTATTTAAAGTACGATAAAAATTTAAATTCGCGCCACACTTTACTGGCTGGGTTAAGGCACTATATAAAAAATCAGTTGCTAGGGTGGTGACGAATGGACAAACTTCTTCATTCAATTTATCAAGATCAACATGTCAGGGTTACCCATTGTCACCAGCCTTATTTGCATTGGTCAGAGAGCCATTGGCTCATGCTATTAGACAAAATAATAATATTAAAGGAATAAAAATTGCTGAAGAAGAGTATAAGATTAATTTATTTGCAGACAATGTGTTGATATATTTAACACATCCTGAACAATCTTTGAGACATTTGCAAGATTGTTAAGAGCAATATGGAGAAATGTCTGGGTATAAAGTTAATTGGGACAAGAGCAAAATTTCAGATGAGGACTATACTAATTGTAAGCAGAATACAAGATTGAGATGGTCTATTCAAATTAAATATTTTGGGGTAACCGTTGATGTAAATTATCAATCTTTATATAAATGAAATCTTTATATAAATGAAACTATGTTCCTTTGCTAAAATTAATTAGAGTAGATTAGAATAAGTAGAAAGATCTTCCTATAATGTTAATAGGCCATCTGAACTGTATTAAGATAAATATTTTCCCACGTATTTAATATCTCTTTCAGTCAATTCCATGTGTACTTCTAAAGGTATTTTTACAGGAATTAAATGCTGCTGTGAGAAAGTTTTTGTGGAAAGGTAAATTAGCTAGAGTAGCATTGCAAAAATTGACCTGGAAGTATGCTTTAGGCGGACTTCAATGACCTCATTTTCAGAATTATTATGAGCCTGCTGAATTAAAATTTATTCAATCTCCTGGGTGGGCTAAAGTTGAATTGGCTTGTATTCCTGAGCTTCAGGTTCATCAATTTATATTTAAGTGGAGTCCCCGTTTGTTGCAGGGTTATAAGATACCTATTTTAAAACATTTGTTGGAGAATTTGGACTAAAATAAATTATAGGTTCTAGAGGTAAAATTACAGCTTAAACTCCATTATATCATAATAAAATTATTCCTTCTTCAATGACTAATCAGTATTTAAGGATTTGGGATTCTAAATGTATTAAAGTGGTGGATGATTGTTTTGAAGATGGACAGTTTCTTTACTAGACTTAGGGAGAAGTTTGGGATACTGTCTAATTCCTTATTTGTATACTATTTGTATACAAGCTTCAGTGATAGATAATTTTGGAAGAGAAATGATGCTACCTAAATTAACTACGTTCGAGACTTTAATTTTGGATGCATCAAAAAAGGGATTTATTTCAGAAATGTATGCTTTACTACAATGTAAGATGAGTAAACCAGATTTAAGTAAATCTAGAATTAGATGGGATAAAGATTTATCTTTTGATGTATCTCAGGAGGAATGGAAAGTTATGTGTCAAGAGAGTGTGTCTAAATTGATTATTGGTTTCCTTTTTCTGAAGTCAATAGTCAGTTCCTTGGTTTAGGTGACATTGAGTACAAGGTTGTTGTTGGTGCACCATTAAGCCACGTTTTCAATCTCCCTCCTCTATGCTGACTCATCGCCCCTTTTTTATACAGCCTACTGAATAGAACTGAATCCACAACTAGATCAGCCATGATCTTACTGAATAGTGGAGCAGGCTCAATGGGCCAGATGGCCTACTCCTGCTCCTATTTCTTGTGTTCCTATATTCTTATGCCATTATATAATGGATATCTTCCATGTGGCCACTGTACAACTATGCACTTTCTTTGAAGGTGACAGTGGTCCTTTGTGGTCATGTTGAGAACTGTGGTGGTTCAACGGGGGTATGACATGGGGAGGCCATGGAATGGTGGTGGTGAAATCCATGAGATCAATGCAGAAGATGGAGTTGCATGAAAGTTCATTTGCATCAGAATCAGGATTTATTGTCACGTACAAGTCATGAAATTCGGTGTCTTGCAGCAGCATCGTGGTCCAAACATTCATATTATAACCGTCTCACAACATTAGTATAAAAAAATAAAAATCATAGTCCATAAAAAGATGTGCCACTGAGTGCTTGTCTTTAGGCTCCTGCACCTTTTTCCCGATGGTAACAGAGTGAAGAGAGCATGGCCTCGGTGGTGGGGTGTCTTTGAGGATAGAGGTTGCTTTTATAAGACACTGCCTCATGCAGATGTCCTCGATGCAGTGAGGTCTGGTGCTTGTGGTGTCGCGGGCCGAGTTAACAACCCCCTGGAGTTTATTCTTGTTGTGAGAGTTGGTGACTCCCAACCAGGCAGTGATGTAACCAGCCAGAATGCTCTCCATGGTACACCTGTAGAGGTTTACGTGAGTCCTCGGTGACATACTGAACCTCCTCAGACACCTCACAAAGTATAGCTGCTGGTGACCCATCCTTGTGATTTCCTCAACGTGGAGTCTCCAGGACAGATCCTCGGTGATGTTGACAGCCAGGAATTTGAAATTCTTAACCCTCCCCACTATTGAGCCCTTGATGAGGACTGGGTCATTTTCTCCTGACTTCCTCGTGAAGTCCACAATCATCTCCTTGGTTTTGCTGGCATTGAGTGCAAGGTTGTTGTTGTAACACCATTCAACGAGCTGATCTATCTCCCTCCTGTATGCTTCCTCATTTCTGTTTGTGATTCTACTGACAACTGTGGTGTCATCGGCAAACTTGTAGATAGCATTTGAATTGTGCTTGGCCGTACAGTCATGGGTGTATAATGAAAAGAGTAGTGGCCTGAGCACGCATCCTTGTAGTGCGCCTGTGTTGATAATCAGTGAGGATTGTGATCTTCTGATGAGAAAGTCAAAGATCCAGATGGAGAGGGGAGTACGGAAGCCTAGAGTTTGTAGCTTCTTGACCAGCACTGAGGGAATAATGGTATTGAAGGCTGAGCTGAAGTTGAAGAGCAGCCGTATGTATGAATTTCTGTTTTTGAGGTGATCCAGAGCTGAGTGGAGAGCCAGCAATATTGCATCTGCTGTGGAGCGATTGTCAAATCAAGAACATAACATGATATAATGCAGAACTTGAGGTCCAGCTGTGAAGGAGTTCCAAATGATGAGCAGATCTCTGGTTGGATTAATAATAGAAACATTGTTCTTTGAATCAAGTGCTAAACCCTTCACCCATGAATCGAGTTGTGGGGGGTGGGGGGGGGATGCTGCTGTGCATTATGAAAGAGTAATTTAGAAATAGTTACAAAACTATTGCAAGGATAAATGAGAACAGATGTCTACTCAAGGAAATATTCTGGTGCTTAAATACACTGACTAAAATTTAGCTCAGCACCAAGTGTAACTCTCTCCAAAGAACTGCTGTTCATTTTATAATAAACATATAACCATTTACAGCACAGAAACAGGCCAGTTTGGCCCTACTAGTCCATGCCGAACATCATCTCCCACCTGATCCCACTGACCCGCACCCAGCTCATAACCCTCCACACCTCTCCCATCCATATACCTATCTAACCGATCCTTGAATATTAACATCGATCTCACTTCTACCACCTCTGCCGGAAGTTCATTCCATACCCCCACCACCCTCTGCATGAAGAAATTTCCCCTTGTGTTTCCCTTAAACTTTTCCCCTTTTACTCTCAATCCATGCCCTCTTGTTTGAATCTCCCCAACTCTCAATGGAAAAAGCCTATCAACATTGACTCTATCCGTCCCCCTCATCATTTTGAATACCTCTATCAAATCACTCCTCAACTTCTATGCTCCAGAGAATAAAGTCCACGGATTTTTTCAGTACTTTAAATAAAAAAGGTACATTCTATTTCAGTTTAAATTCAAGTATGGAAGCTATACTGATTATTTGTGAGCTCCCATTTACCTTGTGTGCATCACACATTTTACTGGCTCTGATCCACAGAGCTCGCAGCTAACAAGACATAACTGTTCTTTTGTACTTTTTGTACTGTTCAAAGTAATTTTTTTTTAAATTAAAAATTTGTTTGACTCAGTTGTCTTTGGCTGTTCATGAATAACCGAGAATTTAATTGGCTAACCAGTCATTACTTTAGAGAGCATTCTTTCTGTCCAAAATACCATATTCCCTCATGAGATCAAAGAATGCAAGCAGCATTGAAAGGCTTTCTCTTGAGAGAGTGATTACTGATGTCAGACCTCTGCCAAGACATCTTATTGTGCAATGGAACCTGATGTTTACAATGGCCCTCTTCTGACAGGTTGTGGTTGTGCTGGGGCACGGGTGTGACAACTGTGCGTCGTCATCTCAGGATAAAAGGACAGCTATTTAGGATGGAGAAAAGAAGATTTGTCTTTCCTCAGAAGGCTGTGAATCATTGGAATCCTCTGCTTTGGAAGCTGTTAATGCTCAATAATTAAGAGTATTTAAAGGCTGAGATCAATAGATTGTTAATCAATTTGGGAAATGAAAGAATATGGGGATAGGTGTGAAAGTGGATCTGAGGCACAACTTCATTGAATAGTTGAACAGGTTCAAGAGCTATGAGCGCCTTCAGGATATGTGCCTCATGGATGGCACTCTGTTACAGAGACAGCAACTGGGGTTCAAATCCAGTGCTGCCTGTAGGAGTTTGTATGTTTTACCCAAGTCTGCATGGGTTTCCTCCCGGTGCTTCAGTTCCTTCCCACCGTTTAAAACATAATGGAGGTGTAGGTTAATTGGGTGGCATTGGCTTGTGGAGTGAAAGGCCTTTTACCATGCTGTATATATGTCAATTTTCTTATTGTGTTTTGATGATAATTTAGATATACCTGCATGCGTATAACTCTTTCCACTCACACATCATGAAAACGTGCATTTTTTTCCCCCTCTGCAGAACTCTACGCTTGGCACAGTTTATAAAACTCCAGGTTCAAATGTTGTCTATTGAAACCTCAACAGGGCTTGAGTTTATACTTCAGTAAAACACCGAAGGAGCGCAAACCTGTAAATCTTACTATACTTTAAATAATCTGAATTTGGGGTTTCTATGGTGCTGGCCAAGACCAGATTATCCTGCTCCTTCATCCCAGTTCCCTTTGTTACATGACATTACTGGCATGTCACTTCAATATTAATAGTCTTGCTGAAGGGTTCTGGACTGAAAATTGACAATTCTGTTTTTTTTTCTGCACTGATGCCACTTCTCATGCTGAATCTACCCAGAAGACTGTTGTTGCTCCAGATTTCATCATTTGCAGTCTCCTGTGCATCTCCAGTTACCCAGGCTATTAAGTCTGTACTTCTGCTTTGAGCCCTACTCCAGAGTCTTGAGGACAATAATCAAGGTTGACATTGAACTGCAGTACTGAGGGGGTGCTGCTCTCTTGGAGGTGGCATCTTTCACTGAACCTTTTTTACCCTTGGAGCTTGATAGTTCAAGTGTCTTGAGTAATATCTGGGCCTTGCCATATCTTGGTTTGCATTGCTTCATTGTCTGAAGCATTGCAAATGGAATTAAACTTTGTGGTGTCTCTGCCTTTCCAAGTGGTCATTAATCCTCTCCCTCAGAATTTTTCCAGCGTCTTCCCCACCACTGATATGTTTGGTTACGACAAAAATTAGCAGGTTTCCCCCCCCCCCCCCTTGCCTTTCTTTAGAAGGGAGTGGAGAGCATATTTACTGTCTTCTTGCCATCTGGTACATCACAGATATAAGAATCTCAAGCAGACCCCCAGCAACCTCTTCCCTTGCCTCACAAGAGCAGCTTGGCATAAATCTCAATCAAGTCTGCTTTTAAGCTCAGCTGGGCATCGAATACCTTTTTATTTATGGAGACTAGCACTACCTTTAATGAATTCTACAACAATAAAGTCTGTTTCCTTTGTGAATACCAATGAATGTATTCATTTAGAACTGCGCGTAAACATTTTTGGCACCTTACATAGATTTCCCATGACGTCGCTAATTGGCTCTACTTTTTCCCAATTTATTCTTTGACCCTTAGTATTTTTAATGCCTTTGGAGTTACTTAATCATGTTTACCGGTGTATTTTCATGGCCCCATTTAGCTTTCCCAATATATTTTTAGGTGCCTCTCTGCACTTTTTATATTATTGACAGCCCTCCCCTGTCATTAGTTCCCTATCCTTTGTTTTTCTCTATCCAACCCTCATCATTCCTCAATATCCAGGATTCTCTATACTTACTAACCCTGGGTTTTCTCCTTACAGGAACATGTTGCAGGGTCAGCACCAGAATGAATGATAGAGGGGAGCAGTAGTGTGTTGGGGGGGGGGGGGGGGGCGCACAGTGGAATGCTCATAACCTTGCTCAGTGGTGGGGGAGGGAGTGTTGGATGCTGGGACCTACCTGCCAATGAATGTTAATACCATCCGCCCTTCTGACGTAAGAGAAGAGGGTGCTGCTTTTATTGCTTCAAATGTCACAAGACACTAGTGAGGCTTGACGCACGCTAGTGATACGGAAGTGAGTGGGGGCGGGTCTGATGACGAGTGATGGCCGCATCCATATGGAGGGGGGCAGGGCAATGCCCATTAATTCCCCCCCTTGGTGCTGACCCTGACATGTTGGCATTGAACTCCAGCTGTTTCTCCTCTGCAAGCTTCCCACTGTACAGATGTGGACTTAACTTCAGATCGCTGCTCTGAATCAGTAAGCCCTACCTTGGTTAATGAAATTCCCCCTATTTTGCATCCTTGCCTGTCCTTTTCAATAATACAGTGTCTTCCCAACCACTGATATACAGAGTTATGGCCACTCTCTCCGAAACAATCCTCCACTGACACATCCCAGTTGACAAGCGACATTCCTCAAAATAAGGCCCAGTAATACTCTATCCCTTGGCCTATCAACTTCAAAAAAACTTTCTTGGATGGATCTCAAAAGTTCTACCTGCTCTGAACCTGTATTGCTGAGGTATTATTTGAGAAATTTAAATCCTCTGTTTTCATTTTTATTTTATTTTATTTTTATTGCAACTCTCTCTGCCCACATACCTTTTCCTCTGTTTTCTGCTGATGAATGGAAGGTGTGTGATGACACTAATTTCTTTTCTGATCTCCACTCTTAAGACCTTATTTGAGAACTCTTCTTGCATATTCTGACTTACACTGAGGTAATTCAATATTTGACCAAACATGTCATGCCTCCTGTCCTTTTCCTCATCACCACTGGAGCTGGCCTCCCTTTTATACTCTCTTTCCTGGATTTAAATGACGGCTGCAGTTCCTCCTTGCTACGTGGCCTGCTGGTAGAGGAAACTCAGCAGCCTATATCTGCAGATGTGCAACAAAGTTGCCTTCTTTCCCGGTGCCTTTTGAATTTTGTTTGTCAGCTTGGAACGTAGTCATGCAGAGGTGGAATATTCAGTTTGCTGCAGAACACCTTTCTCGACATCAGCCCAGTTGATGGCATCCTCTTACTCCATCTCTGTTGCATTCAGTCCATCATCTCTGTCTAAATCAGCCATTCCCATTGGGGGCCATCGAATCTCCCTAGGGGCCATAGCACATTTAAGTGGGATCACAGACTGAAATCATATAATACTTTTTGTGTGTTTTATCCAGTCGGTAGGAGAGAAATCTTTTTTTTTGTGAGGTCTTTCAGTTGGTTGTTTTTCCAGACTCTTTTGAGTAGTCTTCCAAAGGTGCTATTTGCCTTGGCGAGTCTGTTGTCTATCTCATTGTCGATCCTTGCATCTGATGAAATGGTGCAGCCGAGATAGGTAAACTGGTTGACCGTTTTGAGTTTTGTGTGCCCGATGGAGATGTGGGGGGGCTGGTAGTCATGGTGGGGAGCTGGCTGATGGAGGACCTCAGTTTTCTTCAGGCTGACTTCCAGGCCAAACATTTTGGCAGTTTCCGCAAAACAGGACTTCAAGCGCTGAAGAGCTGGTTCTGAATGGGCAACTAAAGCGGCATCGTCTGCAAAGAGTAGTTACCGCCAGTGGGCTGATATCGCCTCAAACCGTGCATCTTGGCGCCTCACAGTTTGGCGGGCAGCAACCTCCTTTGAAGAAGACCGCAGAGCCCACCTCAATGACAAAAGGCAAAGGAGGAAAAACCCAACACCCAACCCCAACCAACCAATTTTCCCCTGCAACCGCTGCAACCGTGTCTGCCTGTCCCGCGTCGGACTTGTCAGCCACAAACGAGCCTGCAGCTGACGTGGACATTTACCCCCTCCTTAAATCTTCGTCCGCGAAGCCAAGCCAAAGAGAGAAGAGAGGAGAGAAATACAGAAGAAACCAACCAAATTTGACTGCTTCACAGGGAAGGAGGGCCTTTAACTTTAAGCAGAGTCCAAGGGGGCCATAGCTGAGAATGGCTGGTCTAAAGAGTGGCACGGTTGGCGTAGTGGTGAGTGCAACACCTGTCCAGTGCCAGCGATTGGGACCGGTCTGGAGTTCGAATCCCACGCTGTCTGTAAGGAGTTTGTACATTCTCCCCATGTCTGAGTGGGTTTTCTCTGGAGGGTCTGGTTTCCTCGCACCATTCAAAATGTACCAGGATGTTGGTTAATGGGGTGTAAATTGGCTGAAATGGCCTGTTACCGTGCTGTATGTCTAAATTTTTAAAAAAAATTACTTTTTGATTTTTTTCATTTATTTATCTCTTCCTCTCTTTCAATTGGTGAGCAATGGGGTATATCTAATCGTATTCCTCACGCTGCTTTCAGACTGCAGCCCTTATATCTAAGTTCTGCAGTAATTCCATTCTTGAATGCAGGAAATAAATTTTGCCCCTGGGAGCGTCTGCTGGCCATCTTGGCGTGACTGTGACGGCAGAAAGAAAACATAGGAAGTCACAGAGGTGGCAGAGTTTGGATAGTTGGGGCCAGGTGGGGTCAAGGATCATGTAGTTCAACTCAGAGTGTGGAAATTCAACCAACAAGCCTCCATAAATAAAGTAGTGAAGCCACTAACAAGTCCTGGCCTCCACTGAGACACGTCAAAATATTCTGGTATTTGGACAATAAGACTGAATTGCATTTAATTGGAATTTTTTTCTAATGTCCAGTTTTTAATGATCCAGGTTTTGAACATGAAACTGTGTGATCAATCCCCTTTCCATTATTTAATAGCACAATATTTAATTAATTTCATACGTTGTTACGGGAGCAACTTGTTTACATAATCTGCAGACAGTAGTAGTCCCTGCAGAAAGAATAGTTTCAAATCTTGGCCAGTAAATTTGACTCTTCTCATTTGCCAAGTGTGCAAATCACACTCACAATTTATGTTGTGGTTAGTGCAACACTGTCACCAGTGATCAGGGCCAGAGTTTGAATCCCGTGCTGTCTGTAAGGAGTTTGCATGTTCTCCTCATGTCTGTATGGGTTTTCCTCAGGGGCTCCAGTTTTCGCCCACTCTTCAAAACGTACCAGTGTTGAAGGTAAATTGGGTGGCACGGGCTTGTGGGCCAAAAGGGCTTGTTATCATGCTGCATGTTTAGATTATAAATTAAAAATTGATACCAAAGCATCATGGCGGACGTGATTTGTACCCTTGGCCAAGTTATCTTGAGAGGATTTTAGGTTAATGTGTTGTTGCCCTTCTAAGTGGTCTTGGATTTCACACAATAAAACAATAATGATTATTTACTGTCACTGTGTTTGATTTCACTGAGAATTTAATGTAGATGCTCTCTGGAGTTTCCAAAACAAAAGGAAACCAATACGAAATGTAGCCAGATGTGCAAAGATTATGATGACTGCTAGAAATATTAAGACAGCCCAGTGGCGATGCATAGAACATTGCGTTGCGCAGTCAAATCAATTCTTAGGTGATGGATGTTTTTATCATGAACTGTAACACCTTGTTTTTAACAAAGGGCAATGTAGGTCACACTAATCCTTCAAAGTCAAGTCTGAAAAGTATAGCGGCAAACCCTCACAGCCTATTCTTTTCTGTGCTCAGTGAATCGGACATAAATTTTGGCTATCCACACTCAATGGTCGTATTTCGTGGTTATAGGTAAAGGTATTTGGTATTCTGAAGTAAATTGTGAACTTCTGTAGAGAACTGTCAACAGAATAGGTCTTGTAAATGTTCAACATGATGCAGTAATAAATGTTCATCGGGTTTCAGCAAAAACAAACTGAGAACCTTTATCAGTCTCTTTGTAATGGTCATAATGAAGGGACAGAGAGAAGCTTTTAAGAAGTGCTGACAATATTAACAAGCGTCACCACTTGGCTGTTGCATCTTCCCATAAATGTCTACATTTTAAAAAATTGTTTCTTGCGATTTTGGCATTGTACTAATTTGCCTTGCTGACGTTGTCCTTGCTTTAAACAACAACTCTTTCAACTCTACTTTCTCTTGATACGAGTTCATCTGTCCATTCAAAGGTTCTGTTATTGAACCACATTCCAAGCATTCCTTGTTCACCCTTTGCCCTCCCTCACCTTATTATTAGCTACAAAGACTAACTCGCTTTCTCCCTTTCTCAGTTCTGATGAAGAATCTTTGACCTCAAACATTAACTATTTCTCTTTGCAAAGATGCTAAATGGCCTGCTGAGTTTTGCCAGTATTTTCAGTTCGATATTTCTGGTGGATTTCCTTTGTGAGCCATTGAAGTCTATTTTGTGAAAATGTGCTGATGTTGGAAATCTGGAATTAACACTGGAAACATCCTGGAGTTTGGGCAATTCCTATGCAAAGAGAAACCAAGTTAACAAAAATAGCTCTACAACTTTAACCCACCTTTTATTGAGCTCCCACTCTGACAAAGGGTCTCTAACCTGCACTGTTCTCTTCTTTCTTCTTCTCTTTGGCTTGGCTTCACGGACGAAGGTTTATGGAGGGGTAATGTCCACGTCAGCTGCAGGCTCGTTTGTGGCTGACAAGTCCGATGCGGGACAGGCAGACACGGTTGCAGTGGTTGCAAGGGAAAATTGGTGGGTTGGGGTTGGGTGTTGGGTTTTTCCTCCTTTGTCTTTTGTCAGTGAGGTGGGGTCTGTGGTCTTCTTCAAAGGAGGTTGCTGCCCGCCGAACTGTGAGGCGCAAGATGCACGGTTTGAGGCGAGATCAGCCCACTGGCGGTGGTCAATGTGGCAGGCACCAAGAGATTTCTTTAGGCAGTCCTTGTACCTCTTTTTTGGTGCACCTCTGTCACAGTGGGCAGTGGAGAGTTCGCCATATAACACGATCTTGGGAATCACATCTCATTCCACAGGCATTTCCTGGCCTGTGATGTTTTGATCTGTACAAGTCTGAGAAACTGAACAATTCCTTGGACCACTTTAGAGAACTCTTACATTCTCTGTATTCCTGCAGAATTGGAGTGGGATGGACCAAGTTAGGGGAGCTGGTTTCTATTCCGAGAGGATATCCACAAGTGAAGCAGTTTATTCTTGCTGTTAACTTGATAAGTTTATGATCAATTCTTTGCTGATTTAATTGAAGCTGAATTCAGGATGTTGAGCAAGAAACATGACTTAAAGCAGAATTAATTTACTCAGAACTTGGAGTCCATTTAAATTCACGTTCATTCATTGGTGAGATGAGTACCATAAAACTATAGGATACTAGAGCTCAGAAGCAGGCCCCTTCGACCTTCCTAGTCTGTGCCAAACCTTTTTTTATTGCCTCGTCCCAGTGACCTGCACCCTGTTCATAGTCCTCCATACCTCTCCCATCCATGTACCTGTCCAAATTTTCTATAATTTTAAAATTGAGCCCACATTCACCACTCTCATTCCGCTCTCCCACCACTCTCTTTGTGAAGAAGTTGCCCCTCATGTTCCCCCTAAACTTTTCCCCTTTCACTCTTAACCCATATACTCTGGTTTGTATTCTCACCTACACTCAGTGGAAATAGCTCACCTACATTTATTCTGTCTATCCCCCTCAAAATTTTAAATATCTCTTTCAAATCTCCAGGGAATAAAGTCCTAACCTGTTTAACCTTTCACTGTAACTCAGTTCCTGAAGTCCAGGTAACATCCTAATAAATGTTTTCTGCACTCTTTTTATCTTATTGTTATTTTTTCTGTATTTTTTCAGTGCACTTTTCCAGCTGGTCCAGATCCCTCTGCAAGCTTTGAAAACTTTCTTCACTGTTCACAACACCTCCAATCTTGTCATCTGCAAACTTGCTTAACCAATATACCACTTTATCATCCAGATCATAGATGTAGATGATAAATAACAATGGTCCCAGCACTGATCCGTGAGGCACACCACTAGTCACAGGCCTCCATTCTGAGAAGCAATCATCCACCACTACCCTCTGGTTTCTCTTGTCCAGCCATTGTTGAATCCAGTTCACTATTTCACCATGAACACCTCGCATCTGAACCTTCCTGACTAACCTCCCATGTGGGACCTTGTCAAATGTCTTACTAAAGTCTATGCAGACAATGTCCACAGCCTTTGCTTCATTAGCTTTCTTGGCAACCTCCTCAAAAAACTCTATATAAGATTGGTTAAACATAACTTACCATGCACAAAGCCATGTTGACTATCGCTAATCCATTGGGACCATTTGTATATCCGATCTCTTAAAACACCTTCCAATAATTTACCTACTACTGATGTCAGGTTCACCAGCCTATAATTTTTGGAGCCTTTTTTAAACAATGGAACAATGTGAACTACCCATCAATCCTCCAGCACCAGACCTGTGGTTAAAGACATTTTAAATTTTTCTACCAGAGCCCTTGCAATTTCTATACTAGCTTCTCTCAAGGTCTGAGGGAATATCTTGTTGGGCCATAGGGATTTATCCACCCTTATTGCTTTAAGACAGCAAGCACTTCCTCCTCTTTAATCCGTATAGGTTCCATGACCCGACTGCTTGTTTTCCTTTCTCCCCATGACTCTTTGCCTGTTTCCTGAGTGAATACTGATTTAAAAAAAAAAGAACATTTAAGATCTTCCCCATTTCTTTTGACTCCATACAAAGTCGACCACTCTGAACTTCAAGGGGATCAATTTTGTCCCTTTCTATCCTTTTGCTCTTAATATACCTGTAGAAACTGTCACATTGTCTGCCAAAGCAACCTCAAATCTTCATTTAGCTTTCCTGATTTCTTTCTTGCATTTTTTTATACTCCTCATGTACCTCATTTGGTCTAAGTCGCCTTTAACCTGCTATACACCTCTCTCTTCTTCCAAATTAGATCCCCAATATCCCTCAAAAACCAAGGTTCCCTATCCCTGCTAATGTTGCCTTTGATCCTGACAGGAATATACATACTCTGTATTCTCAATATTTCACCTTTGAAGGTCCTCCACTTAGCGCACACAACTTGCTTGAAAACAACTTATCCCAAACCACACATTCTAGATCCTTTCTTATTTCCTAAAAATTGGCCTTTCTCCAATTTAGAATCTCAACCTGTGGCCCAGACCTTTCCTTTTCCACAATTAACTTGAAACTAATGGCATTATGATCACTAGACTCAAAATGACACATACATCTGTCACCTGTCCTGCCTCGTTCTCTAACAGGAGATCCAGTATTGCAATCTCTCTAGTTAGTATATGTTGATTTAGAAAACTTTTCTGAACATATTTGACAAACTCCAAGCCATCCAGCCCTTTTACAGTATGAGGTTCCAGCCAATATGTGGAAAATATCCTGCTATCATAACCTTATGTTTCCTGCAGCTTTCTGCTATCTCTCGACAGATTTTCTCTTCCAATTCTTGATGACTATTGGGCAGTCTATAATACAATCCCATGAGTGTGGTCATACCTTTCCTGTTCCTCAATTCCACCCATATAAAAGGTAAAGGTTCCATTATTGTCATGTAATACTACATTTAGAATGTAACATACATGAAATTCTTTAACTTTTATCTTCCATAATGCAGACCCAGTGCCTCTCATAGAAGCCGACAGCACCTGGTGTTCCTAGGCATTCTCCCCTCCAGTACTGATCAGGCTGCTTAGCTTCCGAGATCAGACAATCCCAGGCGAATCCAGGCTATGAGGTGTCTCAGTAGACACTGGTGTGTCCTGCCTGAGCACAGCTGTGATATTTCCGCTGATGAGTAATGCTATTCCTCACCTCTTAATTCCCCCCCTTATATTGCATCTAAAGTAACAGATGCCTGGAACGTTGAGCTGTTAGTCCTGCGCCTCCTACAACCAAGTTTCACTAATGGTCACAGTGTCATAATTCCACATGCCAATCCATGCTCTAAGCTCGTCTGCCTTTCCCACAATACTGCTGGCATTGCATACCAAACTTGTATTAGATCAATTCCCCAAAACAATGAAGCTTGACGTGTAGGGGTATGATACATTGCATGAGAAGCCAGATAAAAATGATCCTATCATTTACCCAATAAATACCCATATTTTTAAATCTTCAATTAAAAATACCAGAACTTTGAAAAGTTATTGATCCCATGCATACAGTTTTGCTAAATTCTAGAAATACTTCACCAAATGACGGCTGTTGTGGCGATACAACTTGTGATGCCTCTCAATGTATGTCTCCATTTACTGGATGTGTTAATGTATCAAGAACATAATGATGTAGGGAACAAAGTCACCTCAATGCCATGCAATAAACTGTATTAATCCAACCAACTAATTACAATTTTTTTGGCAGTAAATGAAAATGGTTAAAAAAAAGAACTGGAGATGCTGAAAGTCTGAAATGAAACTAAAATAGAAAACGCTGGAAAACTAAGCAGGCCAAGCAGCATTTGCGGAAAGAGAAACAGTGCCTGTTTTAAGTCCAGGACAATATTTTTGACCTTCTCTCAATCAATAGCAAAGTGAAAGGAGGAGTCATTGATAAAGCCATGAAGCAAAAGCTATTTACCAGTAACCTTCTCACCATTGCTCACTTATGCTGCCTGTGTGTTCTTCCGTTGTAGAGGCTGTCACTGGCCTGCTGCCGTGGTCACAGTCCCGTAGGGTCATCTCCTCTGTTTCTCCTTCTCAGTGGGGGGGGGGGGGGGTTCTCCCCATTTTCTAGTTCCCTGTGCCAATCCTCTGCTTCCCTGGAGTCTGATACCAATTGATGTCACTACCAGCACAGAAACTGCCATCTTGGGCCCAAAACCCACAATCACAAGATTTTAAAATAAAACACTGTTGGCTCCTTAATCAGGCTGATTAAAGCCTATAGGGAGCCATCGATAGTAAGACTGGGTTTTGGAGTTTTGTATTAATTTTATTTTCTGCCTCTTACCCTCTGTCATGACATTGGGGAGGATAACACCATTGCTCTGTTTTTGTGAAGGTGATAATCTAGAAAAATAGGCAATTCCTACAAAAAAGATGGGTTTGATCAATGGGGAAGTAGCATTAAAAAAACAGAATCTGAACCTAACCCAATAATCTCGGGTCCAGTTTATACTGAGACAAGAGGTATCTCAGGGGCTGGAATGGGCCTTCAAGCCCTCTCTCTCACCCCTGATGCTGTTGAATGATTCAATTTTATTTTATATTTCCAGAATCTACAGTATTGCACAATAGCCCTCTCATCCAAAATTATGTGCAAGACTCGATCAGAATAAAACGTGAGCCTCCTGGAAAGTTTCACAAATACATAAATTTAGGTGCCATTTAGTAATCAAAAATCAAAAGACTGCAGGAGCTGGAGATGTGAAATAAAGACAGGAAACCTTGGAAACATTCTGCAGGTCAAGCAGCGTCTGTGGTTTTCTCTCTCTGCTTTTGATTATCCCCCACATTTTCTGGGTTTTTTTATTGCCTTTAGTCCAGGATCAGAGGGATTTCAGCTGTTTAGATGCAGCTACATTTGGAGGATGCAAATTGAGTTTCCCTGATTAAAAAAGAAACCTGTTCTGTGAAACACAACCATCTTTAATTTTAACGTGAGAGTCAAATGATTTTTCAGCCAGTGGTTGATATTTATACATGGTATGATGAGAGGTGTCAGCTTCAGACACAATAATTCTATGGTTTTTTGTATAGTACGATCTTAGAGCTCATTCAGTGTTTTGATGAGGGAAAAAGTGATGAAATTCATTGCTTGAACATACTGAAGTGGGGGTGGTGCCTTTTAAAAGGCAACCTAATTCAACCTGACAACTTCTGCTGTTGGGGAAAAAAAAACTAAATTAGAGGGGTCAGAGAGTATCAGGGAAGGGAGGTGAGGTGCAGTTACTATTTCAAGGGAGAAGGTGCTCAGAATGATAACTAGTCCAAAGGTGGATAAATCTCCTGGACCAGATAGATTGCACCTTCAAGTTCTGAAAGAAGTAGCGAGAGATGGTGCAGGCATAGGTAATGATCTTTCAGGAATCAGTAGATTCTGGTTTGGTCCCGGAGGACTGGAAAGTAACTGGAAAGTTACCCCACTATTCAAGGAGGGAGGGAGGGAGGGAGGGAGGGAGGCAGCAGAGAGGAAATTATAGACCGGTTATCCTGATGTCAGATATTGGAGTTGATTGTCAAGGATAAAGTTGCGGAGTACTTGGAGGCACACGACAAGAAAGGCTAAAGCCAGCAGTTTCTTTGAGGGAAAATCTTGCTTGATAAACCTATTGGAATCCTTTGAAGAAGTTATAAGGAGGTTTGATAAGGATATGTAGTGGATGTTGTGTATTCAGGTTTTCAGAAGGCCTTTGACAAGTTGCCACTAATGAGGTTACTTAACAAGATTCGAGCCCATGGTATAATGAGAAACATACTAGTGAGGGTAGAACATTGGCTGATTGGCAGGAAGCAGAGAGTTAGAATACAGGGATTATATTCTGGTTGGCTTCCAGTTGCTAATGGTGTTCCACAGGAATCGATGTTGGACTGCTTCTTTTATGTTGTCCATTAATGATATACATTATGGAATGAATGACTTTGTGGCTAATTTTGCAGATGATATGAAGTAGGTGGAGAAGCAGGTAGTGATGAGGAAACACGGAAGCTGCAGAATTACTTAGATTTGGAGAATGGGCAGAAAAATTGCAAATGAAATACAATGCCGGCAAGTGTATGCTCATGCATTTCAGTAGAAAAATAAACGGGCAGAATATATTTTTTAATGGGGAGAAAAGGGATCTGGAATCCTCACGCAGGCTAGTCTGAAGATAAACTTGCACGTTGATTCAGTGGTGAAGAAGGCAAATGCAATGTCGACATTAATTTCAAGAGGAATAGAATGTAAGATCAGGGATGTGATATTGAGCCTTTATAAGGAGACATCACTTATAGTATTGTGAGCAGTTTTGGGCTTTTCATTTAAGAAAGGATGTGTTGATGTTGGAAAGGGTTCAGAGGAGATTCACAGGAGTGATTCTGGAATGAAAGGGGGGTTTGACAGCATTTGGCCTGTACTTGTTGGAATCAAAGAGAATGAGGGAGGATCTCATTGAAACATTTAGAATATTGAATAGCATAGTCAGAGTAGATGCAGAAAAGACAAGAGGGCACAACTCCAGGATTGTAGGGTGTCCACTTAGAACAGAGATGAGGAGGAATTTCTTTAGCCAAAGGGTGGTAAACTTGTGGAATTTGTTGCCACAGGCAGAGATTGATAGGTTCTTGATTAGCAAGGGGATCAAAGGCGTTGTGAGTTCATTCCTCGCTGGGGCTTCATATCTGTGAAGGGCCCTTGACAAAGTGGTGACTCTCTGTTTTCCTTACGGTAGACAAAGTTAAAGAATTTCATGTATGTTGCATTGTAAATGTAGTATTACATGACAATAATGGAACCTTTACCTTTATGGCCTTATGGGTCCAGGGTTCTGAATCCAGTCAGAATTTTGTACAAGCATTGTTGAGGAAATTCATCTGAACCTCATAATCTTAGAAAATAAATAATATCTGTCCTTTTGATAATGATCAGACACTCAGAACACAGAACCTCTGCAGTAGCCTTTAATATATATTTATTAATCAAAGGAATTGGTCTCAATGTGTCCTGCATTGCTATTCTCAGCTGGGCCAATGGTTTGATCACAAAAATTTGGCATAATAGTTTGAAACTGGGAGAAGCTTAACAAAAATCTGCCAGGGTTCCCCATACTATTAGCTTTCCTGTCAGCAGGAATCTGTGAACATTAATAGAGGAAAGGATCAGGGTTACGAGATGCTTCCTATGACTGCATGGCGAGCTGTGACAACATTAAGTTCACATATGGTTTGTAATCATCTGCGAGAAATCCCAGTGAGGTGTTGGTTGTGGAATCCATATGCCAGTAAGAGTCAAAGATCAACACTTACAGGGAAGAAAGGAGAAAATTTAAAAAAAACAGAAAATGTTAGTTGGAACCCTTGTAGATACTGAATATTTATGTGCTGCTCTCTGCATAGGAGATATTAGCTTTTTTATCTTGGCAATTCCTTCCTTTCTCCACTCTAATTATAAACACTGGATAAGAACCCTTTATTTTGAATAGTGAGTCCCCTTTTAATTTTACCCATCTCCGAATCCCACTCCTCACATTGAAGGCTTAATTGAAACCTCATAATACTTTGTGTGCTTGGTTATTGAAATTTTAATGTTCCAGGACGTGGAAGCTAAGGAATGAAAGGAAACAAATAGTAATGTCTTGGAACATATCCACATTACAAAGGAGAGTCTGGCATCCTTAAAGCAGACCAAAGTGAATAAATCCATAGGACCTGACCACGTATTTCACGGGAAAGGATTTCAGGGAAGACTTTAGAGGGGCACTGGCAAAGATATTTGCATCATCTTCGACTACAGGGTGAGGTACCAGAAAACTGGGGGATGGTTTAAGATGAGCATTTATTAAAGAAGAGCTGTGAGGACAAGCCGTAAACTACTGGCTGGTGAGCCTGACATCAGTGGTGGGAAAGTATTGGAGAGGATTCTGAGGGGCAGGACCTACTATCATTTGGAAAGGTAAGGAATGATTTAGGATAGATGGGATGGCATTGTACATAAAGATTAGGTTCCCACAAATTTAATTGAGTATTTTAAGAGATGAAAAAAGGATTGATGGGGGCAAGATATTGGACATTGTCTACATGGAGTTTAGAAAGGCCATTGTATAGGATCCCACTTGGTTGGCTCATCTGGAAGGTTATATCACATGGGATCTAAGGGTGATCTAATTAATTGGATTCCATATTGGCTTGGTTGTGGAGTGTCATTTTTTTTCAGATTGGAAGTCTGTAACCCATAGTGGGCTGCGGGGGTCAGCGCTGAGTCCACTGTTGTTTGTCATCTATATTAAATGATTTAGATGACAATATAGTCAACATGGTGTGTACGTTTGCAGATGGCACCAAAATGGATGGTATAATGGGCAGTGAAGTAGATTATCTGAGATTGCAATAGGATTTGTATCATCTGCGGGTATGCGCAAAAGAATAGCAGATGGATTTTAACTTTGACGAATTTGAGGGGTTGCATTTTGGGAAGCGAAATCATGCTAAAAGACTTGCACAGTAAATGGTAACAAAGGATGGGGTGTCATTAAACAACACTGAAAGCAAGTGTGAAAATGCAGAAAGCTCTTAAGGAGACACATGGTTGTGAGTAGTTTTAATTACAGGAGCAAGGATGCCTTGGTGAGATCACTCCTCGACTACTCTGTGCAGTTTTGGCTTCCTTACCTGAGATAGAATATGCTTGCTTGAGAGGGAATGCACTTAAAGTTCCCCAGAATGATTCCTGGGATGGTGGGACGGATGAAAAGATTACATCAAATAGGCCCTCATTCCTTACTGTTAAGAAAAGTATGAGAGGGGATGTCATTGAAATATACAAAATTCTACCAGAGCTTGACATCCTAGGTATTTACCTTGGGTGGTGGGGGCATGTAGTGAAGGCAGAATTCCAAAACTAGGAGTCATACTTGTAGAATATGGGGTAAATCATTTCAGATCAAGGTGAGAAGAAATTTCATCAATTGTTTGTTGAATATTCTGAAGAAGGATAATATCAAGATGTAGTGAGAGAGTTGGAATATTGGAATGGAGAAAGAAAAACAGCCATGATCATATTGAATAGTGGAACGTGTTTGACGGATGGAATGTCTGACTGCTGCTTTCATCTTTCTGTGTTTTTCTCTGTATTTGCTGCATCCATTGTTATCAATTTTCTACAATCTGGTTTTTAATATCAGAACCAATCAGTTTTTGACAATTGAAACCAGCATTGTAAACAATGAGAATTCAGTGCAGGGCTGCTGCAGTGTAATGTGATTTATTGACACACATTGAGTATATTTTAAGCACTCATGGATCAGGCAGTGTAATATATCCTTGAAACTCCTGAAGTTCTGAACAGAGCATGACCTGGAACTTTTGTATCTTGGTGTATTTGACCTACGGGTTCATTGGCAGTGCAGTTTTTCTTGTTTGCAACCATGGAAGATGTTTTATGCTCCAAAGCACATTGTTCACAAAGTAGCTTGAGAGGTGTTTGCTTTCACTATCTGTTAATTATTGGCATGGAAATTAACTAAAGCATGCATCTTTGTTGAAATAGTGTTTCCTCTTGTTTATTACAAGGCATTTGTTGTTTGTGCACAAGTTGCTCCGGTTTAATGTGCTTTTGATCTGCCCATCTGAAATTACTATATTTAAAAATTCTATCCATGCTTTTCACCAGGATCAGTTGTTTGAACGCTGACTCTACATTAAATTTAAAATGACAACTTGACATTTTTTCAAAAAACAAGTGATCTCCAGATCAGTAAATTATAAGGGGAAAAGCTCCCGTGGAGAACCTCACCAGCTCCATGTTGTTGTATGTGTCACTAATAGCTAGGATGTAAGCTTGTATCTGCGAACTTTCATACGTTCCAAACTTCTGGTCTTAAACTGTTGTGTTGCTTTACCTGGAGGAAGGGAAGTTTGACACAAACCATTTTCACAGCAGCTGGCTAAACATTGGCCTGAGGAGAGTTCATTCCCGAGCTCTCAACTTCGGAAGCAGGGACTGATAGGAGGACATGAAACCAGTGCAGAAATAACATTAGTCATGAAATTGTCAAGTCACCATTGTACACCCTTGTGTTATTACCTGAAGCTGCTGAATCCACAGAACTTCATTCCTGGAGTCAATGAGTGCCAGAGCAGACAACACAAGTTCACACAACTCTTGCTTGTAAATCTTGCCCGATTTTAACTTTCTCCATTTGAATTGGTTACATAAACTGTCTGTACTGTTCAAATTCAATCTGTCCTGCAAACCACTTGATTTTATCTGCCAGTAGTATATTGGGAAGTGCAATCTGCATAGTTTCAAGTGATGGCGCAGAGCAGCTGCTTTCCGTTTGATTGATGCACTTCTGCCACCAGACCTTGTAGGTCTTGCTGTAATTAATGGGGAAACATGGAAGATGTGAATTTTAACTGCTTTCTGCCCACAATATACAAACATGAATGCATCATGCTGGATTTTCTTCTGACAGGAATTCCAGGCTTACTCTGTCTTTGGAGATTCTGTGATCTGAAAGGATTGTCTGATTATGAATTTGTTTAATCTTAATCATTTTGGTTAAAAAACATTGCCTATTTAACATACTCCATTCATCAAAATAAACAAAACTGCAAAGCACATAAATAGCTGTTGCTCAATTATTAGCTGCTGCAAGCTGAACACAGGAGGCATCTTTATTCAATGATGTTCCTTTGATTACAGTTGTCATGCACCAATAAGATGATTTTTTCCAAGGAAATAAATTAAATCCTTTACCAAAATAGCAAGTGATGTTAATCATTTGAGCTCTAATAGCACAATCACAAGTTTCTGGCTTTCTCTATTTGAATGGGTTTGAAATTGGAGTCACCCCTTTTGATCACATAAATCTAATTTCTAACATTTGGCTGATATTGACAGCTCTGGTTTGGGGGATTAAGTATGCTTGAAATCCTTCAGCTCTAATGGGGTAAAATTACACTGCTGAGTATAAGCACGTGAATATTTAATTCAGTTGTCGGAAATTCCTTGCCCAGATTTTTTTTAACAAGACATTAAGTCACGAAAAATAAACATTCTGTTAAAATTGTTGACAAGATTATTTCTTTAAATGCTCCTAGTCTAATATCATGCATAATTTTACCAGGTAAATCCTGTGACATCAATGCTGTTTTTGAATTTTTTTTCAAATCTTTTCCAATATCCTTATTCTTTATCCCCTGCCCCCTGTGTCGTGAGCATGCCCCTGCAGACCCTCATTCCTCCAATATTGAGCATTTGTGCAGTGTTATTTCGTCATTGGTGCCCTCATGTTTCTTGGAAGGCACCTTAGCTTGCTGCATCAGTGAGAAATGAGAACAATGACAGTAACTGAGTCAGGAGACAATATCCTCTGTGTCTCCTTTTAAAACATTGCCATTTTCCCACATTTGCTTGTTTCCAAATCCTGTATCATCTTGTGTCTGTGTGTCTCTCTCACTCACTGCTTTAAACAAAATAATGAAGAACCCTCACAGAATAATCTAACCTAGTCCAATTGTTTTCACTATCTGTTAATTATTGGCATGGAAATTAACTAAAGCAATCTTATGCCTCCATTAGGGGTCACCAGTTTTGAATCGTACTAAAGGTACGTATCATTTGAAATCTTTAAAAAAATCAAGTGGATATATTTTATGAAAGATAAAAAAGTCACATTGCTTTAGTTGTTTTCACTCACTGCTCACAATAAGTGGGCAGATTCTTGATTTACTTCCTGGTGTTGAGAAGGGACTGAACATGACAGAAAGTGCTAAATCTTAATTTCTGTGGATTATTTTATGATCAGTGAGGGGTATGTTTTAATCAGTGACAATTTCACAAGTGCAGAGGAGGAAGAAGCTTCACCTTTGGTCTGCAGTTGATCTTCCAATACAAGGAGGCATGTGATACTGTGGTTTTTTTTCACTCTGTTCAGCTGCTTCAGGTTCTCCAATGTTAATGCTTCACAGGAATCAATGGGGCATTTTTATCTCTGTTTTCTGAAATTTCTTTGTATGTTTTGAAAGAAAAATCTAATTTAATTGAGCTGAATCCAAACAAAATTGACCCTGAATTATTGTGAATATAAATCTATTGATTGCTTCAGCAGGATTAAATGCAATCAAAGGCAATTTGATTTGAAGCCATGGATGTTGAGTTTTTAATATAGCCCTTGCTTTATTTCTTTGTGGTGCTCAATGCTATGCTTTTTGAATCTACGAGGGAGAAATTGTGACTTGATAAACATTGATCTCAGGGTTTCATAATGATATTGAGAAGAAATTTTTGTAGGTGAAAGGGCGGCGGTCACAGTTTTTTGACTTTGGGGTTAGAGACACATTTTCTAATAAGGCTCGCAGAATCTACACTGCAACAACTGCATGGCAACCATCGGTGAACTTGCTGAATATTGGTGCTCGTTATTGGGACTCCTCCCCTCCCAGTTTAGGGTCCTCTAATTAACAGGGCCAGGAATGGCAGCAGAAACCTCAGTTGCTAGAGCAACCTCAAGGTTCAAAAGGTCTTGCAGAATAGGTCGATGAAGGTGGCATTTTGAAAAGTTAATTATATTCTTTTAAAAAGAGGGAAGAAAGATTTAATAGGACTTGATTCACGGAAGAATGATCAGCTTTTAAATCACAGTTCTAATGGGAAAGTAAATTACTGGCCTGAAACAATAAAGGTGGAACAGAGCAGACAGATGTAAGAAACTCTGCTGTGGTCTTAATTGTGGCGGGTATGAGGGAGCAGTATTAAGAACCTGGAAACTGCAATATTAATAGAGTATTGATTACTGTCAATGCAGTGAAACAGAAATTAGCTTCAAATCAGAATCTTTGATTCATGAACGAGATTTATTTTTGTCTATTTCTTCATCAAATGGCCTTTTTTCATTGCTCTAAGCATTTTGGAATAATTTGAATGAATTGCATGGGAATTAAAGATTTATTTTGGATTTATTGGAGTTGCTGTTAGAATTGTGGACACTCTTGCATGTTATCAAGTCAAAGAGAAGATTTTCTTGAATGCAAACTCATCCTCTCCTGCCTACTACTTTTCTATTTAGTTTCTCACTGATCTTTCTACCTGAAGACTGATGTGGGAGGATCTGATGTTGGAGGATGGATATATGATACTCCTGAATTATTTGACTAAGTGACCATTATTATTCTGATGAAGAGGCTTCAAACTGAATTATTAGCTCTGGGTTTTTTTTTCCACAGATTCTGGCTGACCATCCAGTATTTTCTACTTTTATTTCTGATATGTATGAAATGAGTTAAAATGAGTTAAATGTTTGCATTTGACTATAAATAGTTTTTTTGTTAACATATTTCATGCAGTCTCTTGGTTACAGCCATTCTGAAGGTCATAGAATGCTTGCTAGAAACCAGATAAGCAATTCAGTTTTGATTTTCTTTTATTCTGCAGAGATGGATGGTCTTGGAATAGACTGAAAACTTTTATTGACCTTTTTAAGTATCATTTTAAGTATCTTTTTAAGCATCATTTAGTTGTATAACAAAGTTGTAATAATATAGGAACCATATAAGGTTTAATAATCCTTAGAAAAAGTCCATTCAACTTTAGTACAGACTATTTCTTGAACGAGTCATAAACAAGAATATTCCAGTCTCTCCAGGTGACTATAAAGGAAGATCGTTGTGACACATGTGCTGTATTTTATCTTTGAATTACTGATGACCATTTTCACATACAAGTCTAGACAGCATGCATTACCTTGTCACCTTACTATTTTGGTCATTATTGTTAAGAGATTCCTGTTCTCAGCAATTATATAACATCTAACCATATAACAATTTATGGCATGGAAACAGGCCATTCGGCCCTTCAAGTCTATGCCAGTTCACTCAAATAACTCCGCTAGATCCCCCCGCCGATTCTCCAGCCATAAACCTCCAACCCCCTCCTATCCATGTATATATCCAGCCTCCTCTTAAATGAAAGAATTGACTCTGTGAGTGAAGAAACATTCTCTAATGTTTCTCCTCAAATTTTGCCTCTTTACCCTCAATTTGTGTCCTCTTGTTTCAACCTCCCCTGCTCTCAGGGGGAAGAGTCCACTTGCATCTAGTTTATCTATTCCCTTCATAATTTTAAACATCTCTATCAAATCCCCTCTCAACCATCTGCGTTCCAATGAATAAAGTCTAAACCTCTTCAATCTTTCTCTGTACTCTAGGTATTTTAAACCAGGCAACGTCCTTGTAAATCTTCTGTGCATCCTCTTCACCTTATCTATATCCTTCCTATAATTTGGAGACCAGAACTGAACACAATACTCCAAACCTGGCCTCACCAATGCCTTAAACAGTCGCAGCATCACTTCCCAGCTCCTATACTTTATGCTATGATTTATGAAGGTTAACATACCAAATGCCTTCTTAACCACCCTGTCAACATGGGAATCCACCTTCAAGGAACACTGCACCATAACTCCAAGATCTCTTTGTTCTTGTGCATTCCCCAATGTCCTCCCCTTTACTACATATGTCCTATTTTGATTTGTTTTTCCAAAATGAAGCACCTCACACTTCTCTACATTAAATTCCATCTGCCATCTTTCAGCCCAACTCTCCAGACAAACCAAATCCCTCTGTAATCCCTGTAACCTTCCTTGCTATCCACCACTCCTCCTATTTTCGTATCGTCTGTGTATTTACTTACCCAGTTAACCACCCCAACATCGAAATTATTAATATTGAATTCACAAATTGATCAGACAAAATGTGTTTGAACTCTGGTTAATTTAGGTTGGGTCAGGACCACATCAAGCAGTCTCATCACGCATGAGTCATCATTACTGTGGTAAACCAGTGTATGTATGTTTAGCTGTCTGGGCATACCCATTGGCTGACTGTACCTGTGGCTCCTCCCCAGTTCAGGACAGTCGACCAGCATGGATGTGCCTATTGTGAAAAAAAGCCTGTCAGTTTTACATAACTTCCAATCTTTAGGAGTTTTTGATGGTGCATCAACTACCTTGAAGTTAATTACCTCAGTGCTGACCTCTGGACATAACTTGTATAAGTTGCCCGGAACTCTTTTATTGAACAGTAAAGGATGATTGAAACAAAAGTCCTATGAAGCTTGTCTTTGAGGTTTTAACTCTAACAACATAATATTGCTGTCAAATGGCTTATCATTTTTTGAGTAAAGGCTTTGATTTAAAATATTTATTAAAAATGTTATTTGTCATGGGCAATTTTTCAGTAGTCAGGATAGCCAAAAATTAAGAATCTATACAATGCCATGCTATTTTTTTGCTCTTTGAAACAATTCCTCACCTCTCAGCCAAGTTGTCATTTAGGACACAGAAGCTGAAGGGTCCACTTAAATTATTCTTGGTGGCTCAACACCTTTACACCGGAATCATTCTTGTTTCTTTCCTTTGTATCTTCCTTGCTGTTGAACCATGACTCCCAAGATCTTACACACCAAGAGTGCACTTGGAGGACAGATGGATGAAGTAGAAATAAAAATGCTGCACAGGATATTTCCAAAATGCTGAATCAAAGGTATATAGATACATGTGAAGTGAGAGAAAAGTTATAGGGGCAGAGGGAGAGGCAGGGGTAAAGGAGCAGCAAAGTTTGCTATGGTACTCTAGTTCATATTCAACGCAATCAAGTTCACTGAAAGCAGATATCTGGTCATTCACAGGTTATTGTAGGATCTTTGCCTCCCAATGACTTATTAATGAAGTCTTCTTTGGCTTGGCTTCGCGGACGAAGATTTATGGAGGGGGTAAAAGTCCACGTCAGCTGCAGGCTCGATTGTGGCTGACAAGTTTGATGCGGGACAGGCAGACACGGTTGCAGGGGAAAATTGGTTGGTTGGGGTTGGGTGTTGGGTTTTTCCTCCTTTGTCTTTTGTCAGTGAGGTGGGCTCTGCGGTCTTCTTCAAAGGAGGTTGCTGCCCGCCAAACTGTGAGGCGCCAAGATGCATAGTTTGAGGCGATATCAGCCCACTGGCGGTGGTCAATGTGGCAGGCACCAAGAGATTTCTTTAGGTAGTCCTTGTACCTCTTCTTTGGTGCACCTCTATCACAGAGGCCAGTGGAGAGCTCGCCATATAACACGATCTTGGGAAGGCGATGGTCCTCCATTCTGGAGACGTGACCCACCCAGCGCAGCTGGATCTTCAGCAGCATGGACTCGATGCTGTCGGCCTCTGCCATCTCGAGTACTTCGATGTTAGGGATGAAGTCGCTCCAATTAATTTTGAGGATGGAGCGGAGACAACGCTGGTGGAAGCGTTCTAGGAGCCGTAGGTGATGCCGGTAGAAGACCCATGATTCGGAGCCGAACAGGAGTGTGGGTATGACAACGGCTCTGTATACGCTAATCTTTGTGAAGTTTTTCAGTTGGTTGTTTTTCCAGACTCTTTTGTGTAGTCTTCCAAAGGCGCTATTTGCCTTGGAGAGTCTGTTGTCTATCTCGTTGTCGATCCTTGCATCTGATGAAATGGTGCAGCCGAGATAGGTAAACTGGTTGACCGTTTTGAGTTTTGTGTGCCCGATGGAGATGTGGGGGGGCTGGTAGTCATGGTGGGGAGCTGGCTGATGGAGGACCTCCGTTTTCTTCAGGCTGACTTCCAGGCCAAACATTTTGGCAGTTTCCGCAAAACAGGACGTCAAGCGCTGAAGAGCTGGCTCTGAATGGGCAACTAAAGTGGCATCATCTGCAAAGAGTAGTTCACTGACAAGTTTCTCTTGTGTCTTGGTGTGAGCTTGCAGGCGCCTCAGATTGAAGAGACTGCCATCCGTGCGGTACCGGATGTAAACAGCGTCTTCATTGTTGAGGTCTTTCAAAGATTGAAAAGAAGTATTATACTTCAAAACAGCTTTAAAATGGTTTGGAATGACTTGAGATATCTGAAGTGTTGTATAACTGCAAGATATAGTTCTAGTTTCCTCTCAATGTCTTCCTGTTATTTTGTTCCTTCGTTCCTCAATCATTTTGATCAGTTCTCCAACCAATGTGGAGCATTTACCAGTGTTTAAAATGTAATTGGTTGTTTTATTTTTTTATTTGAAATTAGCTGCTTAAAATCATTTTCCCTTTGTGTGGTCTTTTATTTATCTTCAACATGCCTGTGAAGTTGACAATACCCTGAAGAAGGGAAAGGACCAGAGACCTGGTTCACAGGGTCTCTGCCACCCATGTCCTGCACAAAGATTTTGCTGAGCCTCACAGAAACATTCCATAGCAGGTCTGGAGCAGTGCAGCAAAATTAAGGAAGCAGGGAATCTCCTGTTTACAGCATGCTGAGATTTCAGGAAATCTGAGGCAAGCGCATGCACCATTGATTCAGTTGATTACGCTATGATGATACAAGTGCCTTTTTCCCACTTGTCCCTTTCTCTGATTTCCTTTACTTCAGCTGGTCTTGGTACACATTTAATATCATTATCTAGAAGGTCAAACTCTTGACCTCACTCGTTCCTGAACCCCTCATCCTTGGTATTAAGATTGTCACTTCCATTTGTTCAAGCTCTTTCAACAATATTAGCAGCTGTTTCTGCTTGTAACAGTGCCTTTTAACGTGATAAAAATCTCATAAGAATGGTTTATCTAAATCTGATGCCAAATGAAGTAGACACCGGCTCATTGGATCAAAGAACTAATTTTTAACAGTTGCTTCAAGGAGGGAAGAGAAGTAAAGAGGTAGAGGAAAGGGCAAAGCTTGGGTTCCAGTTGGTTCCAAGCACAACTGGTAGTGGCAGAACATAGTTAGTGACGTGGAAGAGGCTGGAGAAGCGTGAGTGCGCTGGAAGGTTCAAGAAGATGACATGGAGGCAAGGCCTAGTTGAGGCTATAGGGGGATTTTAGGATGAAAGGATGGAACTTTAAAATTGAAGCATTGGGACTTGTATTGGTCAACAAGCATTGTGTAATGGATGAATGTGATTTGGTGAAGTTCACATGTGGAGGCCAAGTTTTGAATGACCTGGGTTTCAGGAATGTGGAACAGCATTGACACCTATATTAGAGTAGTCAAATCTGGAATTAACATTCAAATAGACGAGGCTCCAGATGAACTGAGGCAAGGGCAGTGGTGGGTGACATAACAGTTAAATAAATGTCTTTAGTAATGGAAAAGCTATGTGGTTCCAGGTCTAAACCTCATTTCATTGTTGGATATGGACTAAGCTTAGTTCAGTTTCAGAATGGTTCTAGGGAGAGAATTGGAGCTTGCATATTGGGAAATGACTTCGTAATAGTGGCTTTGGTTGTATCAAAATTAGTTGAAGGAAATCTTTGTTCTTCCCATCCCAGCAGTCTAACAATTTTGGGAGAAGAGTTGTAAACTGGTGATCTCAGGGTTGGGAGATGTGATGGTCAGTGCTGGCCTTCAGTTGGTCACTTTGTCATGACCATGAATGCATGTTCAGTAGTACATTTTTTTTAATCAGGAGGTTCAAAGGTTCCTTTTATTGACAGGTAAATAATACAATAAAAATCTAATATACATGATAAACCAACACTGGTCTGCTGCAAGGCAAGTAAAGAGTTGCCATGAGCATTTCTGCTATCTCTAACAACAGGAGAAAGTAAAGCAAAAGAGTGTCTATGGATTCCCCTCCACTGCAGGACATCTAAGATCTGTAATTGTGGCAATAGTAAAACCATTCAGGGCCTCTTGAACTGTTCATTTCTCGAGGACATGGCATATGCAGTCCGGGATCTTGCTGTGGCTAGCTCACAAGCTTTGCTTATCACTGGAAAATTTGAGAACTTTTCCTGATGCAGGATCTCTATCTGAAATATTGACCATACCTCTGCATGGGCAGATGCTGCCTCACCCTGAGTTCCTCCAGCAGTTATTTTGTTCCATATTACAGCACATGTGCCATCTCTTGTGTTTCTAGAACTTTGGATGGACTTGACAAGAAGATTAAAAAAAATAATTCTGACATTTTCTTCCATTTTCTACTTTTCATCCTTTTAATTTCGGACAGATTTTTGTTTTGTATGTTCTTCTGAAAGTATGTTTATTAACTATTTTATCTCCATTATACTTGACTTAAGTGCACCACTTTCCTTGTTCTCTTGTCAGTAATGGATCCACCCAGTTTATCTTCATTCCATTGAAGAATAACATGTTCCTGCTTTAGATCTTGTTGAAGCCAAAAGAATTAAAAATTTTCTCATAATGTAATCAGATATCCCCATCAGTTCTATTACTTCTAAGCTGTGGAAATGTATCTTCTGAGTTTGGCATGGCTTCAGTCTTTCTCAGTTTCTACTTTTGACACATCACAAGGTCCACTCAAAAGAAATTTGAATGAACATCAGTTTGGTTTCGTAAATACTCAGGTCAGCATCTTGCGCATGGAACTATTGCCAGGTGTGTTCTGTTGTTGATTGATCTAAAACGATTGGGTACATTCAGATTGTATATACGCTGGAGGCCCATCCCCGATAAGATTTAATTGCAGGCTGCATGGATGCCTTACGTTCTCAGCACATTTTGGCAAGAAGTAAATATAATCTTAAACAAGTTACTAGTCATGGTGAGCCTTATATTTTCATAGCAAAGAGAAAATGCGATGATTTAGGAAGCAGAACTGAAGCATAATGTGTATTCAATTTCTCTCAGCCCCTTCAGGATTTAAAAAAAATGCTATTTCCTATTCTTTTGGTTTCTCTTCCAAGCTTATGATTTCCTTGGCTTTATTTGGAGGTAGGATTCTTGCCAGACTTGTGGCAGGAACATTTGGGAGAATCTGAACTATGGAGTAATGTTTTTTTTCTTATTAAAGAAGCAAATAGAATTAGGCATTTTTATGCTCTTTCATGGAACAAAACAGTTGTTTGGAAGGTTCTGCTTTTGCAGTTAGATCAGGGAATTGAAATGCTCCAAGAGCCAAGCAGTCCTCCCAAGAGTCACTACCTCTCTGCAGATGGTGGGAAACTTGAATATCTCATTTAACCAGCTGCAAACATGAGCAAGCAGCTGCTGCTGGTATTTCCTGGCAATGAGACGACCCTAAGCAAGGAGAAGTTTACTGGGCTCTGATTGGGGGCACAGGAGCACACTGGAGTGCTAATATTGACATTCGTGCAACCGTTGAGACAGCCTGTTCAAATGGAGGATTTGGCAACCATGAGCATTCGCTGCTGAGTTCTCAGTTTTAAAAAAAACCCCATAAATACCGTATTTCTGTAAATATACCTCGCTGGCCTAAATTATGCTGTTGTCATTTACAAGAGATCATAACTCCACTCAAGTGGGAATGCCAAATGATGGTGCCCATTGTGAGGCTATGAATTTCCAAGTTACTTTTAAAGCCAGAATGGGATTGAGTTCATCACCTTTTTGGTGTTTCCAGCCCAGATTCTGCTCTTTAAAACAAAATGCTGCAAGAAATATTGGTATTGCCCTGATGGTGAAATAATTATTCACAGGCTACCATGTGTGGAACAGACATATGTGTTCACTTAAGCTTCATCTGTCAATTTGTTTCTTTCATTCAGTACAGTTCAAAGATATTAAAAATATTGTTTTGAACATCAACATCACCACTGGCTGCAGAAAAAAGTGTAATTACATTTCAACTTGACCCAATCACAATATAATATGTCAATATTTATTGTCCGGCCTAAAACTGATTTTATGGAGTATGCACAACTTCAACTGTCAGCCCTCAGGGATCAAAGGTGCATTCCTAATATGTCACTCCTCTGTCCATTTAATCCACGGGGAACTGAAAATGGAAGTTTTAAGTGGTGAAAAAGTTAATTGATTGGACTGTTTTAACAATGTTATCAACTTATGGAGTTTATTTTGCATACAGTTGCACAAAGCAATTTTGAAGGGGTGGGTAGGGGAGGAGGGAGGGACAATAATACAGAGTTGAGTGTGGATAAAATTATTTTGTTTGCAAGATTATTTGATGTAAGATGCTAAAAAGATGGTCTGACTGGAGACCGGACCGGGGAAAGGTTTAAGGAACGACCTCTATCATTTGTTTGAATGGAGTTTTAAACGATCCCACCATGGATGAATTACCTCACAAACGATCGTCACTACATGGTAGAGGCACGTAAATCACTTGACATCAGTTGTGCACCATTTACATCCTGCTGTATCTAGACTAATCAAATTTGTCATGCTGTCTCCATTTTTACACTCTTAGCTTCTGGAATCGTCCTACATTTCACAGGGTTTTCAAGATAGCAGTGCAAAGCACAAAGCTACTCGCACTAAAAGAAGTAAGAGAATAGGCAAATGTGACCGAGTTAAAGACTCAGTGCCACCCGCCTGCTGGGTTCGTTCCACAGATCCTGACACTGGATTGAAATCCTTCCGTCCACTGATGCCAGGTGGAGTTCTGAGCTATATATATTGGTGAGTTGGATCAGCCATTCTCAACTTTCTTTTGGCTATGGCCCCCTTAGAATTCTGCTCAATGTTTATGGCCCCATTCCCTGTGAAGTGGTCAAATTTAAAACATGGAAAATATTTTTATTTTTTTCAGTCCATGCTCCCCCTCCCACCCCCAGGGAGAACATACAGCCCCAGTTGGGAATGGTGAGTGAGATGATGCCACAAAACCCACTGGCCAATGTTTCTCAGCTCGATATTTTGCTCATCTTCTTGGGATTTCAGGATATTAGAAACTTTTATTACACACAAGAAATTGCTAATTGAAGTTCGGTCTACACAGAGGAAATACCTCCACCAAACACAGTCACTCCCTTCCCTTATCTGGGCTGCAAGTCTGAATCAGTTGGTTTCAGCATGACTTTCAAGGCGGTAATTCTTCAGCATAAAACTTAGCTTGAATAATCATGAGGCAATATTTAAATTTGTGGAGAGCAATGTGACAAGAGCATGTGACTATAGTGTTTGGTTCCATGTCTTGCACTGTTACAATATTGACAAGGCAATACAATCTGTTCGAATGTTGACATGAATATTCTGTAAAAGTCTGACCAAAAACTGGGACTGTGAGCAATGACACACATAAATTCACGCACTTACACTTTCCTGCAGGGGTGGCTGAAGTATCAGGCTGCATTTCATGTTCAAACCTCAGTAATGATTCAGGATTTTGACTGTTTCACCAGCAAAGAATTTCAATGTAATTGACCTAAACATGTGCCTATTAAACCATGTTTAGATCACAATGGATTAAATTGACAGAGGAGTGGCATATTAGGAATGCATGTTTGATCCAGAAAAACTGATGGTTGAAGTAATCCATACTTGTCCAACTTGAGGCAAAGGAAATGTATGTTTAATTGTTACTATAAATGTTCGGACATCATTTGTGATGGTTCCATTCATTTCAGTGAGCACTGTTCCCAGGAAAAGAATTGGCAGTTTGGTGGTGTGCTCAACTGATGAATTGCTGCATGTGGTAAACCAGAATGGGTCAAGGGCGAAGTTGTTGCGTTGATGCCCTTAGAAAAAAAAAGATAGAGCGAGGTAGTGTGTAAGATCTGGTGAGGAAGCTCAGCCTGAAGGTTTGTCCGTAAGTGCAAAATTGACAAGGTTTAATGAGGAGAAAAGTTCAATTTGAGAGGGAAGTGTGATTCTATTTTCAATCACAATCTCACACATTTGCTTGAGGAAAAAGCACAAGCAAATGAATCACAACGAAACAGGTAATTTGTTTAAAATTATAACAGATTTTTTGGAAAATAAAAGCTACTTTATTAATAATTAATGGCGGCTTCCTTGTACTTCTTTGAGGACAGAATGTCAATATCTTATGTAAATCTTAAATTCCAGCATGTGATCACCTCCTCAAATACCTTTGAAACATGCATTTATTTTTAAGTAGTTGGTGTTTCTCAAAGTGAGCACTTGTCTGCGGTTGGCAGCATCTATTAACTGAAGCAGTTTTAATTGAATGGAAAGGTGACAGTCTTCTCTCCTCGTATATCTAAAAGATATTTTATCGGTACATTTCTTGGCTGCTCTCCAGTTTTCAGAAGTAAATAAATGACTGACGATCATTTAAACGTCTTTTTAAAGTTTAAAAAAAATATTTATTGACATAGAAACAAATGTATAATACCCAAAAGATTATGTACAGTTATTCTCAGATAATGTAATGTAATTTCTATGAAGGTGGGATCAGCGGGTCATGGAACGGTGATGTGGGTTGGTCTCAATAAATGTCATAGTCCTTGTGTCATAGAAAAACACCACATGGAAACAGGCCCTTCAGCCTGCCAGGTCTATGGCAGCCCTCACTTAATGCAGCAATTTATATTTACACTAATCCAACATTAATCCCATTTTAAAATTCTCCCTATATTCTCATCAACTCCTTCCCCCTCCCCCCCCAAGTTTCTGCCACTTTTTTTTACACTGTGCAAGTTGCAGCAGCCAATTAACCTCTCAGCAAGGTAAGATGCTCAGAAAAAGGCCTTGGTTCTCCCATGGAAAGGTCCATGTATGCAAGATTGTCCTCCAATCAGTGACTCCTTGCTCTGGGCTTTGGTGAAAGGGCATTCAGAAAAATTGATCAGCAGGGACTAGATGCAAAGGTTCTCCTGTTGATTCCAGGAGACTTGATGCCTGCTTTCCCCATGCACAGATGGAGACAAGTCCCAATACATTCCAATTGATGCACGCTGTCACAGAAGGCCCCAATTTCTGAATACTGACTTTGCTTATAGATCTTAGAAATTGGACATAACATTTTTCTTCAAAACATGTCATCACTGCCACGGCCAGCTTTTATTGCCCAACTCTAATGGCCCATCAGAAGGTGATGGTGGGTGTGGACCTTCCAGAATTGGACCTGATGACTGCGAAGGAAAGATGACATATTTCCAAATCAATGTGGTTTACAAGTTGGAGAGTTCTCAAGTGAGTGAAGCCCGATTCTTTGTCTGTGGATTTGGGCAAAGCTTTCAAAGAAGCCAAAGTCCAGTAACTATGTGTGCTGGTGATGGAAAGAATGAGTGTGTGGGATGGCATTCTACAAGCAGCTTAGAGCAATGGACTTCACAAGGTAGAGTAGAACTGCAGGTTCATTAAAATACCATTATTAATACTAGTTTAACATTTGTGAGGAAGATGTGAATTAATTCAGAATACTGTTATGGGTTATATTATATATATGTTTTTAAAATAAATAGATAGTGGGGGTTTAGTGTAGATCACTTCACTAACAGATACGTACACTTCACATCTCATTTAAAATGCAAGAGTTTTGCTGAAGCCAGACATTCAGGCTCTGTGACTCTGCAGAGACAATGAAACTGCTTGGAAAGAATTTCAAAAGTGGGTGCAAATGGAAAGGTGTGGGCTCAAGTGCTGATAAAGATCTTTCAAGGATTGGGTTTGGAGCCTTGGGAGGAGTCATTTGGTTTTTACAAGCAGAGAGAGGAAAGAACAAATAGGATTCTTATCTTAGAGAGAGAGAGAGAGAGAGAGAGAGAAGTTAGTTCTGCAGTAGCTTTTGAGGTTGCAACATGACAAGCTGGCAGGCTTGTTGAAAACCCCATTTTGAAGACGGGCTGTGAGTTCTGAGTTCAGCCTGTTGAAAATCCTTGTGGTCCTTACAAGAGGAAATGGTTGGCTGGAGTGTTTCACCTGAAATAAGGGAAACAAGAGGAACTCTGTGATGACCTGGAAGAAGAGGTTATCATTTGGAAAACCCATGATGGGGAAAGTTTCTTCGGCAAGACACTGAAATTACTGATTGGAAGAAATCAGTTTGTGTGTGTCCAACGAGCAACAAATCTTTCTCTGAAACCAACAAGAACCTTCCTGAGTGGTAACCAATTACCTTTAAGCACCAGAGCCTGGTGAAAATTCATAAATGTTAAATTCTGTGCACAGTATAAGAATTGCCTGATACCAGTGAACTTGGAGGAATGAGAAGTGAGATTGGACTGTGAATCAAAGAACTTCCTGAACATATACACATCAAATATACATGCGCTTAGAATTAGAAGGGGGTTAAGTTACATTAATAGTAAGTTAAGATTGATCTTGTTATCATGTTTAAAGAAAATTAAAAGCAACTTTTGTTTAAGTAACCATTGTCGTGGTGAATTTTTATTGCTGCTGGGTTTTGGAGTCCTCTGGGCTTGTAACAATACAAAGAGGTATTGTATTGTAGGAGGTTCACTCGGATGATTGCAAGATTGAAAGGGTTATTATATAAGGAGCATTTGACAGCTCTTGGCCTGTACTCATTGTGAATTTAAGAGAATGAGGAGGAATCTCATTGCAAGATTTTGAATATTGAAAGGCATGGATAAAGTAGATGTAGAAAGGTTGTTACCCATAGTGGGAGAGTCGAAGACAAGAGGGCACAACTTCAGGATTGAAGGGCATCTGCTTAGAACAGAGATGTGGAGGAATTTCTTCAGCCAGAGGGTGGTAAATGTATGGAATTTGTCACCAAAGGCAATTGTATTGGGTGTATTTAAGGCAGAGATTGAGAGGTTCTTGATCAGCCAGGGCATCAAAGGTTATGGGAAGACAGCCGGGCATTGGGGTTGAGCAGGGAACTGGATCAGCTCATGATTAAAAAGGTGGGGCAGACTCGATGGGTTGAATAGCCTATTTTTGATCCTTTGTCTTATAGTACTTAGATAAAGTAAATTTTAATTTCTCCACCTTAAAATTGATTGAAACCTAGCCTCAATTCAACAATCCTGACTGTTAGCTCTGGTGTTCTCTTCCTAAGCTTCCCTTCCCACTTTCATAATCTACCATTCCCAGTTTGATTCAGAATCCTCCTCACAGGTCACACACACTGGGAAGCATTAAAATATTCAGTAGGATCCCTGGCTAAGGTTTTACCCTAGACGTGGTGGCTCCCGCAGTGCAGGACTCCTTCAGTGTGCAATGTGGTGTGGGGTCTTGGATTTTTGTTTTGTTGATTATAAAGCTGAGTTTTTAATCCCCTGAAATATTTTTTTCATGTATTCTGCTCAAAACAAAAATGAGGAAGGTTAAGCCAAGATCTTACTAATCTGTCTGAAATGACAGGTTTTAATTTTTATCATTGCAATCAGCTTTGTTAACAAAGAATCTTAGTACATGAGAAAATTATTACTTGTATATAATGTATGTCATACTGTAACTGTGGTGAGTAGTCACTTGCCTTGCTTTGAGAAATGCAAATCTTTGCCTTTGCAGGGAAAGATTTTTGTGTATTTTGTACAAGACAAGAAATTGAATATTGAATCCTGAAAGACGTTAAAGGTTTGCTATTTGTAAAGACAGAGTGTTTGCTGGACAATCTGACCCTAATATATTTGCCTGAGATTCCTTTGTTGACACTTCCTTGATGTAACATGCACAGTGATCCCTTTGGCTAATATAATCTGCAGTCATTTTAAGGTTTTGTATTCTGACTGAAGAAGAGACTTCTCTCTGGCCTAGAGTACATCAGTAGGGACAGTGTAGAGGGGCTATTGAAGAAGACAGGCAGAATGTAGATTTGGGCAGAGAAATGGTAGATGGAGGTTAATCGAGACAAGTGTGAGGTGTTGCACTTTGGGAGTTCAAATGTAGAGGGAAGATACACCAAGGGTACGTCTATTCATTCTCTGTATGATCCCCTACGGTGCAGGACTATCAACAACATTGATGTGCTGTGGGCCCAGCTCCAGGTCCATAGCTTCCTGAGAGTGTTCACACAAGTGGATAGGGTGGTAAACAAGCTATATAGAGTGCTTGACTGCATTGAGTATAAAAAATAGGGAAGTCATGTTCAAAGTCAAAACTCAAATTTATTGTCAGAGTATAAACAGGACATCACATATAACCCTGAGATTCTTTTTCCTATGGGCCAGACTGTTATTGGTCATTCCAGCTGTACTCAAGCAAAAGAGAGAAATTTAAACAAACTGACTGTGCGAATACAGAAAAGTAAATATTCAGTAATAGAAAATGTGCAAAGTATGTGAGCTCTAATAAGTCTCTGATAGGAGTCTGATGGTGGAGGGATAGCAACTGTTCATGGACCTGGTGCTATGAGTCCTGTGGCAGCTATACCTCTTCCCTGATGGCAGCTGTGGGAAAAGAGTTTATCTTGGGTAGTGTGGATCTTTGATTGCAGCTGCTCTCCTTTGACTGCATTCCAAGTAGATTTTCTTGATGGTGGGGTGAATTTTGCCTGAGATATACTGGGCTATGACCACTATTTTTGCAGGGCTTTCCACTCAGAGGTATGGGGTGTCCCATAAGAGTGTGATGCAGTAGGTCAGCACACTTTCCACTACGCATCTGTGGAAGTTTACCAAGGTTTCTGATGTCATTCCGAACATCCGCAAAAACCTGAGGAAACACAGGTGCTGATGAGCTTTCTTCACGATGACATTAGTATGTTGGGTCAAGGAAAGGACCATGATAGTAATACCCAGAATTTAAATTTGCTCATTCTCTCCAAGTCTGATTCCCTTAATGATCACTGGATCTAACCCTAACCCCTTGAAAAGACTATAATCAGCTCCTAGGTTTTGGTGACCTTGAGTGGGAGGTGTTGTTAGTACACCATTCAATCAAGTTTTCAATCTCCCTCCTGTATACTGACTCATCATCCCTTTTTATGCAGCCCTCAACTGGGTAACATCAGCAAATTTATAGATAGTATTCTTATCATACTGAGTTCTCTGGTTATAGGTGTAAAGTGAGTAAACTAGGCGGCTAAGTATGCAGCCCTGTGGTGCTCCGGTACTGATGGAGCTTCTGGATGTTTGCTTCTTTGCTGTCCAGGTGTTCCAGGGTTGTGTGTAAAGCCAGTGAGATGGCATCTGCCATGGACCAGTTACTGCAGAAGGCAAATTGGAATGTATTCATGTCACTGCTCAGACAGGAGCTGACATGCTTCAACACCAGCCACTCAAGCCACACTCTTCTTGGACCCTGGTATAATTGAAGCCTGGTTGAAACAAGTGAGTACATTGCCCTGTTAGAATGAGATGTTGAAGATATCCATGAAAACACTGGCCAGTTGGAAGGGGGGCAGTGCTAATTTTTCAGGTGCCGGAGCTCACCAAAAACAGCGATAAGGAGGTCTCATGACACCTGGCCTTGGTGGCCAACATGTTGTATTTAGTGTTGTATAATTGAGACCAAATGGTAGTATGAGAAACGAAGAAGAAGGACTGCTCACCTGACGTTGCAGAGTACTGGAACTGCAGGGCGGAACTATCAGAGGTTGAAGACATCATCAACAAAGGAAGTAAAATCCTTATCCCAAAACGTCTGAGAAAAGAGATGGTAAAAAGGATCCATGGAGGACATCTCGGAATCAAAAAGTGTAAGAAAAGAGCACGAGAGGTGATGTACTGGCCATGAATCAACAATGATATAACAAATGAAGTGTCAAACTGTACAAAATCCCGGAAATATCAAGAAGCAATCATGCAAAACCACTAAAACCTCAACCAGCACCATACAGACCTTAACAAAAGGTAGGCGCTGACCTATTCAAATGTCAAGGGAAGGACTATCTTGTAGTCACAGACTATTACTCCCTCTATCCAGAGGTGTGTAGACTGAACACCACTACTGCAGATGCTGTAATAACAGGTATGAAAGCCATATTCTCCAGACGTGGCGTGGCAAGTGAAGTCTTCACAGACAATGGACTCTAGTTTTACAATTCAAAGTTCCGACATTTTGCCAAAGAGTGGGACTTTGTGCACATCATGTCAAGTCCTCATTTTCCACTGTCCAATTGTCTAGTGGAAAAATCAGTACAGTCAGTGAAAAGACTGATGAACAGGGCAAAAGACAGTGGAACAGACTTCTACCAGAGCAAGCTAGTATACCGCACAATGCCGCACGAGTGTGGTATGTCACCAGCACAACTCCTTATGGAAGTTAAGCTAAGATCAAACTTACCCATTCAAGAGAACCTCCTAAAAACAAAAGAGGGGAAGAAGTGAAGAAGTTCAAAGAACAACAGAAACAAAAGCAAAAGTGTTACTTTGACAGTGGAACAATAAACCTACCGGAACTCTACACTGGTGACCAAGTATAAGACAAAACAAACTTATGGACTCAGAAGGGAAGTGTCCTTAGTGAAGTCCAACCAAGATCATACACCATTCTGACAGATGAAGGTGCTGTTCGGCGAAGAAATTGTCAATATCTTCAAATGGTACCAGCCATAGTAGATGGAAAGACGGATACTGTTGAACAACCTGAATACACAGCTGAGAAGACATCATCTGAGGCAACAACTCAGATTAAAGGACAATCAGCAGGAGATCATCAAGACATGTGAATCCTCCTAAGAGACTCACTGGGCAAATTTAAAGACTCCTGTTATAGAATGAAGTAGTGCTATCTTATTCGCTCATCAAGTTTTAATGTTTGTAAATGTGAACACACAAAACATGTTTAAAAAATGTTAACAACGTTGATAATAATGAAAATGTAAGTTCTTGATGTTAAAGTTAAAATTGCAGAGTTAAACAAAGTAAACATGTTAGTTACAAGTGAGCTACTTTTGTTTTAAGAAAGGGAGATGTAATGATAGTGATCATGGTTGCAATCCAACTAGCAATGACTTACTGTTTGATTAGACTTGGGTGCAAGCAGGGGGTTGACACACAGTATGCTGAATCTGTAATGGAGACTTGCAGCCTCATGGTCTGCCTCATGGTGCTGCTTACAACAACTTTAAAGTAAAGAACCTTTTCCTTCATCCACGTGTGGTCTAAGAACTCACACATACGCTGAGCTATTGGAGCCCCATTATGGGCAATTCAGGTCAACCCATTACAGGAAGGATTTGGAGGCTTTGGAAAGGGTACAGAGTAGATTTACCAGGATGCTGCTTGGATTAGTGGTACGTGTTATGGGGAGGGGCTGGATGAACTTGGATTGTTTTCTCTGGAGAGTATGGGGCTGAGGGGAGACCTGATAGACATAGATAGGATTGACTGTCTGAATCTTTTTCCCCAAGTGTCAAGGTGAGGGGGTGGGGGGATGTGACGAGGGGTCATCTAAAGTGGCAAGTTGTTTTACTGAGAAGCTGTGTGATAGGTGCTTGGGATGGACTATTGGGTTGGTGATGGAAGCAGATACAGTACATTTAAGAAACTTCTAGATAGAGCCATAAATATGCAGAGTTATAGTTTAATTTAACCTCATGTTGTGGCGTGAATAAAAGCTTTCACAACTGGAGGGAGAACACATGCTTTTATTAGCTTATAACAAATAGTAGGGTTATAGATGGGGGCGGAGCCAGCCATCAGCACAACCCATCTCAGTTCACTGCATTTACCCCTTTCTTCAGAATTAGGGTTCGAGGATGAAGGCAGAGAACACAGATTCAGCAAGAAAAAAATCAAAATATAAGCAATTATTTACAGATTTAAATGATCCGGGAATCTGGAAATCCTGGAGGAGTGCCTCAGCACCGGTGGGCCTTGGCCTCCTTGAGTCTCCTGGTCCCCTCGTTGGGGAGGCGTGGTGGGCGGTAGGGGAATTACTCTTCCTCCTGAACTGAATCTCCCCCTGATTGGAGGTGGTGAGAAAGTGTTTTGGAACTTGTGGGTCACCTGAGGCAACGGACCCTCTGTTCTGGTGGGTGCCATCCCTGATAGAGTACCCTGCCATCAAGGTACTCCACGTAGGCGTATGTGGGGTTGGCATGGAGTAGTCTCACCCTCTCCACCAGGGCGTCGGTCTTGCTTCTCCTCATTTGCTTTCTTAGAAGGACTGGACCTGGTGTGATGAGCCAAATTGGGAGTGTAGTTCCCGATGCCAATCTTCTTTCAAAATTGATTAAAAGCACATGAGGAGTTGCATTGGTAACTGTACAGAGAAGCAACTAAATGGAGTAGAGCGCCATAGATAGGACATTCTCCCAGTGTGAGTCTGGGGAGGCCTCTTGACTTGATGGCCAGTTTAACAGCTTTCCAGACCATGGTGTTTTCTTTTTCAACCTGTCTGTTCCCCCAGGGGTTGTAGCTAGAAGTCCTGCTGGATGTGATGTCCCTTGCCGGCAGGTATTGATGTAGTCCCTCGGTCAAAAAAAAAGAACCCCGGTCGCTATAGATATAGCCAGGATACCCAAACAGGGTAAAAATTGATTTGGTTACTGATGAGGTGGAGGTTTCTGGACATGGGATAGTGAGCGGGAAGTGGGAATACTCATCAATGATGGAGAGAAAGAATGTATTCCCATTTGTGGAGGGAAGAGGTCCCTTTGAGCTGTTGAAGGGCCAGGATGACTTTATCAGGTGCACCTTAGTGGGGCGTTAGAAGTGCGGCTTGCACTTCTGGCAGGACCTGGTCATTTCCCTGATATCTTCCACTGAGTAGGGCAGATTGCGCGACTTGTTCAAGTGAGCCATGCGGGTAACCCCTGGATGACAGAGCTCATTATGTAAAGACCGCAGTTGGCCAGCTTCCTCTGGTTAAGGCATCTGGAGGCTCATTAAGGAGTCTTGGCAGATAGGCGATGTCATAATTGTAGGTGAAAAATTCAATCTTCCACCGAGCAATCTTGTCAGTTTTAATTTTTCCCCTCTTGATGTTATTGAACATAAATGCAACAGAGCACTGGTCAGAGAGGAGCATAAATTTCTTACCAGCCAGATAGTGCCTCCAATGCCTGATGGCCTCTACAATGGCTTGAGCCTCTTTCTCCATAGAGGGATTCGGTAGCTCGTCGCCTTGCAAGGTTCAGGAAAAAAATGCAACTGGCCTGCCCACCTGGTTAAGGTTAGTGGCCATAACCAAGTCCGAAACATAACTTTCCACTTGGAAAGGTACATTCTTGTCCACCGCATGCATGGTGGCTTTAGCAGTATGGCTTTGGACATAGGTAAAAGCTGTTTGGGCTTCAGCCAAGAGAGGAAAAGTAGTGGATTTTAAGAGGGAGAACCTTATCGGTGTATTGAGGTACCCACTGGGTGAAATATGAGAAAAACCCCAGGAATCTCCTCAAAGCTTTCATGGTCTTTGGAATAGGGAGCTCTAACAGGGGGCACATCCTATTGGGGTCAGGGCCAATAATACCATTCTCCACCATGTAGCCAAGGATAGCCATAAAAAGTTTGTCCTGAGCACACACTTGCTGGAGTTATAAGTGAGGTTCAGAGCTTTTGCTGCATGGAGAAAACTCTGGAGGTTGGTGTCATGGCCTTCCAAGGTATGGCCACAGATGATGATGCTATCGAGGAAAGGCAAGGTAGCCTTCAGCCTGTACTCATCCATCATTCTGTCCATCTGTCTCTGGAAGATAAAAACCGCATTGGTAATACCGAAAGGGACCCTCCTGAATTGATAGAGTCGGCTGTTTGCTTCAAATGCCGTATAGGGACGGTCCTCGGAATGGATTGGCAGCTGGTGATAGGCAGCCTTAAGGTCAGTGGTCGAATAGACCCAATACTGCGCAATATCATTCACCATGTCTGAAATTCGAGGAACGTGAAACGATTAATTGTTTGGATATAGTCAATTATGAGCCTGGACTTATTTTTCCCTTTTACTACCACTACTTGTGCTCTCCACGGGCTAGTGCTGGGTTCAATGATATTCTCGTGAAGCAGGCATTGAGTCTCTGATTTTATGAACTCTTGACCAGCAGCACTTTACCACCTAGTCTTCATCGCAATCGGCTTGCAATCTGGAGACAGATTTGGGAAGAGAGGTGGGGGGTCGATGTTAAGTGTGGAGAGGCTCGGATTTTAATGGCCCTCTGTTCCAAACCGTTATGGGAGGGAGGGGACCAGAATATTCCAAGGCCACGCTTTTAAGGTGATACAAGAAGTCAAGACCCAACAAAACCAGACCACATAAATCATTAAGCACATAAAACTGAAGTTTACAAAATTCCCCCCCCAAAAAAAACAAGTGTACAGTACAATGTTCTTGAATACGAGTAGAGTACCACTAAAAATATTCAGTAATTAGAAGGATACAGTTTAAGTTTGTATTCCTGAACAGTCTGAGAGTCTTTGAAACTTTCTGTAGAGCCAGTGTCAATTAAGCATCTAGTTGGGTGTCCGTCTACCATGACAGTCAGCATAGAGGTACTGAGTTGATGTGGTCTGTCGTGGTCCACAACTATCGATGCTAGGACCCCAGAGACTCCGTAGTCCTCGTCACTCGAGTGACTCCCTCCTTCCTGATGTGCCGGCAGGCAAGATGACATCGACCTTGTGGCGCAGCAAGATGGCCTCCTTTCTTTCTCCTTTGACAATGATGGCACTAAATTTGAATCATGGTAAGATGGCCGCTGATACTTTGCACCATTTTCCAACTGCCTTCAGCGAATAGCGCAGCAGGTAGGCTCTGGCGAGTTCGAGGCCAAGGTTGATGGCTTGGGGCTGGAGTCGGAGCTGGGAGCTGTGGAGGCTGTGGATTTCCCAAGGGTTCCTTTCGCAAGGCAGACCCTCGTTCAGTGTCCCCTCTTACTGTAGCCGGAATAGACAGGGTCCTTAGCTGGGCATCGCGAGTGAGGATGCTGTTTTCTACCACAGAAGAAGCACTCCCTAGCACGGGAGTGCTTCCTAGCACAGGAGGCAGCTGCCGTTAGGGCAGGGGTAGCGGGGGCTGCCAGTCCTGGGAAGGGTTTGCTGGGGAGAGCGTTCTCGTTGGCCTCAATGTTGTCGGTCTTGTTCAAGGGACTTGGCCAGTTCAACATGGCTGGCCAAGTCTTTCTTACTCGACTCAAGTACTCACTGCCTCACGTATCTCGAGCCGACCCTCGCAACTAGGGTGTCCCAGATCTGTTCTTCCTCATGAATACAGCCAGTCGCCTTTTAATACCGGCACTTCTTGGCAAGAGTCCACAGGTCAAGCAGATAGTTGTCGATGGTCTCTCTATGCTGCTGCCGATATAGATCGAGTCAATTCCTTGCTGAGACTTCGTTTTGTTGCTTCAGGTACCGAGCCTTCAAAGCCTCAATGCACAGTCTCGAATGACTGCATACTCTTTAGTTCTTACCCTAGAAACAAGGGCCGACCTCTTGAGTTCATCTGAGTTGAACACGTCCTTGATCGCGTTCAGGTAGGCCTGGAAGCAGTCCAGCCAGTAAGCAAACTCCTTAGTGGCATCTGGAGACAGAGGGTCGATCTGGAACATACTCAGCTTGAGCAGAGCTTCCATCTTCTTGTTATAAGCTAATAAAATAGTGGCGCAAATAAAAGCTCTCACAACTGGTGGGAGCACACGCTTTTATTAGCTCTTAACAAAGGGTAGGGCCTTACAATAGTCTTTAGTAGGGATTTGGGTGAGAAACCTGGGTTATATGTGGGTAGATGGGGGCGGAGCCATCACCAGTTCACTGCACATGTTAAGTGCAGATATTGTGGGCTGAAGGGTCTCTTCCTGTGCTGCACAGTTCCATGAACTGTGTTCTTCGGGCCTATTAAGCTGGAAACCTCCCAAGTGAAGTAAGATTGTTCCTTCAATTAAAGAGGCATCCTTTTGAACATCCCAAATTAGCACTTTGTCAACTGTTTGCCGGTCTGGTTGGAGAATGTTGATCTTCAAGACTGTCAGGCTTGTGGGCCTGGTTATACTTCCACTTGGAGACTGTGGTCCAGAAGTCTTATGCATGTGGTTGGATGGCTGCTTTAATTTAAAGCTGAAATGTTGCAAGGTTATATCTTTATCCAGATGGAGCTGCGTGGTTTGACTGATTTTTTTTGTTTAGTGCGGCTGTTTTTGCAAATTCCTTTGAGGGTTATTTTCAGAAGGGCAGAGTGAGTAGGCAGCGTTAAGTAAGTCAAGGCCTGCTAGATCCTGAAAAGATAAACAGAAGGCAGGACGAAAAGGTCTGTGAACTCTGCTATTTCTCAGTGAGCAGTAAACCTACAGGCTTTATTAACTGTATTTACTTGCTGGATCCCTGGCAGAGTGGCATTTGTAGAGAAAAATACAGTCATTGGCCTGCTCCATCTTGATTGAATACTTATAATCTCAGGAACTATTCTGCATGCAATGAAACCTTTTACTTAAGGACTATGTGGAAATGAAGGCCTCAAGCTTGGAAGGGTCCAGAGCAGCCTGAGTATTGTGGGGAATGCATGGTCTGCTTCTTTGGAATAGCATTGATTTTCCTTGGGTCATCTATACTGCACAGAAATGGAAAATATAGATCACCATGAAATCTACTTCTGCATTAGTGGGACAGTTGCTAGGTGAAGGAAAGATTTTAAAAAGAGCTTGTGTCTCTCTGTTGGTGTTACTTTATATTAAAAAAAATGCAACTATCAGGGGAGCGACAACGAAACACTGTGGAGTTCATTAATTCTGTCTCTATCACCTCTCATTCAATTCTGACTTTAGGAAACATTACTCCATTTTGTGCTGAATTTTTTTCTCAGAATCAGAAATGAGTGTGTTTTTTGTCTCTCCAGGTAATTAAGTTCCCAAATAGTTTTCTTTTAGCTGAAATTGTAGTTCTTTTGATGTGAAAGATGACATGCCAATAAAAGAAATAAGCTTCCACCCTGCCTCACACCCTCATTGCCTACCTCCCATTCCTCAATTAGTCCACAGGATTTCTTCTTCTACAGCTGAATATGTCCATTCTCTCTTTCTCTGATCCCCTTCAAACCCAATCCATTCCTGCAAGATTGTGCATTGTCTCGGGTTCAGATGATAGACAGGATTATTTAAACAGGATTTTTAACCAAATTATTAATAGTAAAAGCTTAATTTTGGTGGTGATGTCATGAATCTTTAATCCAATTTAAATTATTGTAAGGCTTAAAATCCTGGACTATGCAAATAAATTAATTCATCTTAATTGGCAAATATTCTAATTTCCTATTCTCTGCTTTTTTGAACCAGTGATGTAATTGATTAGCTATTAGTCCTGTCCCCTTGCGCCAATTACATGCTGAACCCATTTTTCTTCTGAAAAAGAAGCACTGATTTGGAAGTCATCTTTCAGGTATGAAGTCAAACAATGACATCTTAAAAGACATTTTAAAAATAATGCAACAATAAACTATTAGAAATTTTACAGTTTTGTCGTTTTAATGCCTTTATGTATTTGGTACAAAAAAGAGGATTAAAAAAAAAATTGTCTGCGCCTTAACTGGATTTGGAGCTAAAAACTTAATGCTTTCACACGTGGTGTCTTTTGTTCTGGGTATCCATTGAAAAACAGTTCAATCTTTGCATGTGGTTACACTTTCCCTTACACTTTCATGATCAATGACTTTATATCCATTCAAAATATCTATCCAGGATGCTGCCTCATGAAGACAGGCAACATCATAAAGGATTCCCAGCACCCTGGTCACATTCTCTTCTCACTGCTACCTCCAGGCAAAAGGTACAGAAGCTTGATGTCTAACATTTCCAGGTCAAAGAACAGTTATCAGGCTTACAAACCCTAATCCTAACCATAAACTAGTTTGGGTTTACCAAAGATCTGCCTGCCCTTTTGAAACATCACTTCTTTTTGCACTAACTGTAAATGTGAATATGTATTTACCTACCTTTTTATAAATTGTTTCTTTTAGGTTCACGGCATACTTGGTCATTTACATTGTTGGTGGTGTTTTGAGACTCCAATTTTAAATATTTTTTAAAATCTAAATTAAAAAAATATTAAATATAGGCATATAGCATGATAACAGGCAATTTCGGCCAATGAGCCTGTGCCATCCAATTAACCTACAAGCCCCAGAATGCTTCGAATGGTGGGAGGAAACCGGAGCTCCCGGGTAAAATCCACACAGGCACGGGGAGAACGTACCAACTCCTTACAGACAGTGCAGGTTTCGAACACAGGTCCCGATCGCTGGTACTGTAACAGTGTTGTGCTAACCGCTACGCCAACCGCGCTGCCCCAATGTTTTGTGTTGAACTCTATTGAAATTCAATAAAGTCTCAATTAAGAACCCTGATCCGAAACGTTGACTGAGCATTTCTGTGCATGAGTATTGCCTGAGTTTCTTCGGCTTTTCATTTTTCACCTTGTTTTCTCATTCTCTTTTCGGATGTAAGTGTTATTGCCCATCGCATTTCCTGGCTTGCTGGGCTATTTTCGAGGATGACTTGGAGTCAGCTGCTTTGCTGTTGACGTAAATGGGTAAGGTAGATTTCTTTCTCTCTAGCCATTTTAGAACTAGACAATCCAATGGTTTCATGTATGCTGTTACAGATATTCCGGATTATTTAACAAACTGGATTTAAATTCTCCAAATGACATGCTGTGATACAAGTTTGAATCTCTTAATTAATATGCATAAGTGCTGGAGAAACTCAGCATGTCATGCAGTATTTTAGAAAATAAAGAAAAACCAACATTTTGACATGGGCTCTTCATCAGATCCAAGCAAACACAGACAGGCACCTGAATAAAAAGGTGGGGACAGAGGGGAGGAGAGAACCACCTTTGAGATGCCTACTTTTCCCTTGGATGTTGGGTGACCTGCTGAGTTTCATCTGCATGTTTGTGTATTGCCCCAACCCCAGCATCTGCAGATTTTATTGTTTAAACCACTCAGTTAATAGACTGGGCTTCTGGGTTACTCATCCACTCTGCTGGCATACTCTGAGTGGTGGTTTCAAATAAAGAAGATATCTTCCTAGAACATGGAATGAATTGTTTATTATTTGGTGGAAGCACTCTTAGCTCATCTGTCAGTTCCGCGTTCTGCTTCTGGCACTCATCCGAACAGTGATGAGTTTTCTGTAGCAGAGCTGTGCCAGCAAGATATTCTGCTATTAAAGCTATATAGGTAATTAAATCATATCAGAAGCCTGCTGCATAAATAATATATTTTTGTGTCTGAAACTCTACTGTTGCTGGGATGTTGGAACATCAGAGGTTAGAAATCAAAATGCATAGCTACTCACCAAAATGTACTGAATTGGAACACAAGTTAGCTCGGTGCTTTTTTGGGGAAATAACCTCAAGGCAGGAGCACATCAATTCTCTGAGCTACCAAATCACAGCAGCTTAAATGGGCAACTTGCTTTGACCTACAGCTGGGGAAGATGGTTAAAGGATAGAGTTAACCTAAATATTATTGTGGTTTTTCAAATTTTGGCAATATTTCACATGTGAGGAGTTTGACTAGCATATAAACTTAAAAAGTATGGTATAAGAGATATGGTATTAAGGTGGATAGAGAATTGGTTGATCGACAGGAAGCAAAGAGTAGGTATACATTTTTTTTTTCGGAATGGCAGCCAGTGACTAGTAGGGTACTGAAGGGGTCTGTGCTGGGGCCACAGTTTACAATATATATCAACGTCTTAGATGTGGGAATAGATAGCAATATCTCAAAATATTTTGATGACACGAAGTTGGGTAGCGGGGTTGGCTGTGTTGAGGATGCTAGGAGAGTGCAGAGTGATTTGAGCAAGTTAGACAAGTGGGCCAAGATGTGACAGATGTAGTATAATGTGGATACATGCGAGGTTATCCACTTTGGAGGTAAGAACAAGAAAAAGGACTATTATCTAAATGATATCTGTTTAGGAAAAGGGGAGATGCAGAGAGACTTGGGTGTTGCTGTGCGTCAGTCATTGAAAGTGGGCGTGCAAGTGCAGCAGGCGGTGAGCAAGGTGAATGGTATGTTGCCATTCATAGCAAGAGGATTTGAGTACAGGAGTACAGAGATCCTACAACAGCTGTACAGGGCCTTGGTGAGACCACATCTGGAGTACTGCGTGCAGTTTTGGTCGTCTCATCTGAGGAAGGGCATCCTCGCCATGGAGGGGGTGCAGAGAAGACTCACTAGACTGATACCAGGGATGGAAGGACTTACATATGAAGAAAGGTTGGATAGACTAGGCTTGTATTCTCTGGAATTTAGAAGATTGAGGGTGGATCTTATAGAAACATATAAAATTTTTAAGGGTTTAGACAGACTAGTAGCAGGTAGGTTGTTTCCAATGCTGTGAAAAACGAGAACCAGGGGTAACAGTTTAAGGATAAGGGGGAAGTTTTTTAGGACTGAGATGAGGAAAAATTTCTTCTCTCAGAGGGTGGTGGATCTGTGGAATTCTTTGCCTCATAAAGTAGTTGAGGCCGGTTCCTTGTCAATATTTAACAGTAGGTTAGATTTGGCCCTTGTGGCTAAGGGGATCGGGGTATGGGGAGAAGGCAGGAACCAGGTACTGATCAGCCATGATCATATTGAATGGTGAGGTGGTGTAGACTTGAAGGGCTAAATGGCCTACTCCTGCTCCTATTTTTCTATGTTTCTATGACTAGCTGTCAATTAATTTAAAAAATATTGATTTCTGATAGCTGGTAAGAAAATAATCTTGGCAATAAATCTGTTCCTTGGAGCTAATCATATTGCAATTGATCAACATTAAAAGTGCATCTAGAATGGCAAAAATTCATCTTATAAATCTGCAAGATTTTTGAACTCGGGATTCCAGCGTTGATGGCAAATCTCATATTTTTTGGATAAAATGATTCCATTGCACCCCTAAGGATAGAAAATGAGAAGCAGTACAAATATCCAGCTGGGCATCATTGGAAACCCACACTCTGTACAATCAAGCAAAGTAACTTTCAACTGTTTGGTGGTGAATCTTTTGCACTCTAAGAGTCTCCTGATGAAAGTGGTGCCAATTGGTTAAATCCATCACAATGCTGTCTAACTGCCCAAAAAGATTTATCTTTTCTGAAACAACAAGCCTCCAAGTGATGACTCTTGCCACATCATCTCCCCACAACCTGAAGCGGAGTGGCCACCCTAGTAACCATGCACTGTGCTTGACTGATAATGAATGGCATTGGTTTGTTCCTGTCCTCTCTCAGATAGAGAGAGAAAAAGAGTGACACTGAAGATCGATCTAGGTTGCACTGAACTGGAAGAAAGAGACTTTACTGGCAGAGAGTCTCATGGGTCATTGGTTTCATTTCTCCCAGTTGCAATACAAACACACACAGCTTGTGCTTTGCAGACCTGCTTTTCACTGCCATTAGTCTGAACATTTTTTTTTAATTGGTGTGTTCATCAAATAAAAATGGAACTTGCACTTGCCACCAGATTGTTATTTCAGAACACTCTTCAAGTCGGCTCCTTTGCAGCACCTCTGCATATTAATAAAGAATTTAAATAAATAATTGCAAAAAGAGCTTGCTATAAATATGATGGGATTTAAGTGTCCTTTGAGAAAATTGGTGCACATGTGAGTAACATTCATATGTTTGTACAAGTTAATTAGTTCTCATTATACAGCTTTTCAGAATAAATGAATGAACAGCTCACGTTTTAATAGCAAACCTCAGCCCTAATATAGACTCAAGGGATTTATGTTAACCCTTTTGCTATTGATATAGAATGTACCAGACTAGAGTGCTATATGTTACACATTTACATTGAGCCTTTGATGTTTCCTATGGGTCACACTGTTTTTTTAGGGTTCCAGACTATTGGTATTATTTGTTATAATATCCCACTGACATATTTGCAAGTTTAGTCAATGAATGCTTGAACTATACAAACCAGGAAGGATTAAATTTCATTCTCCAGTCTGCGCCCAGTTGATTTATTTCAATCAGGATTGGTCGAATATTAGGTTCCCTGTCTTGCAGGCATTTCCTGATAGGGTCACGTCTTCCTCTTCCACATCCCTGAAGATGGGTCTTCACTCTGGCTTTGTAGTTACAGTCTGTCAGCTTTGATGGGCAGATGTTGCTATTTGTACACCTGACACCAGACTCTTAATTTATTCCAAGTTTTGACGTGGGAGGAGATGACCAAGTGAACAGAAAAATATTCAAAAATGTGCTCACATAATTCACCCGGCATCTTTGGAATTACATCCTGACAAACCATTAAAACTTTGCAGAGCGAAAGGGAAGAATATAATTTACTGCAATTATTGGAATAGAATTCGACCACAACATTTTGCACCCAAGTTGAAGGAACACTTTCATTAAACATAATAGGAGGTAAAAATGCAGAGTTGAAGTAAATTGTTGGGATGGCAAATAAGGAATGAATTTCTGAATAGAGTTCCCTGGATATAATGATTGCAAATGGCAAGTGATTGCAGCGTGCTGCCATGCAGAAGGACATGGGAATGCTTGTGTATGAACCACAAAAGGTTGGTTTGCAGGCACACCAAGCTATCAAGAAGGAAAATGGAATGTTAGCCTTCATTGCTGGAGGGATTGAACTTAGGAGCAGAGAGGTTATGCTGCAAATGTACAAGGTATTGGGAAGGCTGCATCTGGAGTACTGTGTGCAGTCTGGTCTTCTGACTTGAGGAAGGATGTACTGGCTTTGAGGGAGGGCAGATGAGGTTCACCAGGTTGATTCTAGAGATGAGGGGATTAGCCTATGTGGAGAGCTTAAGTCATCTGGGGCTCTACTTGCTTAGGTTTAGAAGAATAAGAGGAGATAATCTACAAATGTATAAAATTATGAAAGGCATAGATAAGGTAGAGGTTGATAAGTTGTTCCCATTGGTGGGGGATACCAGAACCAGGGACACACCCTCAAAGCAGTAGATTTTGGATGGTGATAAGGAGGAACTGCTTTTCCCAGAGAATGGTGAATCTATGGAATTCGCTGCTCATGGAAGCAGTGGGGGCTCCTTCAGTGAATATATCTGAGACAAGGTTGGATACATTTTTGGAAAGTAGTGGTCTTAAGGGATATGGGGGAAAAGACAAGTAGGTCAAGATGAGCCTATCGTCAGAATGGCAGAGTGGGTTCAATGGGCCAGATGGCCTACTCTCACTCCTATTTCTTATGATCTTATGTAAATAAATGAAATTTAAAGTTGTATGTAAATACAGATAATAAAAAAATGTCGGGAAATTCTAATATAGAACAAGGAACTAAGATAGAAGGAAATTTGCAAAAAAGAAACAAGAACCAGTACTTAGAGAAATAGGTTTGAAAAGTATAATCAGGCAGTCGTTGAGCTGTAACCAATGAAGTGAACCTGCAGAGAATGAGTGATCAGATTACAAACCAAAGGCCTCACTATCCTTGACTGGAGACACTCAGAACTGCAGATGGTAGAATCTGAAGCTAAACACAATCTGCTGGAGGAACTCAGCAGATTAAGCAGAAGCAGTGAGAGAGAACAAGAATGGTTGATGTTTCGAGCAGAAACCCTTTTGCAATATAGGGGAAATATAGTAAAGAAGTTAGTGTAAAGAAAGGAAAGCAGGAGGGATGGGGAGGGACCCCATGGGGATTGATGAAGCAGGTGGAGGTAAAATGCGACGAACAGAGGCAGAAAGTTGACAGATGCCAGACAAAAGGAGAGGGGGGCAAAGAAATAGAGGGTCAGGTGGTGGAACATGAGTTATATATGCTGGAGTGGATGATTAGAAGACAATGGAATCCAATAAGAAGGTGAAAATGGTGGTATATAGAGAGCCCAGATGGAACTGAAGCAGGGAGGATGGGGTAGAGATTGTGGTAGAATTCAATGGGGAGATGGGGGTGGAACCAAAAAGAATGGGTGGGAAAGGGAGCAAATAAGGTAGGGGAAGAGGCAGAGCAGAAAGAACAGAAAAAAGAGAGATAACTCATTACCTGAAATTACTATGTTTGTAAATTAGGCTGTCGACTACCTCATATACCGAACAGATAGTCTGTAGCCTGATGATACGAACATCGTGCTTAATAGGTACATGGCTTTAGGTTTTACAGTTATCACCAAAGGTGGTAAAGGAATAGTTCATGGTAGTGATTATTCAAAGATAAAGCAAATTATCTGGACATTTGGTTTGAAGAAATCTAGAAAGAAATAGAGGAGGCTCAGTCTGGAGTTTTCCAGTATCCATGGGAAGGAAATCTATGCTAGAATATTGGGATTACAAGTGCAGGCTCAAGTCATCATGTTGTCTGCCCTCTCATGCCTTTAATTTTATTGCCCACTCTCCTCCCACCTATCTTTTCCCCTCCACACAAATATTCACCTGACTCAGCTCAAAGCCCTTGGCTTTGGTTGCCTCAAAACATGATTGGCCTTTCTCATTCTTCTCTCTCCAAATAAGGTTGTACCATTCAACATGTCCAAAGTAAATCACATCCCAGCTATGCCTGCCTGTTTGTAGGATTTGTGGAGCAATTAATGCTGCAAGCCTACAGAAGCAAGCTCTCCCCGCCCCTCCCAACTATTTCTCCAGTATATAGATGACTACATTGGGACTGCCTCATGCACATGCAATGAGCTTGTCAGCTTCATCCATTTCGCGTGCACCTTCAACCCCGATCTCAAACTCACCTAGTCCATCTCTGATAATGCTCTCCTCTTCCTAGATCTCTCTGTCTCCATCTCAGGAGACAAGCTTTCCACCAACATATACTACAAACCCTCCAACTCCTGCAACTACCTGGACTACACTTCCTCACACCCTGCCCCCTGCAAGGATTCTATCTCCTTCTCTCAATTTCTTCATCTTCGCCACATCTGTCCCCAAGATGAGGTCTTCCGGATCAGAGCTTCTGAAATGTCTGACCTGTGACTACTATTCAACATGTCCAGTTCACTCATCAACTCTCTGTTTGATGACATTCATTGACTTCTTGTTGAGCAGTGTCTCGATTTTGAAACCTTTTCACGATATGGGTCATTCCTCCCTGTTGTTCTAACCACGTTCTGCCCTGTATCCCTCTGAGATCTGTGGCCTCTTGATTATTCCTGAATTTAATTGTTTCCGGATTGGTAGTTGTGTCTTCAGCTGCCAAGAATTCTTTCTATTAACCTTTCCTTCTCCATCTATTTTTTTTAAAGCACTTTGTGAAATGTTAAAGGAAGAGGCTGGTAGGGTGGAAAGTGAGCACGGTACTTGTTCTGGCTGGAAGGAGAAAGGTGAAAGCAGAGATGTGGGAAATCGAGGACCACCGAAATAATCTGCTCTATTCAAAGTGCTACACAAGGTTAGACTGTTGTTTTGAGTCTATCATCCAGTTTCTCCACATTCACTCCTCCCCCCTCCCAGCCAGAACCAAAGTCGGGTGTAAATCTTGGCAGGTATTTTGATGAGGCAAATAGTGATATATTGTTTCCATTGGTCAGCAATGCAGTAATGAGAGGTCATAAATTTAGAAAAGAATTTATTACCCTGGAGGGTGCTTAGACTGTGGGACTCTCTGCAACAAAGCACACTGAAATATATTCCATAAATTCTTTGCAAAGGGCACTAGATGGTTGCTTGAAAACAAGGAATCTCAAATAGCATGGGAGTAAGCAAGAAAATGAGATTAGACCAGGAAAATCATTCAGGGAAGTGATAAAGTAGATTTGATAATCAACCTGTTTCTGTATTGTAATATTCAATATTTTTCTCTGCCCTTGCATTAAAAAGAGAAAGCCTGTGGGATTAATTTTAGTTTCATCTTTTCAGTAGATTTCTGACTGGGTCAGACATGATTGGGCACCCCATGTAATTTCAATTCTATTTGACTTCAGTGAACTTGACTTCATCAGTTCTGATGGTGCGGACTGTGAGGAGTTTTGTGAATCTCTATTTCTACTGTGGAACAATGTGATATTTGTTAAAGCTTGAGATCAGTGTGGTGTTCTCCATTAATCACTCAGCTGATGAAATGGTTCATGATATTGTCGCAGTAGTGCATGGTTTGGGGATGGGTATTCGAGGATTTGAAGCTATATCCCTTCTCTGCCGATTATGAAGTGTTAATCCAACAGTAGATCCAGCTGCGCTGGGTGGGTCACGTCTCCAGAATGGAGGACCATCGCCTTCCCAAGATCGTGTTATATGGCGAGCTCTCCACTGGCCACCGTGACAGAGGTGCACCAAAGAAGAGGTACCAGGACTGCCTAAAGAAATCTCTTGGTGCCTGCCAGATTGACCACCGCCAGTGGGCTGATCTCGCCTCAAACCGTGCATCTTGGCGCCTCACAGTTTGGCGGGCAGCAACCTCCTTGGAAGAAGACCGCAGAGCCCACCTCACTGACAAAAGACAAAGGAGGAAAAACCCAACACCCAACCCCAACCCACCAATTTTACCCTGCAGCCGCTGCAACCGTGTCTGCCTGTCCCGCATCGGACTTGTCAGCCACAAACGAGCCTGCAGCTGACGTGGACTTTTACCCCCTCCATAAATCTTCGTCTGCGAAGCCAGGCCAAAAAGAAAAAAAAAAATCCAACAGTAGCAGCTGATGACACACAAGATTGAAAGGCAGAAGGGACATTACGTACTTGCCATGGGCTCCACTAAACCTCATGTATGATTTGAGGAAACCTTGCCCACTGATGAGCAACGCCCACCTTACTGTCACTTCTGAGCTTTTTGATGTTGTTAAGCAAGTGCAGGCAGTCCTTCAAAGCATTTGTGTGGGCAGTGCTTGAAGGGAAACTGGCTAAATAGATGTAAAGCCTTGCTCTCAGATTATGTCCCCTTTCAGCTTTCTTTGGTCTCAACTATCATCTCTATTACTCACCCCTATCGAGGTGGCCTATCTCCATCTATCAATCTTCCACTTGACCTTCATTTCCAATTCCCTTTTGACCAATGAGCTTTCAGCTAATCCCCCCCCTCCCCACACCCCAATTCTCAATTCACTCCTTCCAATGGGCCACGGACTCATGGATGACAAGCCCCGTGTTCCTGGACATTCTGGAGGGTGGTTTGACCATAATGGGATCGGTTTGTGTTCTTTTGGATCTCTCAATTGGCCAATTAGATCTAGCCAATCAAGAGGGGAAGTTCAAGCGGAGCAGTCAGTGAGCATTAGAAGCTGAGGATGAGCTTGATTCCAATAAGATAAGATCTTTGATTTTAAAGTCAGAAGGGTTAATGGAGACAGCAGCTAGGGCAGTGGGATGCTCTGTTTGCAGGATGTGTGAAATCTGGGGCAGCACAATTGTCCTAATGCAAGAGGTGCATCAGTTGCAGCTCCTGGGAGACTGTGTTAAGGAACTGGATGAAACTCGGGAACATTTGGAAGGCAGAGAAAATTATAGAGAGGAGCTTCAGGGAGACAGTCACCCCTAAAAGGCAGGGGACAGGAAACTGTGTGACTGTTAGGAGAGGGAAGGGGAAGAGGCAGATAGTGCAGAGTATGCCTGTGGCCATTCCTCTCAACAACAAGTATAATGTTTTGGATACTGTTGGGGGGGAGGGGGGTAATGATCTACCAGGGACAAGTCATGACAGTCACATCTCTGCCACAGAGGCTTGCCCCTCGGCTCAGAAGGGAAGGGGGCAGAAGAGGAGAGCTATGGTAATTGGGGACTCATTGGTTAGGAAAGCAGATAGGAGGTTTGGTGAATGAGATCAAGGCTCCCGGATGGATGTTGGGTCCCAGGTGCCAGGGTCAGGGATGTCTCTGATTGAGTTCATAGCATTCTGAAGGGGGAGGGCAAACAGCTAGACGTCGTGGTCCACTTGGGGACCAATGATGTAGATAGGCGTAGGGACGAGGTCCTTAAAAGGGAATATAGGGAGTTAAAAAACATAACCTCCAGGTTGGTAATTTCAGGATTGCTGCCTGTGTCACGTGTCAGAGAGGGAAGGAACAGGAAGTTGTGGCAGATGAATGCATGGCTGAAGAATTGGGGCAGGGGTTCAGATTTCTGGATCATTGGGATCTTTTCTGGAGATGGTCTGACCTGTACAAAATGACAGGCTGCACCTGAACTGGAGAGGGATCAATATCCTGGTGGGGAGGTTTGGTAGAGCTGTTGGAGTGTGTTTAAACTTGTTTGGGAGGGGGGTGGGAATGGAAATATGAGTGCAGAGATTAGGGTAGAAGCACAAAAGCATGATGCTATGTGCTCTGAGTTGGTGAGGAAGGATGGGCAGGGGACAAAACATAAACGTAGCCAGTTAGAAATGTTTAAATGTGTCTATTTCACTGCTAGGATAAGGGGATGAACTTAGAGCATGGATCAGTACATGGAACTACGATGTTGTGGCCATTACATAAACTTGGCTGGAGGAAGGGCAAGATTGACTGATGCAGGTACCTGAGTTTAGGTATTTTAAAAGGAATAGGATTGGAGGTAAAAAAGGTGGGGAGGGGAAGGTGGAAGTAGAATTACTGGTCAGGGATAGTATCACAGCTATGGAAAGGGATGACGCTGCAGAGGGAGTGTCCACTGTGTCAGTGTGGGTGGAAGTCAGAAACAGGAATGGAGTTATCACTGACCCCCAAATAACCCTCGGAACACTGAAGAGCAGATAAGCAGGCAGATTTTAGATTGTTGCAGGAAACACAGGGCTGTAGTTATGCATCATTTCAACTTCCCTAATATTGACAGGCACCTCCTGACTGCAAGAGGGATAGAATTTGTCAAGTGTGTTCAAGAATGATTCCTGACACAGTATGTGGACCAGCTGATGAGAGAAGAGCCCAAACTGGATCTGGTTCTGGGTAATGAACCTGATCAGATGGCGGACCTCTCAGTGGGGGAGCATTTTGGTGAGAGTGACCATAACTCCTTTAACTTCAGCATAGCTGATGCACCGTCAATAACTCCAAATGACTGGAAGTTATGCAAAACTGACAGGCTTTTATTCACAATAGAATGGAGGCACATCCATGCTGGTCAACTGTCCTGAACTGGAGAGGGGGCTATGGAACAGTCACCTTTATTCAAGAGTCTGTCAGCCAATGGATGTGCCCCGAAAGACAGTGGTTTACCACAATAGCTATGGAAAAGGATAAAAACAGATAAAATGGGAAAGTGCTTAACTGAGGAAGGGGTAATTATGAAGGGATGAGGCAGGAACTGGCAAGAGTAAATTAGAAATAGTTATTTAAGGGTGAAAGCACAGAGGAAGTTTAGGGACCATGTGTGGGGGGTTCAGGATAGGTTTGTCCCACTAGAACAGGGAAAACAAGGTAGGAAAAAGGAACCGTGGCTGGTAAAACAGGTCAGGAAGAAAGAAGCATATGTTAGATATTGGAAGCAGGAAACAGGAAGGGCTCATAAGAAATATATGGTAGCCAGAAAGGAGCTTAAGAAAGGATTTAGGAGAGCTTGAAGGGAGCACGTGAAGGTCTTGGCATGTGGGAATAAGGAGAACCCCAAGGTGTTTTATGGGTATGTGAAGAATCATAATTTATTGTAATAAACAAGTCATGAAATTTGGTGTTTTGTGGCAGCATCATAGAGGAAACATTCATATTATAACCATCTTACGACATTACTAGAAAAAAATTAACAGTGCAAGAAAGGTAAGGCAGTGTCTTTGGTTCATTGATTATTTAGGAATCTGATGGCAGTGGGGAAGAAGCTGTCCTTGTGCCGTTGAGTGCTTATCTTTAGGCTCCTGTACCTTTTTCCTTATGGTAGCAGGAAAAGGTATAGCCACTAGCAAGCCTTCTTTGTGATTGGATCAACATGGAGGCTCCAGGACAGATCCTCGGAGATGTTAGGAATTTGAAGTTCTTGACCATCTCCACGACTGAGCCCTCGATGAGGACTGGGTCGTGTTCCCCTGATTTCCTCCTGAAGTCCACAATCATCTCCTTGGTTTGGCTGACGTTTAACGCAAGGTTGTTGTCGTTACACCATTCAACAAGCTGATCTATCTCCCTCCTGTATGCTTTCTCATTGTTGTTTGTGGTTCTGCCGACAACTGTAGTGTCATTGGCAAACTTGGAGATAGCATTGGAATTGTGCCTGACCACACAGTCATGGATGTATAATGAGTAGAGCAGTGGGCTAAGCTCACACCCTTGGAGTGTGCCTGTATTGATAATCAGTGAGGAGGAGACATTGTTTCCAATTCATACTGATTGTGGACTTCCGATGAGAAAGTCAAGGATCCAGTTCAGAGTGGGGTACAGAGGCCTAGAGTTTGTAGCTTCTTGACCAGCACCGAGATAATAATGATGTTGACGGCCGAGCTGTAGCCGATGAAGAGCTGCCGTATGTGTGCATTTCTGTTTTCAATGTGATCTAGAGCTGTGTGGAGAGCCAGTGATAATGCATCTTCTATGGAGCGATTGTGACGATAGGCGAATGGGAGTGGGTCCAGACCTTTACTTAGATACATGTTAATTCTGGCCTTGACCAGCCTCTCAAAGCATTTCAACATAGTCGTAGTAATGTGTGTACCGGGATGATTGATGTCCTTTTGAAGCTGTTGGGAGTCTCTAATTGCAACAATGAGAGGTTGAAAATATCCGTGAACTCTCCGGCTAGTTTGTTGGTGCAGATTTTCAGTACGCTGACAGGGCCTAACACCTTATGAGGATTCACCCTCTTGAATGATGTTCTGACATTGCCTTCATAGACAGATATCACAGGGTCCTCAGCCTGTTCTTCTTCTCAAAGCGAGGCATCGAAGGTGTTCAGCTCATCGGGCAGTGAAGCATCAGAGTCATCTATAGTGTTTGCCTTCACTTTGTAGGCTGTAATGGCCTGCACTCCCTGCCATAGCTGGCGTGAATCTGTCTCTAGACTCTTTCAGGTGGCCAGAATCCCCCAATGTAAAGCCACTTATTCCACCTTTATGCGGCTCTCGGAGTACCCACCTGAAAGAGCAGGAGGTGCCTCCGAGGTGCACTTTCTAACCCTCCTCCAGGAGAGATAATCGCCGGAGAATTGAAGTCCCCCTCGGCACCTGAATGCAGCTGCCTGAAAGTGGCTGCTAAGTGGCGGACGCTAGGTGCGAATTTGGCAACGCAGTGTGCAGGCGGGGTATTGCCAAGGATTTGACATACCTTGTTTTGAACACTGTATTTCATGAGTATTTCTCTTGCCTCTTCCGGATCCTTCTGATTCTTCGTCGTGCTTCAAATGATGTCAGTGGGCGGGAGTACAGCTACAGTGGACAGGAGCCGGAGTGCGCTCCGAGGCGCCTCTTGTGTGGCTGTCCCTTTCTGATGGATAGCACAGCGCTTTCAGGGCTGCCACCTGAATGACGATTCCAAAGTGCTGCTTCTGCAGGCTCATTCTTGGTGGAGAATGCACCTGAAAGCAGCTTATGTCTCTAGTTTCCTCTGGAATTGCCACTTTGCTTCAGTTGCCTTCCGCAGGTCATATATGGAGTTCTTGTAAAGATCCTGATCCCCGACCTTAAGTGCCCTTGTTCTCGCCTTCAGAAGGTTGCAAATACTCTTGATTCATCCAGGGTTTCTGGTTGGGGAATACCCATTATATGCACGTTGGCACACACTCATCCACACAGGTTTGATGAAGCCAGTAACACCTGTTGCATGTTCATTCAAGTCTATGGATGAGTTCTTGAATATGTTCCAGTCCTGCAGACACTCCTCTGCTTCCCTCGACCATACTTTAGCCATCTTCACCACTGGTGCTGTGGTCCTCATTATCTTCTTGTACGCTGGGAGCTAACTACAGCCAGATGATCAGACTTGCTGAGGAGCAGTTATGGTATGGCTCGGTGTGCGTTCTTCATGATGGTGGAGCAGTGGTCGAGTGGTTGGTTCCTCTGGTCTTGCATGTGATGTGTTGGTGGTAGTTTATCAGAGTCTTCTTCAGGTTGGCCTGACTGAAGTTCCCTCCAATAATCAGGAAGCATCAGGATGTGCTGTCTCATGGCTGACGTTAGCCTGGGGTGGAATGTACACTGTGACCAGGATGATAGCAGTGAACTCCCTTGGCAGGTAGAATGGGTGACACTTCATCACCAGATGTTCCAGGTCTGGGAAGCAGGACTGGGACATGACTGTCACGTCTGTGCACCACGATGAATTGATGATGACACAGACGCTGTTTCCCCTACTTTTTTCCTGACGCCGGTGTTCGGTCAGCACAATGCAGGGTGTAGTCCTTGGCCTGAAGCACCATGTCCAGAATGTCCACATTTAGCCATTTTAAGAACATTACTGCAATTTTTATTTCATTAAATTAAAATTAGTGTTTTAACAATTCTGTATATAAGTTTCTTTTGTTGGGGTCTTTCATGGCTTGGTTCAGCATCATGCTGAAGAAGATTGAAAAGAGGGTTGGTGCGAGAACACAGCCTTGCTTCACGCCATTGTTAATGGAGAAGGGTTCAGAGAGCTCATTGCTGTATCTGACCCGACCTTGTTGGTTTTCGTGCAGTTGGATAATCATGTTGAGGAACTTTGGGGGACATCCGATGCGCTCTAGTATTTGCCAAAGCCCTTTCCTGCTCACGGTGTCGAAGGCTTTGGTGAGGTCAACAAAGGTGATGTAGAGTCCTTTGTTTTGTTCTCTGCACTTTTCTTGGAGCTGTCTGAGGGCAAAGACCATGTCAGTAGTTCCTCTGTTTGCGCGAAAGCCGCACTGTGATTCTGGGAGAATATTCTCGGCGACACTAGGTATTATTCTATTTAGTAGAATCCTAGCGAAGATTTTGCCTGCAATGGAGAGCAACGTGATTCCCCTGTAGTTTGAGCAGTCTGATTTCTCGCCTTTGTTTTTGTACAGGGTGATGATGGTGGCATCACGAAGATCCTGAGGCAGTTTACCTTGGTCCCAACAAAGCTTGAAAAACTCATGCAGTTTGGCATGCAGAGTTTTGCCGCCAGCCTTCCAGACTTCTGGGGGGATTCCATCCATACCTGCTGCTTTGCCACTTTTCAGTTGTTCGATTGCCCCAACAATGAAGACGCTGTTTACATCCGGTACCGCATGGATGGCAGTCTCTTCAATCTGAGGCGCCTGCAAGCTCACACCAAGACACAAGAGAAACTTGTCCGTGAACTACTCTTTGCAGACGATGCCGCTTTAGTTGCCCATTCAGAGCCAGCTCTTCAGCGCTTGACGTCCTGCTTTGCGGAAACTGCCAAAATGTTTGGCCTGGAAGTCAGCCTGAAGAAAACTGAGGTCCTCCATCAGCCAGCTCCCCACCATGATTACCAGCCCCCCCACATCTCCATCGGGCACACAAAACTCAAAACGGTCAACCAGTTTACCTATCTCGGCTGCACCATTTCATCAGATGCAAGGATCGACAATGAGATAGACAACAGACTCGCCAAGGCAAATAGCGCCTTTGGAAGACTACACAAAAGAGTCTGGAAAAACAACCAACTGAAAAACCTCACAAAGATTAGCGTATACAGAGCCGTTGTCATACCCACACTCCTGTTCGGCTCCGAATCATGGGTCCTCTACCGGTACCACCTACGGCTCCTAGAACGCTTCCACCAGCGTTGTCTCCGCTCCATCCTCAACGTCCATTGGAGCGCTTACATCCCTAACGTCGAAGTACTCGAGATGGCAGAGGTCGACAGCATCGAGTCCACGCTGCTGATGATCCAGCTGCGCTGGATGGGTCACGTCTCCAGAATGGAGGACCATCGCCTTCCCAAGATCGTGTTATATGGCGAGCTCTCCACTGGCCACCGTGACAGAGGTGCACCAAAGAAAAGGTACAAGGACAGCCTAAAGAAATCTCTTGGTGCCTGCCACATTGACCACCGCCAGTGGGCTGATAACGCCTCAAACCGTGCATCTTGGCGCCTCACAGTTTGGCGGGCAGCAACCTCCTTTGAAAAAGACCGCAGAGCCCACCTCACTGACAAAAGGCAAAGGAGGAAAAACCCAACACCCAACCCCAACCAACCAATTTTCCCCTGCAACCGCTGCAATCGTGTCTGCCTGTCCCGCATCGGACTTGTCAGCCACAAACGAGCCTGCAGCTGACGTGGACTTTTTACCCCCTCCATAAATCTTCGTCCGCGAAGCCAAGCCAAAGATATAAGTTTCTGATTGATGGCCTCCTGATGAAATTCAGCTGATATGTTCTCCAATGAAATGCAACTTTCATGAAGTTGTGTATATTTCAAAAGCCCCTTTTCCACTGACACCTTGTCCCAATTAACGGAGAATTAACCAGTTAAGGGTCCAGTGGAAAAGGAAATCAATCAGCACGCTGGTGTCAAATGACGTCAAATCACGTTGGGATTAATGACCTCTCCCCCTACACATATCCCTGGCATGCTGATTAAACCAGTGGAAAAAGGAAAACTTCCATCCATTCCATTTAAAGGTAGACTCTCCGATCCTTGGGGATGAGTTGCGTTCAGTGGAAAAGCAGTCAGTGTCCCAGTTATAGGTTGCCCAGTGGAAACAGCCCAAATTGTAATTATCTGGGATGCTGTGGAAAAAGAGCTAAAGTTTGCTGGTAATTTGACAATTAATCATCTCTTTTGTTAAAGAGTCTTCATGTTTTAACTGCATTTTCTGCACCCCCTGCACTTTGTCTTTATAGCACTGTACCCTACAGCATGTTGACATAAGCAGAAGTAAAAGGCGTGGTAAGGTAAAGAATACTAAATGGTATATTAACCCAGAAAGGGTTAAATCACCTTTGTGTGAATTTCATGCAATGCTTCATCATTTGGCAGGTCTTTGGTGTAAAAGTATCTCAAGCAGACTTTCTCAATGCATTTTCTTACCTTGCTTTTATTAATTTTCAATCCTGTAGAATCAGATATCCAAATAAACTAAATTTGAATCATCAGAATTATTACTTATAAATGAAAATCTTTTAAAGCGCAATCATGTCCTTCCATATGGTGCTTATGCCATATTAATGTCATGCTGGTACTGAGAGCAGCCTGTTTTAATGGTTTTCCAATCAGAGTAATTGAATTTGTCTGTTCTACGGTCAATTAACCTCCCTGAGTTAACCTTTCAAGTGTACAGTCCAAGCCATCAAGTAAGTTTTAACTGAATTAATTTCTCAGCCAAGGTGTTGACACAAACAAATAAAATCCATCCAGTCTCGGCAGGGACTGATTGGGTGGCCAGTCACCATTGCTGTAGAAACAAAATTATAAGGGGAACATGAGGGGAAATTTCTTTACGCAGAGGGTGATGGGGATGTGGAATGAGCTTCCGGCAGATGTGGTTGAGGCGGGATCATTGGTTACATTTAAGACTGGATAGTTACATGGAGAGGAGAGGACTGGAGGGGTATGGACCGGTGCTGGTCAGTGGGACTAGGAGGGTGGGGATTTGTTACGGCATGGACTAGTAGGGCCGAACTGGCCTGTTCTGTGCTGTAAGTGGTTATATGGTAAGTTATATGGTAAATGGAACTTGTCCAGCAGTGCAATTGGCAGGAATCAGTGTTTATGTAAAGCCACACACAAAATGTAACGCAAAGATGAACAGTTGCATGGTCCATTGTTCTGATATGATATTCATTAGCATCTGGGAAATAGTCCTGAGAGTGGAGAAGGAAAAAATACTAACATTTGGAATTCCAGTTTTCATTTGTCAGGATACCCTGGTGTAACATGCTACTGCCTCAGCATGTCCTTCAAAAAATTAGATTTGCATTGAACCTTTCATCCTCGGTTGTTGTCACGCATCATCACAAAGTTCAGGAAAGAGGAAAGAGATGAGACACTTGTGGAGGCGGAGTAGCTTAGGATGGAAATTCCAGTGCTTCGTCCGAAACTGGCTGAAGGAATGATAGTTTGTGGTGGGAGAAAGGGCAAGGCCAGAATAAAATGACTATGGGATATCAGGGGGAAAAGTAAGGTAGGGAAAGGCACATGACAACATTGCTAGGTAGGAACTGAGGCGAGCAGATTAAGGAGTGGCTGTTACCGAGTAAATCCTCATCTGATAGTGGAAGTCATTTAAAAGCTAGGTGATCGGAATTCAGGACCAGGATGTTCCTGTGAGGAAGGAAGACGAGGATGCCAAGATTCAAGATCCTTGGATGACGAGAGGTGTAGCAAATTGAGTCAAAAAGGAAAACGGAAATTGGAGAAGGCCCTTGAGGAATATGTAGGGTTCAGGAAGTAAAGGGGAAATTACAAGGGGCCATGGTATGTGCATGGTGAATTGGATAAAGGAAAATCTCCAGGCACTTGATATACATGTCAAAAACAAGAGGGTGCTGTAGGAGAGAATAGATCACTCAAAGACAAAGGAGGAAATTTATGCCTGGAGCCAAACGGAATAGGTGAGCTAATGAATGACTACTTTGCACTGATATTAACCAAGGAGGAGAGTGAGATTATGGACAGGTGTGCTGATAATCTAGAGCATGTTTACATCAAAAGATGTTGGGTCTTCTGAAGAAACACTATGGTTGATATGACCCCAGGGACTGATGGGATTTAACCCAGAATATTTTGTGAGGCCCCAGAGGACTGGAGAATAGAAAATGTTGTTCCTTTGTTGAAAAAGTCATATCAGTGGTTGGGAATTTAGTGGAGAAGATTCATAGGGATACGATCCACTCCCAAGTGGAAAAGTATTGGCTAATTGGGGATAATAAATCTGGCTTTGTACTGGGCAGGTTTTACAAAAGATGGAGTTTTTTGAGGGGCGATGAAGATTATTGGCAAGTGTAGGGCAGTGGATATTGTATACGTGGATTTCCATAAAGCATTTGATAAGGTCCCTCATATAACCATATAACCATTTACGGAGCGGAAACAGGCCATGTTGGCCTTTCGAGTCCGCACCGGTTCACTAGAACAGCTCCACTAGCTCAAACATCCCGCTCTCTGCCAATAACCCTCCAACCCCCTCACCTCCATGTACACATCCAACCTTTTCTTTAATGACAGAAGGGATCCTGCCGCAACTATCTCATTCGGAAGCTCATTCCATTCTGCCACCACTCGCTGAGTGAAAAAGCCACCTCTAATATTTCTCCTAAAGTTTTGCCCCCTTACCCTTAACTCATGGCCTCTTGTTCCAACCTCCCCTGCCCTCAGGAGAAAGAGTCTGTTTATGTCTAGTCTATATATTCCTTTCATAATTTTAAATACCTCTATCATCTCCTCTCAATCCCATGTAGATTTTATCAATGGTGATGATAGGGTGATCCAAATAATCAAAACATATGGGATCCATGATGACTTGACTTGAAGGATTGGATTCAAATTTGGTTTAGCCATAGGACACAGAGGATAGCGGTGCAGAGGTTTTTTTCTGACTGGAGTGGTACTGAGTGATGAGGGATCACTGTTGAGACCTTGATTCTTTGTAATATATGTGGCATAAAAACATAATCTGGACTGCAGAGATCGAGATAAGGGTCCACGAAGATGGTTCATTTCAAAGTGTGGCATGACAACTAAAATTTGGAGCTCTAAATATTTTTTGTACTTTTGCAGTTTCAAGTGTTCATGTGGCTTTTTGTGTGTTTTACGCTACTGAGTATTCTTTCTTTGGCTTGGCTTCGCGGACGAAGATTTATGGAGGGGGTAAAAAGTCCACGTCAGCTGCAGGCTCGTTTGTGGCTGACCAGTCCGATGCGGGACAGGCAGACACGATTGCAGCGGTTGCAAGGGAAAATTGGTTGGTTGGGGTTGGGTGTTGGGTTTTTCCTCCTTTGCCTTTTGTCAGTGAGGTGGGCTCTGCGGTCTTCTTCATTACTAGGCTGCTAAAATCATCTTTACAAAATGCAAGCAAATTGTTAAGAAATAATTTTGAAACTGATTGACAAATTGTGTCTTTTGAGGTGACATTTGAAACTGTAAAGTTGTACAACACTGAAATAGGCCCTTTCACCCATATCCACTCTTTGCTCACCTCATTCCATTTGTTTCCATGAGGACAGCATCCATCTGTGCTTTGTCTCTTTCTAAATGTAATCGTGTCAAAACAGCATGAAAATCAATGCCCCTTGGTCAAAGTCTTGGAGGATGGTCAAAGTCTGGAACACTTATCTGAAGGGATGGTGGTGGAAGATACTTTCACTGCATTTAAAAACAACTTGGAAGAGAATAATAGAAACAACTTGCGAGCATACAGATAATGGTCTAGGTGGTGTGGTTCCCTAACATTGTGTTTTCTCATGCAGCATGAACTCAATGGACTGAATGGTCTGCTTCAGTTCCAAATGGGTGGGGGGGGGTGGTTAGTGTGGCAATAAGCACAACAGAATTACAGTGCCAGCAACCCAGGTTCAAATCTGGCACTGCCTCTAAGGAACTTGCACGTTCTCCCATGACCTGTGTGGGTTATCCCAGGGTACTTTGGTTTCCTCCCACCCTCCTAAACGTACAGGGTTGTAGGTTAATTGGGTGTAATTGACCAGCATGGGTTTCAGTGGCCAGAATCGCCTTCCAATGTGATGCAAATAAAAATTTTTTAAAATGTTTTAAAAAATCTTAAAACTCAACATATCTTTATAATGGAGCATGTCCTGTTGGGGGAAAAAATGATACTGTTATGAAGGTTATGGCCAAGCCTAGCATTGGCAAGTTTACAGATCCTAATTCGAGGGTGAAATCTGTAGACGCAATGGATAAATAATTTAAACCTTTAATACAAGTGGTTTTCTGCTATTTGTAACCAGGATGCAATTTTTATGTCATGTTCCTCGGGGGTTCTCAGGTTTTTGTTAATAAACTTTAAACAGCTTTTAATGTAGACACCTTAGCCAGTGGGGATTAATTGTGCAGCCACAATTTTTTTTTGTGCTGCCATTGATTAATGTTCAGCCACCGGGAGTTGATAGCAGAGTGTGTTATCAGGGTTGCAGGTTCCTTTAGAAAACTGTAAATCTTTACATTTGTAAATTCCATTGCAGCATCTGCAATGGAAGTCACTGATAATTATTTTATTGAAAATAAATATGCATCTGAAGGGGCAAAGCATGAAAATTGCATGGGGAAATTTGAGCCAAAATAAATGAAACTTGCCACATCCCTCTTTTGTCTGCTCTACACATTTTAGTGCCTTCAAATATCCACAAAGTACAAATATACAGAATGCAGAGATGCCGACAAACAGGGTTGTGTTTCATTAAACCAACACAATATATTTCTCCTTAAACAGGAAAGTCTGCAGATGCTATGATTACAACACTTCACAGCAGATCACACAGCAGCCATAGGAAGCAAAGGTATATCACCAATGTTTCATGCCTGAGGCCTCTATCAAGATCCGAGCAGAAAGATGGCAGGCGCCTGCCATCTTTCTGCTCATATCTTGACAAATGGCTCAGGCCCAAAACATTGGTTATAAATCATACAATATCTTTCTAAATTGCTGTTGGTATCTTATCAGGTTAAGGATGGGCAAGTTAGCTTTAAAGATAAACTATTTCAGTTTTCTTTCTAGTTTTGCAACTTTATTCAGTGTGCAGGAGGAGGAATACCCAGAGTATCTGCTGAATAATTACACATCTCGGCAAAGGCAGTAGCTGACTTTATTTGAACTGCAAATTGGTGTCTGTTCTTGTCAGCTGACCAGCAGCTGGCATACGTGGATGCAGTTTTGTAAGTTATTGGCACCACCTTGGACAGAGCGTTAGATGGAATGAGGTACCCTTGGGATTGTACGGTTTTAGTGGTCATCTTCTTTAGGAGACATGAGAAATTGGGAGGTGGGTGGGGGGGGGGTGGTAGAAAAGATGTGTATTGGTCTTCACTATGAAGTACAATTAAAGCAAAAAACATCTTGAAAAATATCAACTGTTCAAGCAACATCTGTGGAAAGAGAAACAGTTAAAATTTCAGATCCAAGGCTATTGATCTGAAATTTGAGTTCTGATGAAGGGTCCTGAACCTGAAACATTAACTGTTCTTCTATCAACAGATGCTGCCTGACATGCTGAATATTTCCAACATTTTGTTTCCATTACAGGCTTCGAGAATCTGCAATTTGAAAAATAATTGTTTTTTGTTATAAGATTGTTTTCTTCTTTGGCTTGGCTTCGCGGACGAAGATTTATGGAGGGGGTAAAAAGTCCACGTCAGCTGCAGGCTCGTTTGTGGCTGACAAGTCCGATGCGGGACAGGCAGACACGATTGCAGCGGTTGCAGGGGAAAATTGGTGGGTTGGGGTTGGGTGTTGGGTTTTTCCTCCTTTGCCTTTTGTCAGTGAGGTGGGCTCTGCGGTCTTTTTCAAAGGAGGTTGCTGCCCGCCAAACTGTGAGGTGCCAAGATGCACGGTTTGAGGCGTTATCAGCCCACTGGCGGTGGTCAATGTGGCAGGCACCAAGAGATTTCTTTAGGCAGTCCTTGTACCTTTTCTTTGGTGCACCTCTGTCACGGTGGCCAGTGGAGAGCTCGCCATATAACACGATCTTGGGAAGGCGATGGTCCTCCATTCTGGAGACGTGACCCATCCAGCGCAGCTGGATCTTCAGCAGCGTGGACTCGAGCAGAGGTATAAGATTGTAGGTTGTTGCTATATCACAATACAGTAAAACTCCTGGTGTCTGGCACCTCTGGGGATTGGTAAATGCCAGATAAGTGAATTTTCTGGTTGCTTGAAGCTACGTGTTGTGTGATTGGCAAACTAACCGCAAGGGACCATCAATTTTAAACTTTCATTTTTTTTCCTATTTATTTTCTGATTTTTTTTCTGCTGGTTGCTTGAGGCTGCCGATTGCTTGAATTCTGGATAACGGGGATTTTACTGTACCGTACTTCTTTCTGGTTATCACATATGCTGTTGAGTTCTCTCACTAATATAATCCCAATTCCAATTTATCTCTGCATGCTTCAGCCTCCAAACTATAGTTTAGCCACACCCTATCTTCATTTAAATTTTAACTATCTCCACATTTGAATAATCCCATGTCCTATTTGGCAGTTGCTCACCAAAGAAGCTTACCCAGGACTTTACGAATTACTTCCTTTGCCATTCTAAATGCTGGTCATTTTTGACCATTTGCTCTTTGTTTCCCATGGTTGCAACACCTGAGTTTCAAAACATTTGCCCTCATTTACATTCTTGTTTTACTATCTCCTCTAATTTTAGTTCCTGCCTTGTGATTTTCTTTGCCTTCAGTTGTTTTCCTGATTTATCTAATAACACAAGTGAAATTCACACGGAATGCTTGTTTGCTTGGTATTTTTAAAGTTGCCAGTGTAAGATCAATTTTTTTCTCTATTTTGAGTCAGAGGAAAGTCTTTTGAGTTTTTTCCTACCACCAGACTACCTTGTTTTTGAAGATTACAGGATACAAAACAAAACTGTTCTCTCCCTTTTGTGTTTTCAACTATGACTTGTGCAGTTACACTGGAAACTCTGTAAAATACATGCCCTCTTGCAGAGGGATTGATTTTCTTGAACAAAGAAAGATCTGTCAGCAACGTGCAATCAGTATAACCAGAAGTACAAAAATTGTCTTCCTCTTGCATATAAAAATTATAAACCACTCTTCCATACAAGTGGATATTCCTCTTGTCAGATACCGGTGAACTCTATATACAATGATGAGTTCAATAGCTTTGTTTGCAACAAACCTGTACTGATTGAGCTCGTCATCATTTTTCTGTTGTTGTGTCTGTGCACCTGTAGAAGGGAGATAATAGGACTCTCATATATTTTTGGTTATTCAGCAATTCTTCCTATATTGTTTGATAGCCTGTAATAAGATGGCTCACTGCCTTGCCATTGTTAGTTCGCAGAGGAGGCAGGTGCTGTGGTGCGATTACTTGGCAGGGTAGCAAGCCAAACTTGTCATTCTTCTCCGACAAGCACTCAGGAATAATTAGTGTCATGAGGATTTTTACAAGACCAGGAAGAAAAGTAACATTTTGTGAACAATACCAACTGTAGTCCCTGTTTATATTTGTAAAAGATTACCTGATAAGAACTGATGGGAAACACTCTGGCTTACAAGGCCTTATCAGCAAAGGGAAATAATAAACAGAGCCCTGACCGTTTCTGCGATTGTGATGTGTAGAGGCTGCAGGAAGGTTATGATGGAGCGATGTTGAGTTCCAAGCAAATTGCTGTGGCAACTCTTTTGCTTTTCTGAATAATACCCATTACATTGTAAAAACTTAGTTTGCAGATGCAGACACATCTGTGCAGCAGATCTTTGCAGTAAATAGAGATCCACTAAAATCAAGACTTCATTCTGACTGATGAACAGAGGGGCTTAAAGTGAGAAGGTTGGCATCCAGCTTTAATTCTACAGTACTATTTTTAAATGATCAACAAGGATGCCGCCTGTGGCTACTAATGTCCTAATATGTGTGTAATTGAGTCTTGTTGCCATCAAGATCTTTCTACCATTTTGATTTTGACCAGAGTGTGAAGCTGCCTGAATTCCTGCTGCCAGAACCATACTAAAGCTGTAACCATGAGATGTCTTTGTTTGTGGGGTCAGGAGGAGGAAGTGAGCTTCTTCAGATCCCACTGGGAATTTGTAGCCTTCCCTCTCCTGGACTTCCATCTCTTCCCAAATACTAATCATCCCGAAATTCACTTTTTATCCCACCTGGACATCACAATTATTCTGAGCCTGGCTGTCCAATTTTAATGGGGACTTCTCCAGACTTCATGACTGTTAAGATGAAGAGGTCATTGAACAGTGCATATATATTAGGCCAGTTTTGATTCTAGGAGTGAAATTTCCAAAAATGTGTCACAGAATTGGAAGTCTTATATTGTTTTACTTGTCCTTTATGTTATGCGACATGCAGAGGGAAGGGAGGTCAAAAAAGTAGGGGGGTGGGGGTGGTGGAACAAAGCAAAACATGAGAGGGTGCTATGAATGTTATTTTGGTTGGTTTCATGGGCTGTTTTTATGCAGTCTCTGACAAAGAAGAAAGAAACTTATTTTAGTTTGTAAACCTGAAGAGCCCAGTCTGCTCTCTTTTCCCTCTCTTTTATGAGAGAGGTAATAGAGTGTTTTCCCCAAGGCCATGAATAAAGCTTTCTCTTCATTCATCAGTTCCCTTTAACATCACCTCCACACATCCCTTGGCACACACCATTTATATTTTCTTGCAATAAATAAAGCAATATCCCAGCAACCTTTCTAAAAAAAAATCTTTTTTTTTGAGCTATTATTCCTGAAAGATGAGGGAAACCACACCTATCTATTTGACATACAGCAACACATTGGATGAAACAGAGCCTGAGCTAACAGAGGAAGAGGTGATGGAAGGAAGGAGTTGGGACATTGAACTGCAATCTTAAAGTCTGCAGGGAAGTCTCAAGTTTCTCTATTTTGTAACACAATCACTTCTTAAAAAAAAATAATGCCAAGGGTTTTATTCATTGTTAAAATATTCAACATTGGGGCCTTACTCATTCTGTAAATTCAGTATGTAACAGAACTTTGCACTTCTCATCGGGATTCTATCATGCAATGATTAAAGAACACTGCATCATATTTAATATTGGAAAGTGTCTTGCTTCTGTACATCTATTAGAAAAATAGATTGAATGGACATATGGATTTACTATCTGCCAGTTGCCGATGTCAGTTCTAATTGTTGAAAATAACCAAATAAATCAGAATAATATTTGGGTTAAAAGGTTTACAAGGAAATCAGCCTGTTTTATGTAAGTGGGAATTTTATTATTGTATAGCTTATCCATTAGTTCTGTAAAAAGAGTCACTAAAACACAGAGAATGTCTGCTTTCTGATCTCCAAATTAAAAAGAATGAGATTTTAAATTTTAATCTCTCACTGACCTTGCAGATTGCATGTAGCTTTTGGCAGCAAAGTTGAGAAATCTTATTAAATTTACCCTTCATAAACCTTCAGAAAAAAAATGATTAATAGTTCCATTTTTTTAAAAAAAGGAGAGGCTTAAAAAAATCCCATCAGCTCCAGTAGTCACACTGACTTGTTCAGTCATGGAAAAAGTGCGGCACCAGTTGAGCTTTTTTTTAAAGAAGAAAATGCTCAGTCTGTCAACTTGAATGATCAAAGATATTTGATAAACAGACTGCCTAAACTTGAGTTGGAAATAAGGCAAAAAAAAACTTTCAGCTTGCCTGGATGAATTGTGCACTTAAAGCTGCAGTCTTCTTTCATTTGGCTTTATTAATTGAGCACTGTCTCAGAACCGCTGTCCTTTTCTGTATATTTTTTTGCCTTGTAAAATCACATTTACTACCCTCAATCTCATAAATCCACCCAATCTTTTATCAATGTTTTTAAAATGCTTAATGCCTGTATGGAGATAAAGCACTTTGATTCATTTGTTGCGAACAGATCACTCTGTATTGATTAATTCTGAGTTTCTTTTAATTGTTGAACATGGTTTGTGGCAGGCTCCAGTGAAATATCCCATATTGGATGTACTATATCACTGAGCCTTAAAATAAAAGCAGGTCCTGCATTTATGAAGACTCATGGGTGCACACTCCATCTTTAATAGGTGTTTGGAAATGCGGTGGCTGCTGCAGTTTAACCAAGTAAAATAATCATTTGATTTGCTGTTCATCAACATTTTACCAACAGTCTTAAGTAGAATTTTCAGATGGTCAGTTCAAATGTGATGGTTGGGAGAAGAATATTGATTTGGGTTAAAAGTTAGCTCCACACTGCTCTTCCAATTATCATCGAATAATTAAAGTTATCCAAGACGAACAGAGGAGGCAGACGGTATTTTAATATTTTAGTTGAAGGATGGCTCTACTCTCATTATTCTGCTCCCTCAGTCCTCCAGGGTTGCCATCTGAAATAGTTTCAAGTCCTTTAATGGTATTTAAAGCAATAACTTCCTGGCTTTAATATGTTAAATACAAATATTGCATGATCTTTTGTTTCATTAAACTTTTCAACACTGGATTGTCATAAACAGTTGCATGGTGATGTGAGACTTGTTTGTTCCTTGATGTCATCTCGTGCAAAAAGCAGAAAAATCTTGCCGTTCGAAAGCCAAAATATTTTTGTGGTTTTGCATGGTTTGTATTTCACATTTTAGATTACTTCAGTACAGCTGTTGTAGAGTTGGATACTTGCTGTCAATTCAAGTTGGCTGCTTGCAAAGAGTTGGACAGAATTTTTCTTTTTCTTTTGTTAGTGAGATTTGAAAGTCATCCCAATTGAGTTCCCTTTGAGCTTCTATCTCTGTCTCATTAGGCCTGAAATTGTAGACTTGGTGGTACATTACTGACCTGGCCCTATCTGTTTACTTGTGTCACAGAGAATATTTACCAGTTTCCCACTGTGTTCTGTTCAGATAATCCAATAAATAAATAGGCTTTAAAATAAGTTTGAAGGAACTTGATGTCCAACAAAGTGTGAACCTGCCATGATAGGTTAAAGATAATTCGACTAAAAAGGTTCAGTACTTGCTTTAAAGAGGTATGGAGGTGATATATTGCTTGTCTGTGAAAAGTTTGCATGGAAAATGCTGGAGCGAAGAAGGATGAAAGAAGATTTGATGGTGGTGCACATGAAGGGTTTGGATGGCTGAAATAGAGGGAAGTTGTTTCCAGTTACAGATGATTCAAAGGCTGGGGAAACAGAATTAAAGAGGAGATACAAAAGATGGTGGACTTTGGAGTGAAAACAGATTGCTGGAGAAACTCAGTGAGGTCAGGCAGCATTTCAAGTCTGTACCTTGCATCAGCATGAAGGAGAGGGAGCCAATGTAAAGAGGCAAGGAGGACAGGAGAAGCAGGAGTTTGCAGGTGGAATCAGGTGAAGGTGGAGATAACTGGCAGGTGGAATTCCAATGTCAGGGAACCCACCCCCACTGTTCCTTTCTCTCTCTTTCTGATCTACCTGGACACCTGGGTTCCCTCACTCACTTTTCTTTCTGATCCTATTCCCCCGTATCCAGTTCCTTTCCCCTCTGTGGTGCGCTGTTAGCCAGAATCAGACACACACAAGGTAAAGACTGTACAACAGGCTTTAATCCACAAAGACTTCCACAGAACCAGCCTGCTGTGGCTGCAGCAACTCTGAGTGAGACATCGGGAGGCCGCGCAGGCTTATATCCCGGAGGGTGATTAACACCCGACCGGGTGGGGCTTGATCCATCCAGACCGACTGATTGACAGCCGGCCAGGTGTTGTCCTGTCCCCTTACACTCCTGCAGGTACAGAGGTTGCCCCCTACAGTAGGCCAGTGGTCTACCACCACGTTCACCCCCTTCTTTAAAATTGTCCCGGAGGCGGGGGGGGGGGGGCGGTGGGGGGGTGGTGGTGGTGGGGCAGTAACAAGGAATTGTACCCATTATGTACATACAATATTTACAGGTTGAGATGATTCAGTGGCCACTGGGGTCTCTATGACCGTTGTAGGACTGGCTCCTGGTCAGAGGGGAATTGGGGGGGCTTGCGGCAGGGGTGTGTGTGGCTGGTGTGGTGCCGCGCAGTGGGGCCGAAGTTGATGTATCCAGGTCGTATTGGATGGGTGGGTGGGGGGGGGGGTTTGTCTCCTAAGGCTGAAGCGGACCCCTGGTGGTCAAAGAGGCCCTGCATGCCCCATAGCTGCCTGGGGATGGGGATGTATGCCTGGTCAGTGTCGTCCTGGGTTGGAGGGTGGCTTGGTGTGGTGGGTGCTCCTGCAGGTGCCAGGACCCTGGTTGAGATGGTGTCCTCCCTGCCACTGGCGAACCTAACGTATGCGAAGTTATGGTTTGCATGAAGGAGGAAAACTTGCTCTACCAGGGCTTTGGCCTTGTGTGTCCGTACATGCTTATGCAGAAGCACTGGTCCCGGGGACATGAGCCATGCTGGGAGTGACATTCCAGTCGCCGACCTCCTGGGGAATGAGAACAGGAGTTCATGAGGGGTCTTGTTGGTAGCGTGCACAGCAGTGACTGAATGGCATGGAGCGCCTCGGGCAGAGCGTCCTGCCAGCACTCAACGGCCCACCCTTTTGACCTGAGAACCAGGAGGACTGCCTTCCAGGTCACCCCATTCTTGTGTTCCACTTGCCCATTGCCTCTCGGGTTATAGCTTGGTGCGACTGGTTGTGATGCCCCTCGCCGTCAGGTACTGGCGCAGCTCATGAAACTAGACCCCCCGATCGCTGTGGGTGAAGGCGGGGTAGCCAAACATGGTGAAAATCTGCCCAAGGCCCTGATGACGGAGGCCGTGGAGGTGTCCGGACAAGGGATGGTGAAGAGGAAGCATGAGTACTCGTCCACTACCGTGAGGAAGTAGACGTTTCGGTTCGTGGAAGGGAGGGGCCCTTTGAAGTCCATGCCAAGACAGTCAAAAGGCCGAGTAGCTTTTACATTGTGGACCTGGTTGGGGGGGGGGGGGAGTGGAAGAAGTGGGGGGTTTACACTCCGCACAGACCCGACAGGCCTCAGTCATGTCCCTGACGACCCTGATGGTGTGTGGCAGATTTGTGGACTGAACGAAATGGTAAAACCGGGTGACGCCCAGATGGCAGAGGGACTCACGCAATGGCTGAAACCTGTTGTTGTGCATAGATGTACAGGTGCGAGAGAGGGCATCAGGGGAGTCGTTAAACTTCCCGGGGCGGTACTGGATGTTGTAGCTGTAGGTTGCCAGCTTGACTGTCCAGCGTAGGATCTTGTTGTTCTTGATCTTGCTCTTGTGGGTAGTGTTAAACATGAATGCCACGGCCTGCTGGTCTGTGAGGAGCGTGAATCTCCTGCCAGCCAGGAAGTGGCGCCAGTGGTGGACCGTTTCCACAATCGCCTGTGCCTCCTTTTCAATGGTGGAGTGGCCTAGCTTGGAGCCCTGGAGGGTCCTGGAGAAGAAGGTGACAGGGTGCCCCCCTTGGTTGAGGGTAGCATCGAGGGTCACCTCAGAGGCATCGCTCTCCACCTGGAAGGGGGAGTCCTCACCCACAGGCTGCATCGTGGCATCCGCGATGCCTTGCCTGATGCGGGTGAAGGCTGCCTCAGGTGGGAGGGGAAAAGTTGTGGCTTGGGCCAGAGGGTGGACCTTGTCCAAGAAGCGAGGGACCCACTGCGAGTAATAAGAGAACAGGCCCAGGCACCTGCGGAGGGCCTTTAGCATGGGGGTGGAGGGGTAACTCCATTAATGGGCGCATCCTTTCCGGAACTGGGCCACGATGTACCCCAGGATGGCGAGGCGGGTGGTGCCGAACACACACTTCTCCTTGTAAGTGAGGTTTAGCTCCACGGTCATCTGGAGGAATTTTTCCAGGTTAGCATCGTGGTCCTACTGGTCACGGCCGCAGATAGTGACGTTATCCAGATATGGGAACGTTGTCTTCAGCTTGTGCTGGTCTACCATGCAATCCATCTCCCTCTGGAAGATGGAGACCTGTTCGTGACCCCAAAAGGAACCCGGTGGAACTGATACAGGTGCCCCTCCGCCTCAAAAGTGGTGTAGGCCTTGTCCTTCAGGTGGATAGGGATTTGGTTATACGCCAACTTCAGGTCAATTGTGGAGAAAACCCGGTAGCGGGCTATCTCATTGACCATCTTGTCGATCCTCGGCAGGGGTTAGGCATCCAGCTGGGTGTACCGATTAATGGTCTGGCTGTAATCCACTACCATCCTAGGCTTACTTCCCTCTTTGACCACCAGGCCTTGGGCTCTCCAAGGGCTGTTACTGGGCTCTATAATGCCTTCTGCCAGGAGTCGCCGCACCTCCGCCTTGATGAAGTCCCTGTCTGCAGCGCAATAGCGCCTACTTCTGGCAGCGATAGGCTTGCAGCCTAGCGCAAGATGTGGAAAGAGCGCTGGTGGGGTGATGTGCAGTGTGGAGAGGCCACAGGTTGGCCGGGGCTGGTAGGTTGGCGTGCTGTGCAGTGTGAGTGGAGGTTTGGGCCCCCCCCAAAAGCAAGGGTGATACTCTGCAGATGGCACTGGAAATCCAGGCCAAGTGGTGCATAGTGTTTGGGCATGACCAGGAGCCTGAATCCTGTGTAAGTTTCCCCTCCCACTATTATATCAACAGTCTTATCCTTGGCGGCGAGGGCGATCAAGCAGGTGGTGGGGTGGACTTTAATCTTAGGGAGTGGGCCACGCTCAGGTGAATGAAGCTCTTGATGCTGCCTGTCCAACAGGCACTTTGTTACCTGCCCGTTGACTCGCACATCCATCAGCGAGCGCCCGAGATTGTGGGGGATGTCCCTGGTCAGCGTGGTCATGGCCAGGATCGTCTCGGAGTCGGAGTCGTTGCTATCTAGATGGATGGGGAGCGTCGATAGGGCAGCCTGGTCATCGCCCGTGTTAACTGCATCAACATCGGTCGTGAGGTAGCTGATGGCCTCTGGAGGCATGGGGAGCGTCGGTAGGGCAGACTGGTCATCCCCCGTGTTGACCATGTTGCCATCGGTCGCTGGGTGTGGTGTGTGGCAGCTGATGGCACCCGGAGGTGTGGGGAGCATCGGTAGGGCAGCCTGGTCATCGCCTGTGTTGACCACATTGTTCTCAACGTCGTCGGGAGCCCTCCGTGTCGGGCGCTGCCTGGGCCAAGATGGCGACGGCATGTGGGGGGCCGCTGTGTGTCTGGCCTCCTTCCCCAGCTGTGTCTGCTGCATCAGTGGAAGTGACATCATCATGGCCGGTGGCAGTGACGTCGTTACATCAGTCGGAAGTGACGTTGCTGTAGTTCTCAGTGAGTGGCGCCAGCGTTGGCGGGGGCTGGTACAGATGTTTGGGGAACACGCTGTGACGGTCGCTGGTAGGGCTGGATGTTGCGCGATCAAAGTTGGGGAAGGGGGAAGTCATGGCGCCACCTGGCACGCGCACATTGGGGGATCTGCAGGGGAGGTGAGGAGGTTATAGAGGGCTGCTGAGCTGCCGGCAGATTTAGAGAGGCACGCTTTTCCAAAGTGGCCTTTCTTGTCACATCGGGAACAATACTGGTTCCTAGCTGGGCAATTTTTGGTGCGATTGTCGATCTGACCCACACCAGGACCCACAGTACTGATAGGGGTGCCAGGCACCAGCCGCAGTGGCGTTCTCCTCCCCAGCTCGGCCTAGGGCTGCAGTGTGAGAGGGCCATGAGGGAGCCTGGGGGACCCTGGAATTGAAGGCTTCGACATGCAGGGCTGCTGCTTCCAAGGTTTGGACCACTTCCACAGTCCTGGTTAGGGCATAGATGTTGTCTTCCAGCAGCTTCTGCCGGATGGTCCTTGAGCATAGCCCTCGGACGAAGGCATCCCGGATCAGCCTCTCGATCTCCTGTACACCTACCCCGGGTTCAGCCAGATACGGTCGGACCAGCTCTCACAAGTGTCCCAGGTAAGACTCAGCCGTCTCCCTAGATTGCTGGGCTCGGGTGTTGAGGAGGTACCTTGCACAGACCACATTCATGGGGGGCTTGTACAAGTTCTCGAGAGTGTCCATTGCGCTCTTGTATGTGGAGCAGCCTTTGGTTACCTGGATGACGTGGGGACCCAGCTTTGACTGGAGTAGGACCAACCTCTTCCAATCAGTGTCCAGGATGTCGCCCTCGTGTGCCTTGATGATTGCCTCGACCACATGCTGCCAGATCTCGAAGCGTGTCTGGGCTTCTGGGTGGCGTGGGTCAATCTCGAGGCTCCCTGCGCACAGGAGTTTTTCCATAGCCCCGGTGGGGAAATTTTGTGGATTAATTTGTGGTGCGCTGTTAGCCAGAATCAGATACACACAAGGTAAAGACTGTATAACAGGCTTTGATCCACAAAGACTTCCACAGAGCCAGGCTGGCGATGGCTGCAGCAACTCTGAGTGAGGCCTCGGGAGGCCGGCGCAGGCTTATATTCCGGAGGATGATTGACACCCAACCGGGTGGAGCTTGATCCATTCAGGCTGACTGATTGGCAGCCGGCCAGATGTTGTCCTGTCCCCTTTACACTCCTGGAAGAGCAATGGAATGGGACTGATGGAGGAGTGGGGTCTGCATGACCAAGAGGATATTTGCTTCTCCTAGGCCCTAAAATTAAGATTAATTAGCTATTTGAACAGCCCAAACATGTGTACATTAAGCCCCTGGTGTAAATTACCTATTGCATCTCCTCTGGCCCTGCCACTTCTCCACCAACATGAAAGACTGGCACCACCGTTGGACCCAAGAGACTATTCTACTGGGAACCATCATGGATTTGATAGGCCAAATGGCCTCCTTCTATGCTGTTGTGATTCCAAGATTCCTTTTCTGTTGTTCCATGAAAGGAGTTACTTGACACAGGGCAAATTACACCCTTAATTTGGCTGATTGCAAGCAAGATCAACAGATGTTAAGCTGACAGTCAGCCCTCCGGGCAGGGGTATGCTCTGGAACACTGATGTATCTTTTTAAAAAAAAAGATTTACTTCCTGTAAAATCAAAAAAGAGATCACGAACATAGAAGTGAAAGATTTAGGCTGGCATGTGTTTCAATCTGTTCACCAGGTCTAATTTTAAAAAAAAGCATGTGCAGTTGGTATAGGCAATGCAGAACAGAAACAGACTATAAGAAATCAAAGCAGGAGCAGGTTTTAAGGTCCCTTTAAGTCGGCACAGACATGATTATGATAATGACTGATTGTGTGCCTCAAAGTTAATGTGCTCTGTAAATCCCAAATTTTGACAAAGGAAAAGAAACATTAATCATTTGCTATTTTATGTCCCATGAAAGATTTATAAGTAGAAATTATGTCTTGTTTAAACTTGGAAAAAATTAGATATGCTGTTATTGATTCAAATATCAAATTGCAAATGATATGGGGTTCGTTTATGGACAACTATCATGACCTTAAGAGTTGGTGTTGATTTGGAATGTTGGCATTGGGCTGTCTCTCTCCAAGACTGTGCCACGTCCATGTTTTAAATGTCAACCTTCAACCTTGGCTGCGGGAAGGGTTTAGAATTTATTTTTTTTCTTTTTTGTTAGGTTCTATTGTATAATTATGTTTATGCTGTTGAACTTTTGAATTTCTACATTGAAACTGTTTTTTTACTTGTTCCGAAGCACATGTAATTGTATTCATTTTTTATTGAGTAAATATTAATTAAAAATATTTTAAAAAGAAAGAAATAACTTCATTGTTCATGGATTGGAGGGTCTAGAAAGGGTTGTGTTCAGCTTGTGGATGCTCCTTGAATAGCTTAAATATAATAGTGAGGAAAGCAGTTGCTTATGTGCTTCTGCAGATAACATTTAAGTGTTTATTCAGTGAGTTTTATTTCTGTTTATCACACCTATTTCAAGGATACAGAGAAGTAGCACTGTTGGTGCAGAGCTCACTGCATGGTCTGACTTGCTTTTTATACCATTAGAATTCTCCTTACGCCCTAAGTGCTTGTAGCTTTTGAACATAATCATGTTTGGCACAGAATATCATCTGTGCTAATCATTCCCTATACTCTGTACAGCTCTAATTCTGAAATAAGTGAGGACAAAGGGCAGAACACATCCTGTCACTTTTCATTACACGTTAACGAAAGGAATTAAACCCTGTTGTCTTTGCAAAGTGCCAATACAGGCCCGATGTGCCACCCCAGCTCAAATAATGATGTTTCATGAAAATAAGAGGCTGAGAAGAGTCTTTGCAAATTGCTTGGAGACCCATGTGATGGAACTTGTAGGAGTGGAGTGGCACTGGATTTAATCTTTATTCATGAGCCATGGCACTGTCCAGTTCAAAGCCAGATTTTATTTTATAAATGTGAAATTTTTAAAAAATTGATTCGTCATTTTATCTCTTTCTATTTGTATAAAATTATGCTCTTTTTCACGACTCAGTTGAAGACTTTGTTCAGGTGACAGATCACAAACTGGAGATGATGTTGGTTTGTCAAATGTTCTCCCAGTTATATCATTAAAGTCCATTTCATCGAGACAGTGAAGATTTATTCTCTTACAATGGAGGCCTCGTCCATTTTCTTGTTCAATTGCTTTTTGCACCATGAGACACTAATGTAGTGATCTGGGTTTTGTTGAAGCAAGTGGTTTTAGTTGGAACCTTTCTCTCACCTTTGACCTCAGGGAATGACAGAGCCATCCCAGATGCAGGAACAGAGAAGGAAACAGAGGATGGAGAGAGAAGACACTGGGTTGGGTTGGAGTCACTCAGCTACAGAAAGAGAAATAGAGAGCAAAAGAAAGATTGACTTAAGGGTGAAAGAATAGGTAGGAGAGATGAAAAATAAAAGTTGAAATAAAAAAATCTTTAACATTGTCAACACTGGCACCATCGGTCGAGAGGAGGGGAATTAATAGATTTAAGGAGAGAGGGGAAGGATTTAAAAGGGTGCTGAGGGGCACCCTCTTCTCACAAAGGGTAGTAGATAAATGGATCAAGCTGCCAGAGGAAGTTGTAGAAGTGAGGACAATTGTAATGTTCAAACAGAAACATGGAGAGGAAAGGTCTGAGGGCTGGATATAGGCTGATTGCAGGCAAATTGATCTAGCTTAGTCAGCATGGACAAGGTGGGCCAAAGGGCTGTCTCATATGATAGAACTACTGACTCACTCCATGGTGAACAATTTACTTCCTGCTGGAATGAGTATTGACAGTTGCAATTATTCCCTTCTGAGTTGGAGAAGCTGAGTATAATTTGCATAAAATAGATTATAAATCTCATTGTTAAACAGATACCTGGTAAATGCCAGCCCTATAATTATGTAACAATTTAATTTGCAAAAACTTGAAAACATCTTTTGAGGGGTTGTTTTTAACAATATTGATATGCATCATCTGGCAGCTTTATTTTTGGGATTTAAGTAGCATTTGTTCCTCATCCTACAACGATACATTAATAACGTGCAGTACTATTAAACTCATTGATTTTTTTTGCATATTATATCAGGCCAGTCATGGGTTTTCAATTAAACTTTTGTACTCATCCTGCAGAAAGATATTACCTTAAGGCCTCTGAAATCTTGTGTTCTCAGCAAGACTGGAAGAGAATGTGCCATCAGCCAGGTTGCTTACCTGATCTGCTCTTCAGCCAGCATCAACCATGGAAACCTGGTAGTGGACGTTTCATCATGTGGATTCCTCAAGCCATGTGAACTGCCGTTTCTGCCAAAAAGGCCAGAGAGCACGTCGATTCATCCTTGTGAAGGTTGTCTTGATTCAGAGGTGCCTCCTTCAGCAAAGTCCAAGTGATGAGAAAAACCTGAAAGCAGCGGAGAAAGGGCAAGGGTGAGGATGTTACAGAGGAGGAGCATGAGCAGATTGTTGTCTGATGAATGCCACCATCAAGTTGTGATACTGGATAAAATGTCAGTGTAAATAAAAAGTAGTTGCAAATCAAACACCATAACTGCCGGGCTCAGCTGTCCTGAGGTGTAACCTGGACCACTGATCTCCAAGGCTTCATGCAGCAGAGTTTAGAGGAGAGCACAGGATGTATGTAAAAGTACCATTTCTCCACTTGTCTTTCATTCTGGGGTCTCATTGATGTAGCATTCACTTCCAGTCTGAAACCACCTCAAATGTTGTCATTTTAATCTAAATTTCTGTCTGATTACAGTTTCAAAACTTTCCCAATATCTTTAAACGCGTCTTATTATATCTGTTTTCTGACTCCTTGTGCATTGCCTGATTTATTTATTTCACAGTTCATATTCATTTACAAAGCTTTTGACCTTCCTTAAGCTCCCTATCCTACACTTAAACAACATCCCTTTTGACCAAGCTTTTGATATCTGTCATTATGACTTATTGTCTATAATGCTCCTAAGATGTTTTAATTTCTTAATGGTGTTATATGAGCAGAGGGTTTTGCAGTGGATAGATATTGGAATTACAGCTGAAAACTCACCCTCATTTTTATGTAAAAACATGAAGAAACAAGTAACCCGATGGTGTTGACCCAATACAGTTTCCTTGTGCAATGTGTCTTGTGGAACTGCACGTTTATGTTACATGACATGAATGGAATACACAGTTTATGTGTCATCAAGCACTATCTCAGGAACAACTAAATGTTTTTTAATTTTCTACAGTCCAATCTGATAATCTCCTGTAAAGTTCTACCTATCCAATGTTTCCTGTGACTCTCTTAAAGGCATAAAAGTGATATTTCATTCTTGACATGAAAAATTCATTGAATGTGGCAGTGAAGATCCATCTTTACATAAAAGCCCTGGTGGCCATGCATCAGGAGGAGCTCAGAGCTTAGTATCTAATTAAACATCACAAGCCGAAGATTAGGATGATTCACGTCTGACATTTATCACAGTGTAGTATTTTTGGTGCTGAGTGTTTAGAGGATCACTGATAGGTCAGTATCTAATTTACACTTCAGTATTTGTACAGCTTAGCTAATATGTTATCAATTAAACCAGTGAATTCTTGATACATATATTGTCCAATTTTGAATTTCAGGAACGTTTATGCTGGAATTTAAAATCCCATTGGCTAAAATTTTATCCAAAGAGTGACATCTCCATGAACCCTTCACTGTTTACTGTCAAGATTGGGTCATTAAGCTATGGAATAAGTTTAAAATTATTACATTCCTATTTAAAACAAAAAAATCATTTCTATGAGGCTCATTTTCCAAAGCTCTAGCTTGCACTTTCAATGTAGATTTTTCATTTCTTCATAGTCCTAATTAATGAAATAACCAAACAAACTGGTGTAATGATAAAAAACAAACACAGACTATTTACCATGGACATAATTATACTTTCCTGGTAAATTAGCTGTGATTCTACTCTGGGGTCAAATTATACAGTTCTGCTATCCCTGAATTGGAGTTGAAATATAATTCCAAAAATTGTAAATAGATTTTCAGTTACTTCAAATTGTGATAATTTATTGTGAAATATTGTGTGTATGAACTCTGTCCTTTCACTTGGTGGATTATTATTCAGTTAAATGGAACATCAAACTAAGTGTAGGAGTGCTGAACTCCTGGTGAATATATCAAGGTTGCACATTGAAATATTTTTAAGGCTTGTTAAAATGTTAATTAAACACCAAAGATGGTCTTAAATCTCACATTGAAAAGAACTGTTTTGGTATCAATTTTTTCTTAATGTGTCAGAGTGGCATGTTTATCATAGAAGTTAGTACTCTGCTATTACAATGCCAGGTACCTGAATTCAAATCTGCCACTGTTTATAAGGAGTTTGTATGTTCTCCCTGCGAATTTCCTCCAGGGGCTCTGGTTTTCTACCAAAGACGTACGGGGTTAGTTGGTTAATTGGTCACATTGTATGAATTAGGCGGCGCGAGCTCATGGTTTGCAAGGGCCTGTTGCTGTGCTTTATCTCTAAATTAAATAAATTAAATTGGAGAGAAGAAATTTTGTTTGGATGCACTGTCATGTAATTTCAAAATATTACTTCATGAAGGGAAACCAGTGGGGAATTATCAACTAAAAGTTGCAATCTTATCCCCTAACCCTCTATTTCCTTTTAATATTGTTCCAAAACACACTGAAGCTGCTGTTTCAAACAATGTCACTATTCACAGCATAAACATCCCCACAGAGAAACATGGCTTTTAAATTTCTTATGTTGGTTCTCTCATAGAATTATGGGGCCATTTTTTTAAAGATCAATAACCAGTTGCAAAAATAATATATTGTGCATAAAAGCTGTGAAATTTTTGTTTTAGTTTTGTTGTTAATTAGGGAGAATATTCTGAGGAGTGGATTGGGCCTTGTAAGGGATTGTAGAAAATATTAAAAGACCTTTGTGCCTTCAGAACCTCTTGTTCATGCTATGAGAGGGACTGCAAATGGTGAAACCTGCAACAAAAATGGAACACTGGGAGAAACTCAGAGGTTCAAGTAGCATCTTGGGCAGAAAAAGTCAGTCGATGTTTTGGGTTGAAATGGTGCATCAGAGAGGGAATAGGAAAGTTTGCCAGTGCATGCGAGGGTGAAATAAAGGCAGGGAGGAGGAGGATCAAATAGGAAAGGTATGATGGACAGATGAATCTGGGGGGGGAAGGGCTGCTAGGTGATGGGTGGAGTTAGATGGGGAGGGGGGAAGAGATGGAACAAGGTGCAGGAGGGATGTACAAAAGGAGAAGGAAACAAGCGGGACAGGTGAGTCTGTATGACAGGTAAGCAGCAGGGTGGAAAATTCAGTATTCAAACTGTTGGGTCATAAGATACTCAAGCAGAATATGAGATTTTTTTCATCTTATTTGCATTTGGCCACTCTAGCACAATGATAGACAGGTCAGTGTGGAGGTGGGAAGAGGTGTGAAAATGGCATACAATGGGCAGCTCAGGTGCTCTGCAAAAGGTCATCCACTTCCACCTAATTTTTGTAACTTTTCTCAGTAACATTGTACTCTGTTTTATTTTTGCACTGACCTTTTGGACTTGGATATGGGTTGACTTGCTTGGATAGCGTGTAAAACTGTCAGTCAGTACACACAATAAACAATTTAAAACAAACAATTTATGAAGATGTGATTGTAATGGAGAGAGAATAGATGGTAGGGAAAATTGGGAGGGAGAGTAGTGTGAAAAAGAATTGCTTAGTGAGCCATTATCAGTTCATGAGCAAAATTGGCCTTCTATGTTGTAAGGTAACACAGAAATTTTCTAATGTTTGTGGTGGTCCCGATTCATTTCAAGGCAAGATGGTGAATGAATAGTTCTGACGAGTAGGTTCTAATGTTTGTGGTGGTCCCGATTCATTTCAAGGCAAGATGGTGAATGAATAGTTCTGACGAGTAGGTTCTAATGTTTGTGGTGGTCCCGATTCATTTCAAGGCAAGATGGTGAATGAATAGTTCTGACGAGTAGGTTCTAATGTTTGTGGTGGTCCCGATTCATTTCAAGGCAAGATGGTGAATGAATAGTTCTGACGAGTAGGTTCTAATGTTTGTGGTGGTCCCGATTCATTTCAAGGCAAGATGGTGAATGAATAGTTCTGACGAGTAGGTTCTAATGTTTGTGGTGGTCCCGATTCATTTCAAGGCAAGATGGTGAATGAATAGTTTTGACGAGTAGGTTCTAATGTTTGTGGTGGTCCCGATTCATTTCAAGGCAAGATGGTGAATGAATAGTTCTGACGAGTAGGTTCTAATGTTTGTGGTGGTCCCGATTCATTTCAAGGCAAGATGGTGAATGAATAGTTTTGACGAGTAGGTTCTAATGTTTGTGGTGGTCCCGATTCATTTCAAGGCAAGATGGTGAATGAATAGTTCTGACGAGTAGGGCCATAGAAACTGAAGATGGCAACCAGGCCTCGGACTGAAGCTGTAAGATCAAAAATTATGTTAAAGGAGAATGCATAATTCTGATTTTGCGGTGGGGGGGGGGGTGCGACTATGCAGGATTTCAAAAGACTTTGATGTTTTTGCCATGGGAATGTGGAATGTAATATGGAATGTTGAGGGCATGATGTGTACAAACTTAGTGATTCTCTGCTTTGATATTTTGAACTTTAGAATAATGGAAGATTATGCAGTTCAGAGGAGGAGGCGAGAAAGCATGTCTAATTTTACAACCTCGTGGATTAAGTTTTCAGCATCGGACTGGAAGAGACAGTGTGCTAGCAATGGAGGGATATGGTTTTTGCAATGCCTGAATGTGAGGGAAGAATGACATATTGGGGTGAGGCAAAACTCTGAAGTTTCTTAAGTCTAGTTCAGTCCAGCAACGTGAAAAATCTTTAGAGCTGGAGCCAGAAATGCGGGTACTGGCAGGAAACAAAGAAATAGTTTCTGATTTTGTCAACATTGAACATTAAAAAATGGCTCTTTTATTTTCCACTGTACTGAATTTTAGTGAACCAAGTTACTTCCTTTGTATGTGAATACAATAGACTGGGGCATTGGCATAACATTCCTGATATAGACGCATCATATGCTCCAAAATTAGTTAAATGTAGTCAACTGCTGCCAAATGTCATGAAGCATATTTTCAAACCTTTATGTTTGTTATGTAATAAAACAAATGTTGCTGAGAATTGTGGTGTTTTTGTAAAGATGGAATTGCTGAATGTGCAGTTTATTAGTCTATATATATAGGAGGAGTTTTAAATGGTTTATTTTTTTTATCTGCAGTGAACAGAGCACTGATCCTGTCAGTTGTTGTAAATGAGATCCATTTACTTGGGCAGCAGTGGCATATGGGTTGGAAGTGCCAGTTACTGTGCTGTATCTCTAAATTTAAAAATATGCCCATTACCCTGACTCTAAACCCCATTTCCTCCATCTTTCTGACTCAACTGATCTTTTTTTCTTACCCATCCCCCACTGCAAGGACCCCAATGGATATGCTGTCTAGCGATCTCCACCCCAACCCCAGCCACTCAACTGAAAGGTACACTGAGCCCCCTCTTCTCATGGAGCTTCTGACTTGCTGTCCTCTCTTCCTCCTGGGTTACGAAGCCCCGCTATGGTGCCAGTTGCACTATTTGTTTATGTGCCAAAACATACATCTATTTCCACTATTCAGAACAGGTAATGAGACTTGAGCATCAATTTTATGCTGCCACTGCAATACAGAAAAGAAGAGGTGATGGATAGTTCAATGGGATGTTAAAATTTGATCCTATTTGCTCTGTCATAGCGACATAAATGATCTTATAACAACACAGTACAGCTCGCACAAGACTTAATCCTTAAGTCCATGTCAGGACATTTGGTTTTTATGCAAAATTACACAGAATCACCATTTTAGATTGTTGACCATCCATCTGTGGTTTGTTTCTCTCTCCACGGATGCTGACCAACCTAGAGAATATTCCCATCATTTTCTGTTTTTATGTCAGATTTCTGACATCTTTGATATATTGCATCAATTTTATTGCTTGTTAACACTAACAATTTTTTTCAAAAGGTTTGCTTCCTAAAAAAAAATTGGGCATAATGATAAACAACTTCCAGCTGAACACAGATATTTCCAGATTTGCTGTATCATGAAGGAAGTTAGGGAAACATTAAATTAACTTTTTTTGAATCAGTCATATTTAATTGCATAATGATGCTGACACATTGCTTTAGTTCAACTGACCAGCAGAAGGAGGTTGGAGCGAAGGGAACTGGGAAGATAGGGCTGAACATTAACAGGGAGCAATAAAGCTAATTGCATTAAAATGCAGACCATGATGCAGAGTAAAAACTGTAAAGAATAAAGGATCACACAAAACTTGTGTTGAAATTATGCAGAGATATTTTAAGCAGATTTGCAATTCTGATAAAATAAAGAGGTTGCAAATAAGTACATAAGTGTTCAGTCACATATCTTACAATCCAATACCGTTCAGCCACACTGGGTGGAACATTGACCAACAGAGATATATTGATTTGTCAAGTATTTACAAAGCATGATATTTTCTGTCAACTGGTGGTTTTGAAAGTCCCATGTTGTGAGAACTTTAATAATCTTTCAGCTACAGCTTTTATACACTTTATTATTTTGCCATTTGTGGTGGGCATCAAATCAGTCCAACAGTGGAAAGAGCAATAATTACTTTAAATAAATTCTAAATTGTATTGCTATGTTTTATATCAGGACTTTGCCAGTGAATTGATAAAAGTAACCTAATTACAAGAAGTGCTCATCTGATGATTTCACATTGGCATCAGACTCCCGTCAATTAGATTTAAAGAGCTATAATTCACTGATTTCCATTCCTGCTCCAATTCACTGATTTGCATTCCTGCCCCAATTGGAATCATTTTGAAATGTTTCTTTTATTTGTCTAAATCCTTTTGAATTTGATTCCATCAGAAAGGTGGAGGCCACCTTCAGTGAGAAGCTACAGAAGCCTGAAGACTTAGTTCAAGAACAGTTTTTCCCCTATGAGGCTATTAGGCTCTTACTACTCTGGCATCAGAAATAGGACTGTTTGCACGTTTAAATCACCTCTCTATATTGGAATGACTCGGTGCAGACTGGGAGATTGCTTCATTGAACGCCTCAGCTCTGTGCACCACAATAGTGTGGATCTCACAGTGGCCACCCATTTCAATTCCCAGTCCCATTCCCTTGCCGACATGGTCTCATGCACTACCAGACTGAGACTATCCGCCATTTGGAGGAACAACACCTCATCGTCTTTCAGGGCATCATCTAAATAGATGGCATTTACATCAACCTTCGGTTTCCGTTAACCCCTGTCTTCGTCCCCCTTTCTCCTTTCCTCCATCTCTGTCTTTATCTCTTTCTTCACTTTTCCCTCTGTCACAGAGCCAAGATCAATTCTCACCTTTCCTCTTATCACATCCAATTAATATTTTGTGTTGGTCTGGACTCCTCCCCATGCCATTCTTCCACCTTAATTTCTAGTCTGTAATTACGATGCATGCCTGATTTTTTGCTTATACCTTGAAGAAGGGCTCAAGCTGAAAATGTCGGTAATATATCTTTACCTCCGATGGACACTGGGAGACCGGCTGAGTTCCTCCAGTATTTCTACAATCTCAGTGTCTGAAGACTTTTGTGTTTCACTCCTGAGTCTGTTGCACAGGAATGCACAACGACTAAAGTGAAGCGGCAATTTTGGCAGTGCTCGCTGCCCAGCATCCAGTAGTCCAACTGGATAGTTAAAGAAATGCCATAGCAAGTTACTTGGAAATAGCTGCAACTTGAAAATAAGTGTTTATTCTTCTGTGATTGAATATTAGAGTATGTGCTTGGTTCTTGAGCTGCATTCACTGTAAAGCACAGTTGTGAGTGAAAGGGTTATTTTGTTCACAATGCGATTAACTCTAATCCTGTATTAACCTATTTGATCAAAGTAAGGTAAAAAGAGAGCCTTTGTAATTAGGGATAAGCACCTGGAGTCATGAGATAATCCTCAGTGTATGACTGTCTTGCACACACTCTTAGATTGGGTGGATCTTTGTTAATAATGAGTGTATTAGGCACTCCTGTTTGGCTCTGAATCATGGGTCCTTTACCGGCATCACCTACGGCTCCTAGAACGCTTCCACCAGCATTGTCTCCGCTCCATCCTCAACATTCATCTCCAACATCGAAGTACTCGAGATGGCAGAGGCTGACAGCATTGAATCCATGCTGCTGAAGATCAAACTGCGCTGGGTAGGTCACATCTCCAGAATGGAGGACCATCGCCTTCCCAAGATCGTATTATATGGCGAGCTCTCCACTGGCCACCGAGACAGAGGTGCACCAAAGAAGAGGTACAAGGACTGCCTAAAGAAAGCTCTTGGTGCCTGCCCCATTGACCACCGCCAGTGGGCTGATCTCGCCTCAAACTGTGCATCTTGGCGCCTCACAGTTCGGCGGGCAGCAACCTCCTTTGAAGAAGTCTGCAGAGCCCACCTCACTGTCAAAAGACAAAGGAGGAAAAACCCAACACCCAACCCCAACCCACCAATTTTCCCCTGCAACCGTGTCTGCCTGTCCCGCATCGGACTTGTCAGCCACAAACGAGCCTGCAGCTGACGTGGGCGTTACCCCTCCATAAATCTTCGTCCGCGAAGCCAAGCCAAAGAAAAATTAGCCATTTACCTTATCTCTGATTTGGGTCATTCTTTGAAGTCAGCAGCAACTCCCTAATTAGTGCAGAGATCAGCAATTCTTTGCTTATTTCTGTCTGCCATGGAATATTCCAGATAAGGCTATCAGTGTTTCCTTCCATTCTAATTTTCTTTAAATCGAGGATTCAGCTTGAAGGCTTTTCTCTGCATGAAAGAGCTCCCTTTAAATTATTTTCAATTTTTGAAGTATTATTCTATGTGATTGTTCATGAAGACACACTCTTTATACAATCCAGGGAGAACTGCATCCTACTTTGGGAAAGAGTATTTTATGGCAAATAAACCATTAATCTGACCCTGGTTTTCATGCCACATGTATAGTTAATGCGGGTGAGATGGCATCTTTCTGATTTAATTCAATATCTATGAATTGGAGTGTCCATACTGCAGGAACTTGCCATTAACTTGACTGCTGAGTTCCTATTCAAGATGCTAAACAAATTCACACTGACTCACCAGCAGTACAGCTTGTCTGCTTCCAAATACTCAGCTGGTTTGCTGCAGGTGATATTCCATTCAGTCAATTTACACCATATGGTTGCAGCAGGGTTGATGGAGATACTCATCAGCCATAGAGTGGTAGAATTACTTGCCTTAGATGTAACATGTAATATCCAGGTTCTGCACATTTTCATGTGTGGTTTTATGTACAAAAATGAAAAATGAACTACTATTGACCACCTTTTCATCACGACCAGACTGATTTATTCTCATCTCATGGGCTTCTGTGGGCATTCAATTCGAGCATGTTCTGTGCTTGAACATAATTTGAATGTGCAATCGACATAGATCAGAGCAGTTGAAATGTGAACAATGTGCCTGATGTCTCACACATAACTCGAAGTGAACCAGTGGTAACTGTTTGTTAAAAGTAGAGGTTCACTGGGATTCTCTAATCAGCCTAGTGCTGTGTTCCCAAGCACAGCTGGGGTAACCTAAACTGAGGAAATCCCCTGGTGTGCCTTTTATTTTCTTCTTTTTACCCCTTGTGAAAAATGAATAATAACTTGGAAAGTTGAGGAGGCCAGTGGAGAGCAATTTCCAAGTAATGAGGGACATGTAACATCACAATGAGTATGTTATATGTGAGGTGCAAAATTACAGGATGCAATTTACATTTTAACATTACAAAAACACCATAGGGATATAATTGTAAACTGGGGCTGAAGTATTTTGTAATAGGGTACATATTTTAGATACTTTTGATGGACTAATTCCATCTGTTGACATTCTCACAGCATCACCAATCCTTTCTCAGTCTGGTGAGCTTGGTCTCTATTGCCATTCAACATGATGTGCATGAACTGCATGGAATACAGTGCCTTTCTGCATCATCTGCAATGGTCAAGTTCAGCTGAAAAGACAAGATGCAAGTGAGGTTCATATGAGAAAAAAAGATTTTACCTCGGGTTTTGAAAATGTATAGACCACGTGAGATCGTGCACATTATCATTTGAACACTCAATTAATATTTTGTCTCCAGTCTCTCCCCTAGAGTATATGAAGGATTAATCACAGTCAGCTGTAAAATATAGAAAAATTTCCAAGAGCAAATGTGATCGCACAATGTGGCAATTGCATATGCATTACCTCATTAGTGGAAAACTTACATTACAGGTCTGTCTAAGGCAATCTGTTTCTAACGCTTGATTCATTTATAAAAACAAAATTGAAGGAGAACTTCCGTAGTTCAACCACTGAGTTGGTTCAAACTAGTTTCTGTTGTTCAGATATTAGTCGAGATATTTTTATTGCCTCTCTATAGGCAACTGCATAGGTTGTTAAAGATTCAAGCCATCTCTTTCATTTATATGGGAATGGGGAAGAGGTCTGTTCCTGGGTTAAAGTAATGAAGAAACTATAATTGAAAACCTGCCTTCATGGGTTTCTATTATACTCTTACATTCCAGGATTTCATGTAATCTTAGCAATTAATTATTCTTTGAAAAATAAATAATTTTCTGCTCCTATTCATTACATGTTTATAGTATGCACAGATTTTATTTAAAAAAATCCCCTTTAACAAGTATATTTTATATTTTAATTTTTGTGAACTTTTTCCTATTCGTATCTTTTCCAAATTGGGTTCATATAAATCAAATGAGAAGGTTACACAGAGGTTTTAAAACTATTTTTTTCATTAATGAACATCTGGAAAAATTACCTGTTTTGTTTTGTAACAGTGTGGTGAATGTGACAATGTACAGAACCACAAAACCATGACTCATGCAAGCTGTTTTTGAAATAAATATCACATTTACTTTGTTTTTAAGTTGTTATTTTTGTGGAGCCATGCCATTTGAGTGGGCATCGGCAGCCAACAGCATTGGGTTTCATTGCTAAGAATATTGCAAAAGACAATCAGGTGTTTTTTTGAAGACTGACCAAGGAAAGGAATGAATTGGCAAATGGTTTCAAAGCCACCCAATGGTAGTTTGGGGATCATGAAATCTTTATCTGGAGATCTTTATTTAAAGATGTCTGCATGGATATATATATGTTGTGCATAAAATTACATGAACTGTCAGGGACTAATTTTTTTCCAGTGATTTTCCAACATAACAAGCAAATTAAACCAGCAGATCTAATTTGTAGGAATTAGAACTATATTTTTCTTTTAAAATTCTAAGTGGAGTTTCTGAGAAATTAGAAAATATTGCACAGGAATAGAGTAGTTTGAAATTGTTTGGATTCACAGTGGGAATAATAATGTGGTCACAGATCAGCAGAAAGCTGGAATGGACATTATTCATGTTGTTAAGATGATATGTTACTATCCAATCGTCTTATTTACAGCGGCTCAAAGATGTGCAAAATACTGGAACATACTTCATTTAAACTCAAGAGTAATCGGTGGAATAATTTAGAGATTCTGCACACTTGAATGGTCACAGTTTCAGATGGTCAATGAAAGAGATAATGGTATTAGCTGTCTGAGACTTCTGCTTGCATACATCTAGACGGCGGCTAATTCACAGGATTGCTGTGAAAGTGAAAAAGCCACACTTCATTCTGTTGACATGAGCTCATATTGAAATATCAATAACATGGGGATGATCCGTGGAGCTCAGGAACTTATAACTCACTCCCAATAGTGTGCTTCTTTAAACAGAATTTGAAACCGATTTGGTAAAGCTGTAATGACTGTGTCTGATAAGCCCATGATGTTTTAGCTGTACTTACCTAACCAAATCAATGATGCCTGTCAATGAACCTAGATTAGAGTGGTCACAGGTATGTACCAGAAAATGAACATCTTTTGGCTAGTGCTCTTGGAGCATTTGGATAGAACTTACATTTTGTATGTTAATAATTAAGTGTTAATATATTTGAATGAATTTCCTTTGTGCCCCAAATTTAATCACAAAACCTCAGACACTAATTTCAAATGGAACGAATACATTTGAATTTTTCCCTGTGCCATATTTTTCAATGTATTGAAAAATATTTAATTCCATTTTTGTGTAGCTCCTGATTTAAGATTGGTGGTAACAAAAGATTATAATGAAGGAATAATTTTCTGAATATTAATTTGAAAAAGCAGCTCTGACTTCCAGGATACATTAGAAAACTATAGGATTGTTGGTCACAAGGTTTCAGCATGTAGGCAGATTTCCAGAGTGCAAAATATTTTGTTTTTTAAATAATACAACTGTGGTGAAGTTTATAAATGTAAATCTACATATTTCTACCTGCATAATTTCTTGCAGTGCTTTACTACATGTTAAACTGACATCATAGGAAAAACAGGAACTCTGAGCTGTGGAGAAGAAATTTTGCACGGAATTCATCAGTGAATGATACATTTTACCCTGAACCCAAACAAAAGAACACAAAAGTGTATTGTCACCTTCGAGTCATTTCAATTCCATTATCTTGGTCCTCTGAGACTAGACTGGAAACCAATGAAAAATAATTCTTAGTTCAAGCTGCCTTAACATTCCCTGTCATAGCTCAGTGTCCAATTTTACTTGGACACAATGCTGTGAAGTGCCATGGGACATTTTACTATATTTATAGTTGTGTAACGGCCTGTGGCCTGCTCTGTGGGCAGACATCCAAGCAGCAGTCGACCACGAGGATTGGGTAGACAGCACGCGGGATGAGACACCCGCCCCCATAGGCCGCAGGAGTAGCGATCGAATCAACCAATCACTGCCAGCGGATTGCAGGGGTTCCAATCTGCGCCCACGAATATGGGACAGCCAATCAGCAGCCGGCCTCACTCAAGCCATGCCTTGGTAGTGACATAACCAGCTGCCCAATGAAATCAGTATCGATTACACTCACTTGGTGTGTGAGTCTTTCAACCTCGAGCTATAACCCATTATATCTCGAGCTATCACTGTAGCGACCCTGCTACAGTTGCACATAAATGAATAGTCAAAGTGAAACTCTTTCTGCATTTTGTTTTGCCGTGGGCACATTATTAGTATTGGTGCTCAAATATATTGCCGTATGTGGCAGAGAATTGAAAATACAAATTTTTTTGGTTGGCATACTTTTGAATAAATACAAAATGCAGGAAAGCATATGATGTATATTTATTACATTAATTTCTGTATTTGGAGAAAGATCAATAGGAAACAGCTGTTTTCCTCTAGAAGATAAATCAGTAGCCAGTCCCCATTTACTTATCTTAATGAAAAGAATCTTGGAGTAAAGGGATCATCCTCAGCAAAGCAATGATCCTTACTGCTTTACACGAGAACATAGAGATGACATGTATGGGAGAGAGAGAATTAACTAGACAGATGGAAACTCTGTCAGTGAAGGCTAGTTCTCAAGTTGCTTTCGCTGTGGTCCAAAATGTAATCAATTAATGGCAATTACAAAGGGAAATTTTCTGCTGTGAACTTTGCCCAATGTGAGCTGAGTTAAAGCAGCCCAAATACATTTAACCTCGGAAGCATTAAAGAGAAATGGTACTTCCCTTATCTCTTCCAGATTTCCCCTCAGATCCCTGAGGGGAAAGGTCATGGTTCTTATTGACTGCACCAACTATTCCCTGGTGAATCCTTGTGTTAATTCTGAGGCCCATTCTTCAGAGAACTGAATATCAGTCCTAACATTCAGAAAAGAAATTAATATAATTAAGAAAATCAGTTAGAAAAAAACATAACTGCAAATTTCCTGATTGACACCAATGTATAGAGAATATGAAATGGTTTTTTTTTCTGACATTGTCATTTTAACAGAAAATCCAATTTTTGTTTGCAATTAATTCTGACTCCCTCCTCACCCCTACCATCTCTTGGTTTTGAATTGGTAATACACAAAAAGGAGATTTGACCTTTGTTATGGATGAGGGCTAAAATGAATGGTAAAGCACTTTAACACAGCAATTGGTCAAATAAAAGTTAGTTATTGAATGGGAAAATCATCCAGATGCTCCAGACCTTCTGTTAATCTCACATAAATAGATTGATGATTTTTTCTGTACATTGCATGTAAAAATTCCCCTGCAAACTAAAGTTTCAGGTACTATATATATGCCACATGATCTACAAATGTTTACTTTCATTACAATTGAACCATTTTCATTTCATCATACATTTCTGTTAGGATCAATTCACCTGTAGCAGTGCATGGAATTTAGATGAGTTGGGAAAAGTCCTGGGATGAAATTTAAATACATGGTTGTAGCTAGCTGCTACAAGCTATGGTTCTGTGGAGCCTATAGCACAGGAGAAGTTATAGCTGCATGCAGGTTAACTCAGAAAGAACACACTGTTCCCAGAAAGAATAACATGAACCCAGTTGAGTGTAATTAACAACCTGAGCTTTACTGGGTTCACAGCCCTGCTTTTATTCTCAAACTGAGGGGCGTGGTCAAAAGCCTCTCAGCACTGATTGGTGTGTTTGTGATCCGCTTTCCCTGATCGGCCATTTAAGCTCTTTTGGTTGTGCAGCCTGCTGGATCGTTGCATTCGTCCTTCACTTTGTGAGGCCTAATGGGGGAGCTGCATAAGGGCTGCCACATGGTAATTGTAACTTTAAAGTGTATTGTTCCCATACTCAGAGGCTCATGTGCACTGTTGAGTTTGCATCACTCAACAGATCCCAAGTCCTTTATCCTTTGGATTAACTGAGTCTGATACCCATGACTATCACAATTTAGATTTGATTTAAAAACATAAATTCATGGCTGGCTGCCCATTCTCTTGTACCCTTCCATCTGTATCCACCTATTACCTTTTACCTGTTTGTCTGTGCTCCACCACCCGTCCTTCCACTTTTTTGTTCAGGTAGCTGTCTGATTTTTGACTTTCCTGATGAAGGGCTCAGGCCCAAAATGTCAACTGGATTTTACTTCCTCTGGATGCTGAGCAGCTTGCTGAGTTTTTCCAGCATACCTGTGTACTGACTATTTAAATTTCTCGTTGGTTGGGCATTTCCAGAAATAACAGACTTTTGTAGCACATTGCGATTCTACAGTAGGTACTCTTCTGAGTTTATCAACCATAATCTTGCTTATTGTTTTCTTTTGTATTTTAATTTGCTATTGGTCATTACTATGTGGTCCATGCAAGTTAGAATGTGATAGAACAGTAGTCGTGTTGTCACTTCAAGCAGGCTCTCAGACTTTGGGTGGCCATTCCAAAGGAGGACATGGTCATAGGTTACCATATTTTACCATATATATTACACAGTGTGTTTGCATTTGTTGTTTATGAAAAACTGTTTATATTAACCATTATTGCAAAAGCAACAGATGCAAACACACTGTGTATATGTAACTTAGGGCCATGTCTGTCTTTGGAATGGCCAGTTTGCACAGCAGGCCCACCTGCAGGAAGCTTCTGTAGAATTTGACCAATTCTCCAGTTTAATTAATCTTTTGAAGGTCTTCCTTCCTTAATACATAGAATAAAGGTAATTAATAAAAGACTTCAGATGCTGAACATCAGAAACAAAACAGAAAATGCTGGAACCACTTAGCAGGCCAGACAGCATCTGCAGAGCGAGGCAAAGGGCCTTGCACCCAAATCATTAATTCTGTTTCTCTTCCTGCAGCTCCTTCCTGTTTTCAAAAATTCAAATTTAGAAACACAGCATGATAACAGGTCCTTTCAGCCCACAGGCCCATGCTGCCCAATTACACCCAATTGACCAACAACTTTCATGGTTTTTGGAGGGTGGGAGGAAACCAAAGCACCCAGAGGAAGCCCACACAGACATGGGGAGTGCATACAAACTCCTTACAGACAACACCTTACCTGTTGAGTGTTTGCTACATTTTAAAATTTTATTGCCGAAGACGCAACGTTAAGCTGGAAGATCCGACCCACAACTCGCCAACTTCTTACTGCACATTTACGACTGCTGCTTGACAAATCCCACCTGCCCTGCTCAAGCTTCCAAAGGCAGCCCAACCGACATATGAAGCCCACGGCATGCCGGCCTCATTAGAGATCCCATGGCCACCCTTTGCAAGTCAGACTTTGGGACAATCCTTCTCGAAAAAACCAATTGATTTCCAAGTTAGGGTGGGAACTCCACACTCGGACTCCCATTTATATTTTTGCTCACAACTGTATTATAAACAAGATGCCAGAAAGGGACAAGAAACATTGGTTCAGAAAAAAAGAAAGGCAATTAATGTGTTGAAACTCGATCAGGTCATGTCAAACAGCAGGTAGAAATCTATAATTAAACAGGCATGGAGTCAATAAATTCAGCTGTTTTGTGCAGGGTAACATCTGAGCTTCCATTCAATTTTAATGCACATTTTATTAGAGCTCTGGTCTAGGAGGTTACTCAACAGGATTTGATGTTCAATAGTGTTCTTACTGTACATTTCAGTCAATAACTTACACTCTGAAATCCTGATTTACAGGTAAATCATGTAAATAGTCATAATGGTGATTCAGCTTTCAGCTTTTACTTCATCTAAATTTTTATCTCAATTTTGCGTTTTTTCCCTCCTTGTCCACTCTTCCCCCCCCCCCACTCTCTGCTATTGCACTTCACCATCTCTCACCCACACTCTCTGCTCCATTTCTCATTCTCCTCCCCAAACCTACACTTTTCTCCAGCTTACCTTCCCCACTCTATTTCTGTTTCTCCACTTCCCATGTCACTTTACCCAATGCTCTCCTCCTCCAAACACATCTCCTCCCTCTCTCTTTCTATCTCTGCTTCTCAATCCCACTCTCAAACTTAGCACAAATTATTTCCTGTGTGCTGTCTATTTCCCCTCACCTGATGCCTCATGCTCTAAGAGTTAGCATCATTTGCTCCATGTTACAGGCTCCAGTAGATCACTGGAAGAGGAGTTTGCAACTGCTGCTGGCTGTCTTCAGTGACCATTTGACTGCCTGTGGACTTAATCAGGTCCTTTACTCTTGACACTATTTTCCTGGGTGCAGCCATTTAAAAACAGCTTCCGCTGATGAGAAACCTGCATGTAAAACTTTTTTCATCTTAGTGTCAGGTCAGTTCTCTGATGGATGGGGCAGGTCCTTGTCCTTCCCATTGTCCTATGCCCTGATAACTCATGATATTGACTCAACTTGCAATTTGAACAACAACCTCACACTCAATGTGAGGACCTGATTGAAGTTTGTAGGAAAGGAGAACCAGAGGTGTACAATCCAATGATCACTGGGGGATCAGAGGTGGAGAGGGTGAGGAAATTTAAATTCCTGTGGGTCATAACCTTTCCTGGGCCCATCATCCTTATGTCATTGTGAAGAAAGCATGCCATTGCCTCTACTTCCACAGGAGTTTGTGCAGGTTTGGTATGACATCAGAAACTCTGGCTAACTGCCACAGATGTGTAGTGTGCAGACTGGCCGCATCACAGCCTGGAATGGGGGCACTAATACCTCTGAGCAGAAAGCTCTGCGAAAGGTTGTGGACACAGTCCAGTACATCACAGGTCAAACTTTCCACACAATCAAGAACATCTTCCTGGAACACGGCCATTGGAGAGCAGCAGCAATCATCAAGTATCCACACCACCCAGGACACGCTGTGTTCTTGCAGCTGCCATTAGGAAAGAGGTACAGGTGCCACAAGACTCACACCACCAGGTTCAGGAACAGTTGCACAGCCATCAGAGTCTTGAACAACAAACTCAATCAGGAACTCATTTAAGAACTCTCACTCATTATTTATTCCTGAATATTTTTTTCTGCATTTGCACAGTCAGTTAGTTTACATTTCTTTCCTTTGTTTATATTTCTCTCTTTTGTGTACATTTCTTTCTTCTAGGTACAGTTTGCAGTTATTGGTAATTAGAAATTTGGCCTGGCCCATAGGAAAAATAATCTTAGTGTGTGGCATCATATATTTACTCTGACAATAAATTTGGGCTTTGAACTTCTCGGAAGTTAATCTAACCATTGATGGGAATGTCTGAAAAAAGGTGGCCCCACACCTTTTGAGCTTCGCAATGTGACATGGGGCAAGACTGACTGATGTATGGGCAGTTAGAAGGTTGGAGATCTGGCAGTCAGTGCATGACTCTACTGTTCCAGTCACTTCTAATCTGATCTATGAGTACAAAATGAGCAACTGTAGTGAGTGAGTTGGACAATAAATGCCTGGATTTTTTTTTTTCAAAGCAGGAAAATGGGGTTTCAGTTTTTAAGATACTGAATTAATCAGAATTGGTCATTTCCCAGCTCATCTCTTTTAAAGCTTGCCATGAACAATCTCTTTGCTTCTCTGTTACAAAAAAAATGTCATGTCATTAAATACTGGAACTTGCAAACATAGCCAGTGTAGTGGTGAATAATTAGATATATCCTGATCATGCAATCCGACCTGGTTGATTGATCTCAGAAATTGCCAAAATCAATTGTAGATTGCTCAGTAGGATATTATGGTCAACCATGACTACATGCAATTTTTCAAAAATATATAAAAAAATCACTAACATTTATCTCCTGCTGCATTTGTACAGCTCCACAGTTTATTAAATATTATTACTTTTGTTTATCAGCCTTGGCTTTAGCTTCTTCACGTTAAAATGGAACTGAGCATTTAATGCAAGCACCTCCATAGTAGCAACTAAATAATAAACCTAATTGCAGTGGGCAATATTTTTAAAATTTATGCTGGAATTACAAAATCATCAGAAACAGATGAATGTATTCCTCTTTTTTGCATTCATACTGGGACTTCTGCTGTTTAGATCCAAAAATCAAATTGCCATAAAGCATGAGAAATAAAAATTGCAAAAAAAACATTTTGGAGGCCAATGTGTTAAAATGCAAGTAAGCAGCCACCCCAAGTCATACTTTCGTTTGCATGCATCACATTTTTTTTAATGAAGAGATAATGGAACAGTGATGTGGGAGCTCTGCTTCTCTCATCCACCATTTTGAGATTTCCCATCTAATCTGATTTCCTTTTCCTTCTCCATTCAAGAGTATATCTATTGGCTAATGGAGGGCATGGTATAATCACTGAAGGCAGTTTTAGTGACACTGGAGAAAGATGTTGATGAAGCTGGAGAATGGTTATAGCTTCAGGGGACATGATGTTTTACAGTGAGACCTTGCATTAACAGCACCATGTCAAGTAGTTGCCTGCTGGCATTTCACCCTTCACTCTACTCCCTTCAAATCACTGTGAGAGGAAGTGATAATTTCACCTAGTTTGGATGCTTTTAATAATGGCCTGTGGTGATTTGAACAAATGCTGATAAATTAATATTACTTTGGTTGTTTTCCATTTAAAATAAAACAGGATAGTTTATTGTATATATTGTGATATCTTTTTTTGGAAAAAAAACCATTAAGGTAAATGTTCTATTATTGTCACATAATACTACATTAGAATGGAACATCAATGAAATTCTTAACTTTATCTATCGTAAGGAAGACAGGGAGTTGTCTGGTGTTTCAGGGTGGTCTCCCCTCCAAGGACTGACCATTTCTGAGCCTGCTTAGCTTCCAAGTGAAGATAATCACTCTGTTACAAAATGCAAATTTCCTGTTGGCCTCTGTCCTTGCCAGACTAGAGTTTGTTTATACAAGGTATCATGCCAATTGAAGAGAAAAATCAATTTCCCCTTTCCCTGGATTTCAGTACATCATCTTTAGTTGTGAAGGGTACATAGATCATTCTGCGGACTTTTCCACATTTTCCGAATCTTTTATGATGCTGGTTTGAAGCAAACTTCCGGGGGAGTTGTATGAATGGCTGTTTCTGATTCTATTTTCCCCTTTGTTATCCCACAAAATTTTTGGAGGAAGTGGCTGGAACCTACCCATTGCTTTTAAGGGGAGCATAACTGAGACTGGGAACTTAGAGCTCTGATGGTACCTGTATTTAAAAAAAAAATTAGTGTTCTTATATCCGTCTCAGAATTGAAAAGTGCTCAAGCAGTTGGTATTCATAATGTTGTTCAAAGAAAATGGGTGCAAAACATTGTGTAGAAAAATAAACTGACTTTGAAGCAATGATCTAATCCAAGGACTCCGACAAATGTTTCATGTAATGTGACCTTAGTTTTTTTTTACAGTTGATGATGTCAACCAAACAGCTTTGTTAAATTATTGGTTCGTAATCGCTCCCAGAAATCTATTATTTTTGTAAGAAGGTGACACTTTACGGATACAGGTACTTTCTTGTATTATCTATCTAATATCTCAATTTACTTTGTTGACAATGTTTTGATTTCATTTATCTTGTATAAAATATTACTGTACATCAGTATTGATAGTCATACAACCAGGTAAATACTGAGTAGCTCTTAAAATAGCTTTACCTGTAATATCTGCAATTTTGAATTTACTGAAGCTGAATGTATAAAGTATTTGCTATTATAATTATATTATCATTAATAATATAGTTCCATTAAAGTTCCACTTTAATGTGTCAGTTTAAAGAAAGTTTGCAAAAGATAATTTTGGAACTTATCAAAGAATTCAATTTACCTATGAATCTCTAAATTATTAAGCCTGCTTCTTTACAGACTGGTATAATTTTTTAAATGTTTCATCCAGCTAGCTATTTTGGAAAGCATTGACATTCATTGCTTGAAAATTAATATATTTATCAAGTGCAGTATATGAAAGCAGAATGGTTTATAAGAGGTCATTTTTATTGATATGTAACAACATGAATGTTATAACATTTTATTTTTATTGGACTACTTGAGGAACAAATAGTTGCAGTGCCCTCCATAATGTTTGGGACAAAGATACTTTTTAAAAAACTTTATTTGCCCCTGTGCTCCACATTTTTAAATTTGTAATGACACAATTGACATGTGATTAAAGTGATCATTCCAGATGTTATTCAAAGATATTTGTGTACATTTTGATATGGCTATGTAGTAATTACACCACTTTTTATACAGAACCCCTCATTTCAGAGCATGATAATATTTGGGACAGAGCAATGGTATGTATATTAGTCATGTTTAGTACATCCCTTGCATGCAATGACTGCTTGAAGTCTGTGATTCATAGAAGTTATCAGGTGCTGAATATCTTCTCTGGTGATGTTCTGCCAGGCCTCTACTGCAGTCACCTTCAGCTTCTGTTTGTTTCGGGGTTTTATCCCCTTAAACTTTCAGCATATGGAAGGCATGCTCAAATGGTGACTTCTTGGCATTCAAGAATTTTCCAGTTTTTAACTTTGAAAAACTCCTTTGTTGCTTTAACAGTATGTTTAAGATCATTGTCTTGCTATCGGATGAAGCACCATTCAATGTGTGTGGAGGTGTTTGATTGAACTTGAGCAGACAAAATGTTTCTTTACATTTCAGAATTCATTTTGACACTGCCATCAATAGTTACATCATCAATGAACAGAAGTGCACAAGTACCTGTGGCAGCCATACATGCCCAGGCCATAGCATCTTAAACACCATTTTTCTTAGATGAGATGTTATACTATGGATCTTAGGCAGTTTCTTTATGCCTCCACACTTTTCTCTTGCCATCACTGTGATACAGGTTAATCTTGGTCTCATCTGTCCACAAGACCTTCTTTCCAGAAATCTGCAGGCTCTTTTAAATACTTCTTGGTAAACTGTCATCTGGTTATCCTGTTTCTGTGGCCAACTAGTGGTTTTCACCTTGCAATGTAAACTCTGTATTTCTGTTCATGAAGTCTTCTGCAGACAGTTATCATTTACACATCCACAGCTGCCTCCTGAAGAGTGTTTCTGATCGATTGGACAGGTGTTTGGGGATTTTGCTTTGATATGATGAGAATTCTTCTGTTATCAGCAGTGGAGGTTTTCCTTTGCGATTTGTGAGCTCACCAGTACGTAATTTCTTCTTAATGATGTTCCAAACCGTTGATTTTAGTTATCCTAAGGTTTGGGCGATTTTTCTTACTGTTTTATTCTTGTTTTTTCAGCCTTGTAATAGCTTCTTGTAATAGAATTGGCACAACTCTGGTCCTCATGTTGATGAATGACAACTGCAGATTCCAAAGGCGATCAAAAGCTTAGAAGCAAACCTGGCTCTCTTATTCCTGCACCAACGAAGTAATTAAACATCCCTGAGTACTCACAAACACCTGCGAAGGCAAATGTCCCAAACATTATGGTGCCCTGAAATGGGGAGACTATGAAAAAAAGGTGCCTGTAATTTCGACATGGTGAAACCAAAATGTATACAAGTAAGCTTTAATAAAATCTGGAATGTGCTTGTTAATCTCACGTGAATTGTTTAATTACAAATTTAAAACTGGAGCACAGGGGCAAATAAAGGAAAAATGTCGTCTTAAACATTATGGAGGGTGCTGTATATGACTCAAACTGTTTATACAATGAGTATTGTAACATTTATTACCTCCCTCTCTTCATGCTCAAATTGCATTGTGTGGTGCTATTACTCCTCCAGGACTGTGCCCAGGTACCCATTATTCATATACAAGATTGGTGAGTGTTGATGAATCATTCAGCTGCAAGGAACAACATTGCCAAGGTGAAGCGTTTTTAGTTTCAATGACCTGGCTCCCTCCTCCTTCCTCCTTCAAATTGAAATCACGGAAACCAATTTAATGTTTCCAAGTAAGCTCAGGGTGAGATTAGCCAAAACAGCACAAGGAAAACTCAAGCCTGGGACCTTCAAGTGTGCTGTGAGTGCCAACAATAAACTTACTGATCCTGGTTTGTCAGGGAAGCTTACCAAGATGTTAAGCCTCTTGGAGATAAATGGGGAAATCAAAATCTTGAATGCAGCTCATTTTGCTCACTTTGGTAAAACTTTATATGGGAAAGAATATTTTCCTCACAAATTTTGCATTTTGATTGATCTGAGTATCCAGAACAAAAGCTAATGTACTAGGAATTCTGTGGTGGCACAGATGGTAGTGTGCCTTCTTTCCAAATAAACAGATGGTCTCAGAACTGAATCCCAAACCTGTCAATCCCTGGGTGACTTCCTGCAACTGCTTGGAGGTTTCACTGTTGACTGTGATTTTCATCAATGTGCCAGTTCGATCCAAATGGAGCATGCTTACCTTGAAACGACTGCAGAAGCGTTGATATTAGTGTGAGTCAATTCAAATCTCCTATGCAGTGGAAGACAAACGTGTAAACAACATCTGACAGTGTCACTAACTCCCCATGCAGAAAAAGTGGATCTGATAGCCATTTCATGTTATTTAAAATTGACAGTCAAGGAAGAAATGCATTTCACAAGTGGTCAGTGCCAATTGGTTGCAACCTTTTCAATTTAAAATTCTCTTTGTTCACTTTTAGTGTCATTGAGTGGAATACAGTGAGCTCAAGTGAATGCAGTTACGGGGGAGTTCCTTGCTTGTAAGACCATGAGGTTGGAGCAGAATGTGGCTGTTTGGCCTGTCAAGCCTGCTCCACCATTCAAATCATGGCTGATTTATTTTTCCTCTCAACTTCCATTTTTCTGTCTTATACCAATGTTTGACACCTTGTCATTCAATAACCTATCAACATGGACTTTAAATATACCCAATAACTTGGCTTCCACAGCCATCAGTGGCAATAAATTCCAGATTCACCATCCTCTGGCTAAAGAAATTTCTCCTCATCTCTAAATATAAGGGGACGACCTTTTATTCTGAGGCTGTGTCCCTGGTTTGGTAGCTCTACAGGAAGCAACTTCTCCATGTCCACTCGCTCCAGGCCTTTCAATTTTCAGTATATTTCAATGAAATTCCCCCTAATCCTTCGAGACTCCAGCGAGTACAGGCCCAGCAGCATCAAATGCTCCTCATATGTTAATCTCTCACCCCCGGGGTTATTTTGAAAATCTTATCTGGAACCTCTGCAATGTCAACACATCCTTACTTAGGTATGGAGCACAAAACTATTCAAAATATTCCAAATGTGATCCAATAAACATCTTATGATGCCTCAGCATTACCATCCTTGCTGCATATTGCTAGAATATGAAATTAACGTGAACATTGCATTTGCCTTCCTTAACATTGACTCAACTTGCTAACTAACCTTTGGGGAATCCTGCACTAGGAATTGTAATTCCCTTTGAACCTTTGCTTTCTGAGTTCTCGCCCCAATTAGAATATAGTCTATGTCTTTATTTCCTCTACCAAAGTGTATCCCATCTGCCACTTTTTTGCCATTTCCCCCAACCTGACCAAGTCCCTCTGTAAACTGCCTGCTTCCTCAACACTACCAGCCCATCCATCTTTGTATCATACACAAACATGGCCACATGGCCATCAATTCTGTCATCCAAATGATTAACACGTAACGTGAAAAGCAGCAGACCCAGTACCGACATCTGCAGAACTCAGATTTTTGACGCCAAGGGGCACAAATTTGGCACTTTCTTGAAACGAATGGCAGCAGAAAGTGCCGGTTGGCGGTTTTTTAGGCAGTTTAAGAGATTTTTAGGCTCTTTTTGGTTCTGTTGGCCCTTTTTTACAACTTTATAAAATTTTAATTTTTTAATCTGGTCGGTTGCCACATTTGGCAATATATAATGTTTTAAAGTTGTAAAGATGCCAACAGAACCAAAGAGAGCCTAAGAAATTTTCTAAAACAGCTAAAAAACACCAAGCTGCAATTTCTGCTGCCACCCAATTCAAGAAAGTGCCAAATTTCTGCCCTTTGTTTTCAAAGGCACCAAATCTGGCAACCCCACTGGCAGCCAACCAGAAAAGCCCCCCCCCCCCCCCCCCACCCTTTGTTCCAACTCTTTGCCTTCTATAGTCAGCCAATATTGTCTTGGACATTCACTCACCCCAAAAATTAAATTTTCTGAACAGATCTGAACATGATTGAATTTTTTCCACAGGCTGCAGGTGTAAAACTGAAAAGCCTTCTGAGTGTTTTATATTATACTTGTGGTGAGGATGTGATCGAAGTACAATATTATCACGGAGATTGCAGAGGCATTTGAAACAATTTATTTGCTTTCTCATGGAACATGCTTGCTGACTCTTCTGGGGGATGGAGATTGGATAAAAGGTTATTATAAAAACAAAAATGAGAAGTCATGCTCTGTATCCATTCAGTTGTTTTTCTTTGGAGCAACCCATATGTGATTGGCCAAATCAGTGAAAAAGATGATGGAATTTTAAGTACAAGATGATAACAAGTTTCTGGATCATTTGGCTGCAAATAAAAAAGGTAGAATTTTGCCATGTCCACAAATTTAGCCATGCCCTCAGACTGAATTAATTGCCATTTTGCAGTAAATTGTCATCTTTTACCGTAGCCAGTTATTGAGGGACAGGACATTAATGAGAGCATTTGTTAATAATTCAAATTTAATAACGAATTGACTGAGAACACTGCTGGGGTCGAGGTGTTTTAAAATAATTTTCAACTGCAAATTGGTTTACTCACAGGAGGTGGAATAGATGCTTATTTTATGTGTACACTCCTTTTTAGCTGACTTAATAAATCAACAGCAGGTTACTGGTCTTTCATATAGCTATAAGTAATTCTTAAGCAAGTCTGGTCAAAGAAGTTCTGAATCCTTTTGGTGGTTGTACTGGTCCGTGTCAGATTTACATTTGGTGATACGTAAAGGCATTTCAGCTGAAAAAGAAGATAGAGATCAGATCTTGAAAATCAGTGAAAACTATCCTCAGATATGCTATTTAACAAATTAATTTTTAAAATAAAGTGATCGATAAAAGTAAAATATTTGATTGAATAATTCAATCACAGTGCAGCTTCTTTATGTAGCATGGGATTGAATTGCAGAGAAGAAAAATGTCTTAAATCTAATCAAAACTTACTACTTAATTTGACCTTATTATGCCATTCGTGTGCTCATACAAAACAAATTGAAGCCACAGAGATACTTGCAACCTTCAAACAGTGTGGAACTGATGCTCCCTCTGTGAGATTAATTCATGGATAAGTGCAGTCCACACTGGAAGAAGTGGATTTTGCGCAGGTCTGAGGAACAGATTCAAGTGCTGCACCCATGCTTATGAAAATGATAATCGGCATCCTGCAGGTCTCATTGCGTATTGAATGGAACTGAAAATTGTTATTGGAAGTCTTGGAATAACGTTTCAAGGTTAATTTTGTCTTTTATTATTGGAAATCCGCAGCCTAGAAATTGGGCCAATTAGTGGCCATTTTTTTGGGCATCAAGTGGCATAACATTTATTTTACATGGAGTAAGGTTGCAGTGCTGATCATTTCCAGGTGCATTTGTTGGGCGAGTTGCTTTTGGTCAGCTAGAGTGCCTGGCTTCCAAGCAGTACCAAATGCACAGGAAATGATCTCAGATGTTTGGCACAAGTCACAATAAATGGAAGATATCACTGAGACTTTAACAAGACATTAATTGAAGGTTCAGATATCAATGTGTTGCACACAGCATTTGTCAGCCTCATCTTAAAATGCACAATGTATTTAAAAATCAATTATCTCATTGTATTGTCTGTCAATCATATCTGCCGATTTTATGCACGTCTGTTCAGCGTACTGCATTCTCTCCCTTAAGGATCACCCTGCATGAGGCTACTTGGGACTCCATCACGCCAGATGACCACTTTGGGAGGACAGGGGTTTAATGTGGTGGTGCCACATAAATATGCTCAAACGATCTCTCTGTTCCTCCTCCCCTGCCATTACCTCTCTTCCAAGGCAACGTTTTGTTCAGTTCTCAATAACTGTCGTTGGGTGATGCCCTTCCCTGTGGGTAGGGAGCATGGCAGTAATGTAGCACCTGCAATATTTTCACGGACCTCCTGTCAGAAACTGTGAGTGGACGCGTACACTTAGATTTTCAGAATGCATTTGATAAGTTGCCACACAAAAGGCTTCTCCAGAAGAGAAGCATGCATGGAGTAGGTGGTAATGCATTGGCATGGATGAAGGATTGGTTAACTAACAGAAGATAGAGAGTTGGGATAAATGAGTTGGCAATCAGTGGTTAGTGGGTGTTGCTTGAATTGGTGCTGGCTCTCAATTGTCCACAATGTACACAAATGATTTGGAGGAGGGGATATAGTTTAGCATATCTTGGTTTGGTGATGACACTAAATCGTGTGTAAAAGCAAATTGTTTAGAAGACACAAAGTCTGCAGAGAGATATAAATAGGTTAAGTGAGTGGGCAAGTGTCTGGCAAATGGAGTACAATGTTGGTAAGTATGAAATCATCTACTTTTGATGTAACAGATTGTTCTGTAACTTCAAGTGAAAAATCACAGCATCCTGATATGCAGAGATACCTGGGAGTGCTTGTGCATGAATCACAAAATGTTAGCTTGCGGATACAACAGGTAATTAAGAAAGCAAATGGGAAGCTGGTTGGAGGGATTTAATTTAATAGGGTGAAAGTAAGTTGTGCAGAGGAAATAAGTATGGTACAAAGTGATATCACTAGGTTAAATGAACGAGCAAAAATCTGACAAATGGAGGAAACTGTTGGTCAATGTGAAGTTGTCTATTTTGAAGGAAAATTTATTTTCAAATTTATGAGAGATTGTCAATTTCTGAGGTGCAAAGGCACATGGGTGACCAGGTGCATGATTCACTAAAAGATTAGGGTTACTTGAGGTAGTTACTTCACATAATTGGAGAAGCAAAACCAATGTTGTCATTTATTGTAGGGGAACTGGAAGCAAAGTTTGGGAACTTATACGTCTGACATATAGGACTTTGATAAGATATGTCTAGAGTACTGTGTACAGTCTTGAACTGCTTACTTAAGATAGGAATGTAGATGCTTTGGAAGCACATCAGAGATCCTTTAGACAAAGTGGTTTTCAAATTTTTTCTTTCCACTCACATACCACCTTCAACAATCCCTAATTAATCACAGAGCACCTATGGTATAGGGATTACTTAAGGTGGTATGTGAGTGAAAAGAAAACGTTTGAAAACCACTGCTTTAGACTAATACTATACCTGGAATGGGCAGTTGCTATATAAGGAAAGTTTGAACAGGATAAGCTTCTATCTAGAGTTTAGAAAAGTGAAAGAGTATGATTAAAATTTAACACGGTCTTGAAAGGGGCAGGAGTGGAAGGTGAAATTATGTCTCTTCTCGAGACAATCAAGAATGAAGAATTGCTGTTTGAAAATGAAGAGTCATTAGATAGAAATCAAACGAACTATTTCTCTCCAAGAAAATCATGAGCTCATGGAAGTCTCTTCCATTTACGATAGTGAAAGCAGTCTTTGAATATTTTTAAGATGGAGGCTTGCGATGAGCAAGGGAGTGAAGGGGGAGTGCAATCAGAACAGCCATGATCTTACCAAATCCTTTTGGGGCAATGAGGCTTCCTTGCATTCGAAAGTTTGCAAAAGTTGCTTGTTGCTCCAGAAGCCTCTAGCTGGAGTGGAATCCAGAGCCATTGTGAAAGTGTGCTAGGAATATGTCCATGGCACAAAGCTGAGTGGAATGTTTGAAAGAAAAACTTGGGAATCTGAACTTACATGGCAGAGGTCAAAACTTTTACAGCACTCATATTTACATCTGGTATACTGGAGGTTGTGATCCCAGCTGGTAGATACCACGCCATGGAGAAACACAACAGCTACAGAAACAGGAATCTTGAGCAGGATTGCTTCAGCAGGTCAGACAGCATTCCTGGGTAAAAATGGTCAGTCGATGTTTCGGATCTGAATCCTTTATCAAAGCTAAGGTGAAATTGCGTACTTAAAGGGGGAAGAAACTGAAGGAGGTATAGGACAGAGGTGAGAGAGAGATAGAAGAAGAGATATGCACTATGGTTTGGTTTCCAGGCATGGAAAAAAGCTACTGGCAGAAAAATAATTGATAGGAATCTCCCACATTGTGAAATTTTTGGGTGGACAATATGAGTAATTTGAATGTTCTAAATCAGGCCGCAGGGCCAAATGTTGGAAGTTGTGTTCTTGGGATGTTATGGACACTGTTTTATCCACAACCACTGAATCTTGCTGCCTCCAGTAATTCATTTCAAGGAAAGCTGTTCAAGTTGAATGAGGTTGCCTCAAAAACACAGTACCTCATTTTGGGTGGCTGAGATTGATTCCTGTGTAATTCTTCTTTATGGGAAGCAAATGGAATGTTTAAGATTCCTGAGAATTATCACCAATTCAATCAATCAATTGAATAGTATAGGTAATAACTATGATGAAGTAAACATATATCGGCTTGGGTTGAAGGTGGCTTGTGGGCAATGGATGTGAGAGAGGTTTGGGTGGGTATGCATGGTGGGGAGGTGGTAGAGGAGGCATCTTCGTAGGAGTAACCTGAGTAAGCATGCGCTAAAACAATTTAACATTTCTATTCTGATTTGCAAAGCATCTGTTAAATTGAAATTAGTTGCAAACATACTGTCTGACTGTTGATTGTCATTTTGTGCTGTTTTCGTGCCTTCCCATGGCGTCATGGTGACATAAGTAGGTACCAGGTTTAAATTATTCAACCAGCAAACACTTGCAAATAGACAGTAAACTCTTTGGCTCTGTTTTTTTAAGGCTTGCACGATCTTGCAAACCTAACGGAATGTGAGAGAGAGGTAGAAGAAGAGATATGTTCAGAAAAATGCAGATTTGGGAAGCTTGTTGCAATGATCACTTCATCATAATTAATTTTCTCGGTCACAAGAGGATAACAATTAAATGCCCTTTGGACCTGAGGGATATTCTTAATAATACTTACTGTAAAAACATTCTTCGAAAGGCAGATGGTACCAACTAAATTCATGAAGCATGCTACAAAAAGGTTGAATTTTATAACTCTTTGCTGAGACGAGTAGCACTGTAGTCTCTGAGTCGGAAGTTTTAGGTTCATCAAAATTTGATTCTGATACATTCTGGCAGCACGAATGGACATCAAAACCAGTGTGGTTTGGAATGTGAAATAGTATTTTTGTAAATTTACAGTCAAATTTCACATGGTTTTAAAATTGAAGCTCAAGAATAAAATGCTTTAAGATTTCTGTAATGTCTTTGGCGATTACCAATATTGTCTTGGAGACATTTAGTTCATTCCCTCCATTTCACAAAGCACTGGGTGAGATAGTAATTCGTTTTTAAGGAAACAATATTTTTGTTAAAAATAAAAGAATTATTTTTAGAGTGGTTAGATAGGAAGGTACTTTTGGTGGTCAGACTGAGCTGGCAACCAGGTGATAAAAAACTTTCAACTGTGATCTCAAGAATTTGAGTTTCAGATGCAGTTAAACACATGTCTTTGCCATGAAATCCTTTTTGTAATTCCTTGGCTTTCACACACTTGTGGAATTATGTAGAAAAGGATTTTGTTTGAAATTCTAGGAGATTCAGAATGTGTCTGGTCACAATTAGAGATGTAACATTGGGAAACATAAAACTGACAATGAAGTTGATTTTCTTTCAGTGCTAGTCGAGTTTTTCTTTCAAACATTCCACTTGCAAACATCAGTCAAGTTTTTATTTCAAACGCAGCACTTACAATTATGCATTCCTGAATTTGATATTTGCAACAGTAATGTTTTCTTCCAAGCATAGAAGATATGTTGGAGAGGTGTGAGTCAGATGCTTTGGGTTCAGGTTTAACATGGCAGGGAAGGTTTAGATTCTGGGTAGAAACAAGGGAAGGTCATGAAACCATTAGAGCTGATCGGTGGTGACTTAACTTTAAGCAACTGGCTTTGCCACATTTTCCTTTGTCTTAAAGAATCTATGGCCTCCTGTTGTGCCTCTGTGACATCCGATTTGTGTGAATTCTTTAATTCTCTGAACTACACTTTGTAAGTCTTTTTAAGGATCATTTTGTACATCCGGTCCCTGCAAAAGGCTGTCTGAGACAAATTATATAAGTTATCTGAACTTTTAAATCCTGGTTCCATTGTTTTCTCATTTATGCTATGTGCCTTAGATTGTGTTTATCATGGCTTTCTCATCTTCCTGGGCCTGAAGTCAGGGAGATTTAAGTCAATAGGGAAGGAGCCTTTTCTGATCAATTAGGAGAAGACTTCACAAATTAGAGGCAGAGGTTTGTGCACCCTGGAAACAGGCTCTTCAGCCCAAGATGTCTATCAACACTAATTCCATGTTCCTGCATTTGCCCTGTATCTTTTATTCCTTTCCTGTCCACTTACTTGCTTAGATGCTTTTAAAATGGCACCTGCCTCTACCACCTCCTCCTGCAGCTTATTCCATATACCCACCAACTTATGTGTGATAAACATATCTATCAGATCTTCTTTAAATAGTTTTCCTCTCACCTTAAACATACAATGTTCTCTTTATACTCCCCTAACTTGGAAAAAGATGGTGTCTATCCGTTTCTCAAAATTTTATCAACCCCTGTCAGGCCACTGTAATATTTCTTTTATTGTAATAAAGAAACTTGGGATCTTTTAAATAACTAGACTTTATTAGCTAAAGTACGCACCAGACAGTGTTGAGGCATCCATCATGAATTCAACCGAAGCTGCAACAAACTAGTCTCCAACAATCCCTAGTGGTTTGGAGAATCAATAGCATTCTATCACTACTTCCCCTTTCCTTGAGATGGATAATCTAACAACGTGTATTATCTAACACTAATATAGTAATATAGTATTCATTTCAATTTAAAGCTCAACACAAGCCTAAACACAACATAAGCATCAGAAACTTTTTGTGTTCAGTTCTTTTTCTTTTAAATATTCAGCCTGTCATGTGCTTTGATGACACGTGTGGATCTTCTTTACACAGGTGCTTGTGTTGGCTTTGCTGGCCCATGACTATCTAGCATTGGTCGTGTTTCCTCTGTCACTGTTCAGGCTTTATCTTATGCATTTATCTGTTCTCTTGTATTTTCAGCAGGCTCTTTTGATTCCTTCTCAGTATTTGACCATCCTCTGTTCTGACCAAGAAGGATCTTGGATTTACTTCCTCCAGAACAGTGGCCTTTATGTCCCCAAGTGTTGGAATCTCTGAGTCTCACTGTGTCATGTTGTGCCAGTGGCCCTAAGCTTCTTACACACTTGACATAGTTTGCTTTTTGTCTCCATTGTTTTTGTTTCTATTTGGCATCTTTGACATCTCTTCTGTTTGGGTCTGCAGAATGGGGAAGTGTGGTGCATAGTTGACATCCCATCGGAAGCTCAGCAGGTGACATTGCCATGTTCAAGTGGCGAAGGTCTGTAACTCAATAGAGCTAGATAACGATCTGAGCCACTGTCTAGTGCTTTCTTGAGCAACTGTTTAAATATGTGAATTCCTTCCACCTAATAGCCTGAATTCACCTGAGATTGTCTGATCTCAGAAGCTAAGTAGGCACAGGACTGGTCAGTACTTGGAGGGGAGACAGCCTATAAACTGTAGGTTTCTTTGAGTGGCGCTGGACAAAGTGGCAAATCTCTGTCTGCCTTACAGTCAATAAAAGTTAAAAGAATTTCATTTATGTTACATTTTAAATATAATATTACGTGACAATAATGAAATCTTTACCTTTTATCATTTGACTGGATGCAGAGGACTTGAAGTCACATGTCGAAAATCATACTCTTCTGCAAAGTTCTGGATTTCTCTACAGGTGTATCATGGTCCATTGTCACTGTAGACAATTTGAGGAATTCCATGTTTTGCAAAGATCAATTTCATATAATTGATCACACAAGCAGCTAGACATGCTTGGAAGCAGCACAATCTCTGGATAGTTTAATAGATAGTCAATAACCACCATGCAATTATTTCTATCCGTGTGGAACAGATCAGTTGCAACTTTCTGCCATGGTTCTGCTGGTACATCAGTTATGATCATGGGGTCCTTTGCCCTCTTTGCGTGATGTTTCTAACAGGTTTCACAGCTGGAAACCATCCTGTCAATGTCAGCATTTATCCCTGGCCGATAAACAGGATTTATCCCTGGCCCTTCTCTTGCATTTTTTCATTCCAAGGTGCGTCTCATGCAACCTTTTCAGCATCTCTTGTAGTAGGCCCTTTCAAATTGCTGTGTAAAATTGGGTTAATGGGTAATTTGCTCAGTTGACAACGCAGGTACATGGCTATTTGAAAAGATCCAACCTCATCAACCTGGTCAAAACCTAGCTGGGTCGCAGACCTAGCTCGGGAAACCCATTAAAGCCTACCTGGGCATCGGTGGGGGGGGGGTAGGTTCTGCAAATGGGGGGAGGGGGGTTGCCGCAATGTGCTGTTGTGAATGTTGGGGGTGCCACGACGTGCTGCTGCCGTGATCGGGGGAGTGCTGCAATGTGCCACTGCTGCAAACTGGATGGGGGGAGCTGCCACGCTCGGGGTGGGTGGGTGGTTGCCGCGATGTGCCACTCCTCTTCGCAGTGATGGCGGGTGTGTGGGAGCAGTGGCTATCTTGGCTATCTTCCTTACCCATAATCTCCCATGCAGCTGGAACTGCTCTGACTCTGGCATGTCCTGGCACCCCTCCCCCTATTGCGGCACTTCCCCCACCGTTCACAGGTGTTGCATGTCATGGCACCCTCCCCCTGTTTGCAGTATCCCCCTTTGTGACAGCTCCCCCTTTAGCAGCAACAGCTCACCATGGCAAATCCCACCCCCCATTCTTGGCAGCGGCACTTTGCATCGTCCCTCCCCCCATTTGCGGCACTGCACCACCCTGTTCGCAGCAACGGAATGTCTCAGCACCCCCCGCAATGCTGTATCATCCCCCCATTCGTGGCAGCAGCACATCGCAGCATCTGCCCCGTTCTCAGCAGCAGAACATTGCGGCATATCCCCCCCCCAGTTTGCAGCAACAGAATATCTCGGCATACCCCAAAATTGTGGTACCACCTCTCATTCACAGCATCCCCACACATTCACAGCAGCCCCCCCCCCTCCCCCCATTCATGGAAGTGGCACGCCATGACACCCCATCATTTGTGGCACTCCCCCCATTTGTGGCAGCGGCCCATCACTGGGGTTGGGGTGAATGACTGCCAGGAGTGGGGGACTGACAGCCATGAGTGGGGGGGGCAGCTGAGGTGGGGATGGCATAAGGGGAAGTTTGAACAGAAAGGGATTCCATGTGGGGCTGCCTGTGGCTGCGTGGTGTCACTCACCGCGTCATCACAAGTGCGGGATTCCCCTTAAATCGCCGGGTTCATGATTTAACAGGTAGGGTAGGCTGCTATTTGAAAGGCACATCCTGCCCACATAACCCAGTAATATCACCCAGGTCCCAGGAGAGCTACCCGAGTGGTCCAATTTGAAAGAACCTAGAGATTGTGGAATGATAATTCACTGTTTGAATAAAATCCCATTGACAACACTCAGCTCAGCTCTTATGTTATAGTGGGGCTGACAATCACCTCTAGGCCACCCTTCATTCTTGATGTCCTTCTGTAGAACTGTGTCCTTTTCTGTTTCAGCGGTGATCTGCTTGGACTTCATGTTAGATAAGGGAAGAGATTCAGTGATCAGATTCACATCTGTCTCTCTGGAACTCTCATTGTGTGCTTCATTCTGCATCATTGCCCTCGACAACACATCAGCTAACACAAAAGGTTTCCCTGGTGTGTTCACCCTCTTGACTAGGCTTAAGTTTTCACATACTTTGTCACCCATCAGTGGTTCATGTCCATCTGGGACTACTGTGAACCTGAGGTGGTCCTCTTTAACTTTCACCTTGAATTTACATATACCTTTTGTGTTGATGCTCTCTCCATTGTAGGCTTTGAACTGTACAGGATTTGTATGGATGTATGGCTTTATCTTGATTGCCCTGGTGTCGTGCTCACAGATCAAATTGACCTTTGCCCCTGTGTCCAGCTTGAAAGGAATATTTGCTCCATTTGTATGTAATGACACAACCCCCTTAACCTGCTGAACTCTGTTCATGCTTGGCTGTTCAGTGTCTATTGGTTTATAATCTTCCTCTACTACTATGTCCACGAAGAGTGTATCACTGAGACTAGTTTCTTCTATAGTGTGTATAGTGTGCACGCTTTCACTTCTATTTTGTTTCCTTTTGGAAAAACATCGCTTTGCATAGTGATTTTGCCCTTTGCACTTTGCAGACTTTTCCATAGCATGGCATTGTTTTGGTGCCACATCATTTACAAATAAATTTCTCCATCTTTGTTGTTTCCTATGTCTCATTGTTTTGTTTGTGTGTGTGGACACCCACTGTAGCAACAGTTAGGCCTTCATTTTCATTGACTTTTGCACTTTCATTGAACATTTTTGTGTGCTGCAGAACTAATTCACTGGTGTAGCATATCTTCACAGCTCCAGCTAAGATAAACTCTGTCTCTCTCAGCAACCTCTTTCTCACTTGCTTACCAATAACCCTGAATACAATTTGATCATGGATCATTGAATCTTGCAGCGATCCATGTTCTTGCTTTTAATTTCAAGTCCATTAAAAAAGTATCAAACCTCACTCCCTGCAGCTGCTTGTGCAAGCGAAACAAGTACCTCTCAAATGTTTCATTTTTCTTTGGTGAACAGTGTTCATCAAACATCTTGATTTGCCCTCGTCTTCTGTCTTCGCAAAAACAAATGTATTGAAAGCCTCCAGTGCTTGAGGTCCCACCACGGTAAGTAGCAGTGCAATCTTCCATGCACCAGGTTTGCTATCCAGTCCAATGGCTTGCAGGTGCAGCATGAACCTTTGTTTGAAAACCTCCACTCATGGTCGACATTTCCAGTACAATTTACAGCATTAGGAGTTTTCACACTTTCCATTTCTGCTGATATCAACTGATTCTCACTCCTGGTACCATGTGATGTTTCTTTTATTGTAATAAAGAAACTTTTTTTTAAACTATATTTTATTAGCTAAAGTACCCACAAGATTGTGGAGGTATTCATCTTGAATCCATCCAAAGCTGCAACAAACCAGTCTCCGTATGATCCCCTCTGGTGGTCAGGAGGATCACTAGCACTTTATCATTACAGTTACATCTCAGTTTCTGTGCTTCAGTGACAATAATTTTAACTTATCATCTTAATTGCAATCTTCTATTGTAACTAAAGCCCTCCATTCCAGACAACATCCCGGTGAATCTCTTGTGCCCTCCTTTTATTGCCACACATCCATTCTATAGTGTGGTGACCAGAACTGTGAACAATATATCAAGTCTGTTTTGTGCAGCTGCAACACATTGTCCCAACCTTTATGCTCAATGCCTCTGCCTATAAAGGGTAGGTTTTTCATTATGTTAACCACCTGTGTCATCATTTTCAGGAGGCCATGACTTGCATTCCAAGATCTCTTGGTACATCACTGCTTCTAAGGACTCTGATGTTCACAGTATATGCCCAGCCAGTACTAGATGACCCAAAATGCATTACCTCAGCTGTGCCTGGATAAAATTCCACCTACTACTGCTCCTTCATTCCTCTGCATCCTTAGGCAACCATCTTAATTATGTACAATTTATTATGTACTCTTCTCTGTCTTCAATAATCTTGCTTAAACAGACCACAGACTCTCATCAATGTCATTTATATATAGTACATAACATAGAACAGATGTTCTACCACTAATTGAGGAGAAATACCACTGGTAACAAACATCCAATTTGAAAAATATCCCTCCACCACTACCCTCAGTCTCCTATTGCCATATCAGTTTTGAATACACTTTGCCAAAACATCTTGGACACCTTTTGTCCTAACTTTCTGGACTTTTCCACCATGCGGGACCTTGTCAAAAGCCTTGCTAAGTCCAGAAACTCTGTCTACTGACTTGCCTTCAACAATTTTTTTTACTACCCTCCTCAAAAAAGACTATAAAATTTGTGAGGCAGGATTTCCATGCAGAAAACAATGCTGATTTTTTCTAATCACTCTCTGCCTTTCTAAATGGTCATAATCCTGGGACGTGGCAGCGAGGTCCTTGGGTCGTAGGTTTTATATTGGAGTGGCCTTCTCCTATGCAGGTTTCTTACCCTTGCTGGAGGGGCCTGCCTCCCCTTCTAGGTTGGACCATACTGCCCGGACAGGGGCCGGGGCCGCCGCTGCTTTCCCTGTGCCCGGACTGGGGCCGCCGCCTCCTTCTTTCTGCCCGGTCTGGGGCCTCCGCCTGCTTCGCTCTGCCGAGGCCGGGGCCACCGCCTCCCCCTCGCTTCTGCCCGGACCGGGGCCTCCGCCTGCCTCACTCGACCGAGGCCGGGGCCACCGACTCCCCCTCGCTTCTGCCCGGACCGGGGCCTCCGCCTGCCTCACTCGACCGAGGCCAGGGCCTCCGCCTCCCCCTCGCTTCTGCCCGGACCGGGGCCTCCGCCGCCTGGCCATGGCACACGAACCATGGGTGTAAAGGGTGGGGCCAGTACTGCGCACACTGCACTCCACCTAAAAGCTCCTTTGCGCAGGCCCGAGGACATGTCCACGTCCTCCCCCTCAAAAGATGCTCACAAACTCAAGCGAGCATGCTGGAACATCAGAACCATGCTAGCAAAGGCTGACAGCCACCGACCTGAACGTCGGTCTGCCCTCATCGCACATGAACTCCTCAGACTCGACATCGACATAGCTGCTCTCAGTGAAGTCCGTCTTGCAGATGTAGGCAGCCTCCAAGAACGCAGCGCGGGCTACACACTCTACTGGTCTGGCAAGCCTATGGATGAACGACGCCTATCTGGTGAAGGCTCCATGGTCAAGAACTCCATTGCCTCCAAACTCGAAAACCTCCTGACAGGCCACTCGGACCGGATCATGTCCATGCGACTCCCCCTTCAAAACAAGCGTCGCATCACCCTCATCAGTGTCTATGCTCCACCCCTCCAGGCGGAACAAGCAGAAAAGGACAAATTCTACACTGATCTGTGCAAACTCATTCACGCACCCCTACAGCCGACAAAGTTGTCATCCTTGGCAACTTCAATGCTCGCGTCGGCAAAGACTCAGAAACCTGGCCAGGAATCCTGGGCAAGCATGGTGTCGGCAAGTGCAACGACAACGGGCGCCTCCTGTTGGAGCTCTGCGCAGAACAGCGGCTTGTCATTACAAACACCCTTTTTCAGCAGAGGGACAGCCTGAAGACTACCTAGATGCATCCCCGATCCAAACACTGGCACCTCCTGGACTACATCCTGGTGCGAGAAAGAGACAATCGAGATGTGCTGCACACCAGGGTCATGCCCAGCGCGGAATGCCACACTGACCACCGGCTGGTTCGCTGCAAGCTCAACCTTCACTTCAAGCCAAAGTCCAGGAACAGTAAAGCCCCCAGAAAGAGGTTCAATGTTGGAAACCTGCAGTCAGACGAAGTGAGAGGAAACTTCCAGGCAAACCTCAAAGCAAAGCTCAAGGATGCAATCCGCCTCAAGGACTCGTCCCCTGAAACCCTCTGGGATCAGCTGAAGACTAGCATACTGCAATCCACTGAAGAGGTACTGGGCTTCTCCTCCAGGAAAAACAAGGACTGGTTCGACGAAAACAACCAGGAAATCCAGGAGCTGCTGGCAAAGAAGCGAGCTGCCCACCAGGCTCACCTTGCAAAGCCGTCCTGGCCAGAGAAGAAACAAGCCTACCGTCGCGCATGCAGCCATCTTCAGCGCAAACTCCGGGAGATCCAAAATGAGTGGTGCACTAGCCTCGCCAAACGAACCCAGCTCAGCGCGGACATTGGCGACTTCAGGGGTTTTTACGAGGCTGTAAAGGCTGTGTACGGCCCCTCACCCCAGGTCCAAAGCCCGCTGCACAGCTCAGAGGGCAAAGTCCTCCTCAGCAACAACATCTCCATCCTCAACCGATGGTCAGAACACTTCCAATCTCTTTTCAGTGCCAACCGCTCAGCCCAAGAATCCACCCTGCTCCAGCTCCCTCAACAGCCCCTAAGGCTAGAGCTGGATGAGGTCCTCACCTGGGAAGAGACATATAAGGCAATTGAACAACTGACAAGTGGCAAAGCAGCAGGTATGGATGGAATTCCCCCCAGAAATCTGGAAGGCTGGCGGCAAAACTCTGCATGCCAAACTGCATGAGTTTTTCAAGCTCTGCTGGGACCAAGGAAAGCTGCCTCAGGACCTTTATGATGCCATCATCATCACCCTGTACAAAAACAAAGGCGAGAAATCAGACTGCTCAAACTACAGGGGAATCATGCTGCTCTCCATTGCAGGCAAAATCTTCACTAGGATTCTCCTAAATAGAATAATACCTAGTGTCGCCGAGAACGTTCTCCCAGAATCACAGTGCGGCTTTCGCGCAAACAGAGGAACTACTGACATGGTCTTTGCCCTCAGACAGCTCCAAGAAAAGTGCAGAAAACAAAACAAAGGACTCAACATCACCTTTGTTGACCTCACCAAAGCTTTCGACACCGTGAGCAGGAAAGGGCTTTGGCAAATACTAGAGCACCTCGGATGCCACCCAAAGTTCCTCAACATGGTTATCCAACTGCATGAAAACCAACAAGGTCGCGTCAGATACAGCAATGAGCTCTCTGAACCCTTCTCCATTAACAATGGCGTGAAGCAAGGCTGCGTTCTCGCACCAACCCTCTTTTCAATCTTCTTCAGCATGATGCTGAAACAAGCCATGAAAGACCTCAAAAATGAAGACACTGTTTACATCCGGTACCGCACGGATGGCAATCTCTTCAATCTGAGGTGCCTGCAAGCTCACACCAAGACACAAGAGCAACGTGTCCGTGAACTACTCTTTGCAGACGATGCCGCTTTAGTTGCCCATTCAGAGCCAGCTCTTCAATGCTTGACGCCCTATTTTGCGGAAACTGCCAAAATGTTTGGCCTGGAAGTCAGCCTGAAGAAAACTGAGGTCCTCCATCAGCCAGCTCCCCACCATGACTACCAGCCCCCCCACATCTGCATCGGGCACACAAAACTCAAAACGGTCAACCAGTTTACCTATCTCGGCTGCACCATTTCATCGGATGCAAGGATCGACAACGAGATAGACAACAGACTCGCCAAGGCAAATAGCGCCTTTGGAAGACTACACAAAAGAGTCTGGAAAAACAATCAACTGAAAAATCTCACATAGATTAGCATATACAGAGCCGTTGTCATACCCACACTCCTGTTCGGCTCCAAATCATGGGTCCTCTACCGGCATCACCTACGGCTCCTACAACGCTTCCACCAGCGTTGTCTCCGCTCCATCCTCAACATTCATTGGAGCGACTTCATCCCTCACATCGAAGTACTTGAGATGGCAGACGCCGACAGCATCGAATCCACGCTGCTGAAGATCCAACTGCGCTGGGTAGGTCACATCTCCAGAATGGAGGACCATCGCCTTCCCAAGATCGTGTTATATGGCGAACTCTCCACTGGCCACCGTGACAGAGGTGCACCAAAGAAGAGGTACAAGGACTGCCTAAAGAAATCTCTTGGTGCCTCCCACATTGACCCCTGCCAGTGGGCTGATCTCGCCTCAAACCGTGCATCTTGGCGCCTCACAGTTCAGCGGGCAGTAACCTCCTTTGAAGAAGACCGCAGAGCCCACCTCACTTTCAAAAGACAAAGGAGGAAAAACCCAACACCCAACCCAATCCTACCAATTTTCCCTTGCAACCGCTGCAACCATGTCTGCCTGTCCCACATCGGACTTGTCAGCCACAAACGAGCCTGCAGCTGACGTGGACATTACCCCTCCATAAATTTTCGTCCGCGAAGCCAAGCCAAAGAAAGAATCCTATCCTAAGAATATCTCCAGTACTTTCCCTGCGAGTGACATATGGTTCATTACCCTGCAAATTCTTGGCTTATCCGACAGTCGCTTTTGATTATGGGAACTACGTTAGCTATCTTCTAGTCTTGTGGTATCTCACTTGTAGCCAAAAATGCAAAATTGTCTGTGCTCGCCACACCAATCCCTACTTTGCTGCCCGTAACATGCTGGTATGCACCTTAATGTGCATCAGAATCTCTGACATTTCCTCTTTCTCTGGACACACGATTCTCCAAGCCTTATCATTCTAAGAAGCTTTTGTATCCTTATAATGGGCAGATAATATTACAGGCAAGTGAAAAATTGCTGCCAAATAAGGTTGAGGAAGTGACTACAAAGTTAATTTTGGTAGCAAGTTGGGTGGACAGTATTGAAGTAGATCAGACCAAAAATGATGGAGGACAGCTGATGATGTCAGAAGTAGAATCATTGTGTTCTCCAGTCCGAAAACGAGTCGTTCTTGTCCATGCCGACTAAGCGAGTTCCATTTGCCTGCTTTCAGCCCATCTCCTTTGAACCTTTCCTATCCATCAAGTAATGCTGGGAAAGGCAAATGCAAGAAAGCATTTTTTGGAGCGTAGAAGGTTGATAGAAGTATTTAAGATTATGAAAGGGATAGACAGAGTGGATGTGGATAGACTATTTCCGTTAAGAGGAGGAAAGATTAAAACAAGAGGACATGAGTTAAGAATTAAGGGGCAGAGGTTTAGAGGGGGAACTTCTTTACTCAGAGAGTGGTAGCCGTGTGGAATGATCTTCCGGGAGAAATAGTGGCGGCGGAGTCAATTGTATTATTTAAGAAAAGGTTGGACAGGTCTATGGATGAGAAGAAGATGGAGGGTTATGGGCATTGTGCAGGGAGGTGGGACTAGAAAGGGGTGTTTGGTTCGGTGTGGACTAGAAGGGCCTAATGGCCTGTTTCCGTGCTGTAATTGTTATGTTATGTTATGGATTTTTCTTTAAAGAAAAGCTCTATTCAGCAAAACAGTGAGTGAAAATTTGTTTTTTTTTATTTAGGAGTGTTACTTTTTTGCATCAGTGTATGATTTTTTTGTGGGCCCATGTGTTTCTCATTTATTTACATATCCACATTGCATTTAAACGACAGTGAAAGAAGTTCACACGCTTCTGCTAAACCAAACCCTATGTTCCGTTTATATATAATTATGAGTCATAAGTTTAATAAATGTGGATTTGATTCTTGTTAAAAGAAAGTAACTGCATAGGAGGTGATATTGAATTGTAATTGGCTCACTGTTACCTTCATTAAAAGTCATTTACAAACAGCTCAGAAAACAGGAACTCATTCTGAGGGTTTCCTTGTTAAAAGTGCAACACCGAAGTGTACAAAATTAGCAGAAACAATCAAGAATATGAAGAACAGAACTTTGGGTTAATGGTTGCTGTAGTAAATGTATAAAAATGTGATGACTTTGGGAATCTTCAATCTCAAGCTGCACCAGTCAGTTTACGCAAAGGAAAATTATGCATTCTGTTCATATAAAGCAACATTAATGCTAATAAATCAAGCAATACAGACAACATATAAATTCACAGTGACATTGAGCATGATGCATAGCATACCAAAATTGAATAGCTTTTCGATCAAGAACCATGTCGTAAGTCCTTTAGGCAACATGGACATTGGACTGAAAACCACGTGCTTTTGAGGAGTTGCCTTGCAAGAGAAGTGTAATAGTTTGTGTTGAATGTCCTCATTTGTCTTCTTGGCAGAACACCTCTGTATTTCAGAGCCTCAATGTCATTAAAGGTTCTGTCACATTAGCAAAGTTTTTTTTAATTGATGATCGTTGTCCAGAAATAGTGATAGTGGGTAATGGTCTGTGCTTGAACAGCAGTGAGGTCAGTGGTTGGGTCAGGCATAATACTCTATTCTGGAGGCTGTTAAACAACATGGAAACAGGCCCTTAGGCCCACCTTACCCATGCTGACCAAGTTGTTTAATCAAGCTAGTCCCATTTGCCTTTATTTTTGTTTGGCATAGGGTTATCCCTTTAAACGTTTCTCATCCATGTATCTGCCTCCATGACTTTTAAACATTGCAATTGTACCTGCAGTTTTTGAGAATAATCCCAAGGGTGAGAGGGTTAATGTATGAGAAGCATTTCATGGCTTTGGGAATTTACTCACTGGGGTTTACAAGGATGAGGGGGAATATTGAAAGGACTAGATAGACAAGGATCAGAGAGCACAGTCTCAGAATAAAAGGATGTCCTTTTAGAGCAGAGATGAGAAATTTCTTCAGCCCAAATGTGAAGAATTTGTGGAATTCATTTATTTAAAGCAGAGGTTGACACATTCTTCATTAGTTAGGGCTTCAAAGGTTATGGGGAAGAGAAAGGACTTTGCTCCATTGATCTATTTATGGGCTCTCAAGCGGGTTAGAAGTCCAATCTTGGCTTTGAAAGATCTTCTGCATTCAGGACAGGTAGTTCCAGATGGCAGATCGGGCTTTTGTTGTTTCTGCCTCTCTTTCCATTTAATTCTCTTTTCTAGTTCTACACATCTGTTGGCTTTGAAAGTTGCTGTTCGTTTTTGGGTGATGGTTGCCAGAGTTTCCTGACCTTTGCATTGGTTTCCCAATTATTGATATCGATGTTACATTTCTTCATGTGGAATTTTAAGGCAACTTTGAATCTCTTCTGTTGTCCATCTCTTTTATGTTTGCCTTCGTTAAGGTGGGAGTAGAAAATTTGTTTTGGCCGACATTCATCTTCCATCTGAACAACGTGACCGCCCCATCTTAGTTGGTTTTTAATAACATAGGCTTCAATGCTTGTTGAATACCACCTACAGCAGGTTCTGACTGCCTTTTACTGTGCATACTCGAAACTTAGACACCATCAATTCCAAGAAGACTCAAATGATCTATCAACTGTCACCAACTGAGGCAAAATGGATAGAACCATTCATTAAACTTGGCAAAACAACCCTGGAGAACGTGGACCACTTTCCTTATCTTGGAAGTCACCCCTCCTTTCAATGTCGACCTTAATGACAAGATCTAACATCGTCTTAAATGTGCTAGAGCAACTTTTGGAGGTCTCTGAATAAGAGTCTTTTATGAATCGTGATTTTCGAACAGACACCAAAATGTTAGTATACAAAGCTGTGGTGATCCCAACACTTCTGTATGTATCAGAAACCTGGACAACATCTGATGTTGACAACTACCTGTCCTGAATGCATCTGAAGTTCCATCAATGCTGTCTTCACCTACCGATCAACTGTGTAAAATAGATAAACCTCATGTTCTTTTCAATCTTTCCCTCACACCTTAAATCTGTGCCCTCTATTTCTAGACTCCCCTAACCTGGGAAAAAGACTAGATTATTTACTCGCATAATTTTATAAATCTCTGTAAGGTCACCTGTCAGCTACCTACGCTCAAGGGAAAAAGATCCTAGCCTAACCAGCCCATCTTATCACTTAAATCCTCCAGTGCGGATACATTTTTTTCAACATTTTTCACAGTTTAATGAAATCTTTCCCATCACTGGGTGACCAGAACTCTGCATGATACCCCAAGTGTGGTCTTACCAATGTCTTTTAACATGATGTCCCGATTCCTGTACTTAATATCCTGACAGATGTGCCAAGGACCTTCACCACAGCATCCACCTGTGTTGTCAGCATCAAGGAATTATGTACCTGTTCTACAACTCTCTCCAGGGTCCTACAATTTACTGTGCTAGCAGCCCTACCCTGGTTTAACTGACCAAAACTCAACATGTTTGTCTGAGTTATGTTCCATCTGCCATTCCTTGGCTCACTTTCCTGTTGTAATCTCAGATGACTATCTTCACTGTCTGGCATCCCAATAATTTTGATTTTATCCCAAAGATACTCAATGTACTGACTACTTTGTGTACAAACCTATTCAGGGTTTAGCCAAAGTCTTTGGTGTTATGGGCTGTGCATAAGTAGTTAATTCTCAACCTCAGTTAACTGGTCAGAAGTAAAGATTCCATTATTGGAACGTAATACTCCATTTAGCATACATGAAATTCTTTAACTTTTGTAGCATAAGGTACTTCATCACAGAAACCTACAGCACCTGATGTTCCTGGATGGTCTCCCCTCCAAGTACTGACCAGGCTTAGCTTCTGAGATCTGACAATCTCAGGCATATTCAGGCTATTAGGTTTCTGCTAGGTATTAGGTAAGCTATTACCTGATATTTATATGTTGTGTATTTTAACTTAATTTTTGATGTTGTCCAATTCATACAGTGGTAGACTTCAAAATACCTGACAACTATTGCTGGTGGCACCAAAGATTTATTTTGAGTTGAATTTCTTGTTTTGTATGTGCATTTTGCAGTAGCAGATGACTCATTATTTTGAAGAGGAAAAATCTGTTGTCAGGAGTCATTTTTGCCAACATTATTTTAATATTATGAACTTTTATAGGAACACTAATACCTGTTCCTGCTCGGAAACAGAAAGAAGGATTTAAGTTACTCTGATAAATCTGAAAATTCCCAGACTAACATTTGTTGTTTGTTCAGCAATTCCCTGATTGTTCAATAGGTTCGCATTCACTGATGATGACCTGATAGAGCTAAATTGCGGTTATTGTGTTATTTTGTCTGATTATGTTCATCATTGATGGTGTATTGTCAGTCAGTTAAACCTTCAAAGTGATAAGGTTGCCACTTATGGAGTAGCTTGTGATCTGACTGTTTTTTCATTAAAAATTCTCCTTTTCGTTGGTTGCTGTAAATATAATTTGTTATAACACTGCCACTGTGGCAGAAATCAAGAAAAAGTGTTTGTCTTTTTTGTGTTCTTCAAACAGTCAAACACAATAGTTGTATTTGAAATTGGATTCCAACAGGCCCATGTACGAGTTTATTCAACAATCATATCATCACTTGGGTTGCCCTCAGATCAAAATTATGTCATTTGAACTGATTATAATCAGGAACGTTTGGGAAAATTTATCACATGGATTGGAACTGCGAGTATCAGAAATTTACTATCACTTACTGCAGCTGATGCTTAAATATTGATTGAGGTGTAGGACAAGGAAGGTCCTTAAATATTGATGTAGCTCCTGCTTTAGAATAATCACATTGTGTGCGCCATGGTGCTTATACAATGGAGCAAGGCCGCAGCTGTGTTATCAAAATTATATTAAACTGAAGAATTCATTTTGAGATTTTATTTGACTCACTTCCAGGAATTATATTGAATTTACTTCACAAAACAGAATAACTAGTCGATTTAGGTATAATGCATTTTACTTCCCACTGCATACACTGTATTGAGTACAGAAAAACACTTACCATTAAACAATATCAAGATACCTGCTCCAATCACTAATTGTTTCTCTCCCCCACCACTCTCCGCCCTCTCCTCTCTGTCGCTCCCACTCCCCTCCCCATTGCTCCCCTCCCCTCCATCCCCACACCTCCACCCCCTCTCCCCATTGCTCCCACTCCCCTGCATTGCTGCCACTCTCCTCTCCTCCCATCCCTCTACCACTCCCCATCCCCTCCACTCTACTCCTCTCACCCCACCACTCTCTCCTCCCATTCTCTCCACTCCCTTCTTGCCTCCCCTTCTGTCCCGCTCCCTCCCCTCTCCTTGTCCCTCCCAATAGCTTCTCCTCCTCTCCCCATCACTGCCACCTTATCTCCCCTACCCATCACACCCCTCCGGTGCCCTCCTTTTGCCTCCCAATCAGTCCTCCTATTTCCCCCTCCTCTCCCATTCCCCCTCCTCTCCCATTTCCCCTTCCATTTCTCCTCCCTCCTCTCCCATTCCCCCTCCTTCCCACTCCTCTCCTATTTCCCCTTCCATTCCCCTCCCATTTCTCCTCACCTCTCCCTTTTCCCCTCCTCCCTTTTGACCTTACCCCCTCCCCCCTTGCCCTCGCTTCTATTTCCCCTCACCTCCCTCATTTCTCCTCCCCTATCCCCCATCGCTCCCCCTCCCTCCACACCCCCGTTCCCTTTCTGCCTGGCCGGCCCGTTCACACGTTCCAGCGGAGAGTGAGGGGGCTGCGGGAGCAGGGCCGTCGGGAGCGCGCCTGGCGGGGGCTGCGGGAGCAGGGCCGTCGGGAGCGCGCCTGGCGGGGGCGGGCGCCCTCCGTGCTGCACGCCCTCCAGCTGCCAGTGGAGGCTGCGCTTCCCCTGAAAATCCCTGCCTTCACAGTCTGCTCCGCGCCAGCAGAACGGAGCTGAGCTCTGGAGCGGCGGCGCAGGAACACCCCCGGTTGCCAGCAGCCCTGTCATTTTAAACAACACAGAGAAAGAAGGAAACGAGTGGGAGAAAGGGGCCAGATACAGATGTTGTGAGCTCCAGCCAGAATTATGTGTCACCCTTGGCCCTGCACTGGTTTGAGGACGAGGATCTGCTGAAACACTCCCCCCCCCCACCCCCCCCCCCCCCCCCTCTCTCTTCTGGTTCTTTTCCCGGGATGTCACAGCTTTCGGGATCTTTTTTTCCTGCTCCTGAGTTCTGCCGCTACTATTCTGAGAGGAGGCGAGAGGCAGCCTGTCATTATGTGCAGTCACTGATGTAACTCTACTCTAGGTTCCCAGTCAACCTCTTGATGCTCTCTACACTTCTACTTTACAAATATGATGAAATGGCAGCCCCGGAAGAAGGTGAGAGAGACTTGGTGAGAGACAGAGAGAGATCAATCCTAACCAAATTCCAGTTGCCGAGGCGTGTGACTGACTGTCACCCGTCCCAAACCAAGGTTGCTGTTCGGATTGTGCTTGCCTTTTGTTTTATATTTGATGGGGAAAATCATGACTCTTAATGATTTGCACATCCTGCGGAAAACTTTTGTCTTTTATGATGTTGCCTTCTTGATGCCATTCTTTGCGAAAATGCCCAGCCCAAATCACATTGGGTCCGTTGAATGGTGTTTCCCTGCGTGCAAAATCAATCCCAGCAAGTCCTCGACACACCGCCAGTTGATGGACTGGACATTGTTGTAGCCTGTGATTTCTGCATCTATTTCAGGATGTCAGTTTGCACGCGAAAGCCAGGTCTCGGTGGGTAAATGTGCAATGGAACTGAAGGTCGGCATGCTTGTCTTATTTGGAGGGTGGGTGGAACTAGGATTTCTATTCTCCCAAACTCCGCGTCGAATTGTTGTGAAAGTTTAAAAAAAAAAATTTTAATGAAAAATTGAGGCTTCTCGGTTCTGAAATTTGTCTGCGGGCCCGACATGCAGGTGGATTGTGAAAGGGAGAGAGAGAATTGTACAGGGAAACCTGTTTTTTTTGAATGAACCGACATAAAATGGGCATTTTCCATTGGATACGAGACTATCTTGCACCAGGCGGTTGTCGACAGTCGGGCGAGTTATGTGTGTCCCACTGGGGGGCGTAATGAATTTTTAAATCAGGGTCGGCAAAAGTACTTTGTATCTTTTGTTAATAGAGAGAAAAAAAACGACTTTTGAAGGAGATGCAGCTTGGCTTAAAACGTTCAGTGACACTGTCCATTGAAAGACATTTAATGAGTGGGCGAGGAAATGTCAGACAGCTCTCATACTTGTGTGATTTAACTTCAGCGGTGATCAGCTCTGGATGTTGTGGGCTAGAAATCCAGCAAAATATGCCAACTATTGTGGAACAGATGTGAGGTTTGATTTGATTATATAAGCCCAGTTAGGTCATGGGAGTTTAATTGTGCAAAATGCATGAGCACGTCTTGGGGGGGGGGGGGGGGGGGGGGGGAGTGACTATCTCCAAATCTGGTTGGAAAGTATTTAAGGTGCCTTTTTTGTTGCGACTATCTCCAAATCTGGTTGGAAAGTATTTAAGGTGCCTTTTTTTGTTGCGACTATCTCCAAATCTGGTTGGAAAGTATTTAAGGTGCCTTTTTTGTTGCGACTATCTCCAAATCTGGTTGGAAAGTATTTAAGGTGCCTTTTTTTGTTGCGACTATCTCCAAATCTGGTTGGAAAGTATTTAAGGTGCCTTTTTTGTTGCGACTATCTCCAAATCTGGTTGGAAAGTATTTAAGGTGCCTTTTTTGTTGCGACTATCTCCAAATCTGGTTGGAAAGTATTTAAGGTGCCTTTTTTTGTTGCGACTATCTCCAAATCTGGTTGGAAAGTATTTAAGGTGCCTTTTTTTGTTGCGACTATCTCCAAATCTGGTTGGAAAGTATTTAAGGTGCCTATTTTTGTTGCGACTATCTCCAAATCTGGTTGGAAAGTATTTAAGGTGCCTTTTTTTGTTGCGACTATCTCCAAATCTGGTTGGAAAGTATTTAAGGTGCCTTTTTTGTTGCGACTATCTCCAAATCTGGTTGGAAAGTATTTAAGGTGCCTTTTTTGTTGCGACTATCTCCAAATCTGGTTGGAAAGTATTTAAGGTGCCTTTTTTGTTGCGACTATCTCCAAATCTGGTTGGAAAGTATTTAAGGTGCCTTTTTTTGTTGCGACTATCTCTAAATCTGGTTGGAAAGTATTTAAGGTGCCTTTTTTGTTGCGACTATCTCCAAATCTGGTTGGAAAGTATTTAAGGTGCCTTTTTTGTTGCGACTATCTCCAAATCTGGTTGGAAAGTATTTAAGGTGCCTTTTTTGTTGCGACTATCTCCAAATCTGGTTGGAAAGTATTTAAGGTGCCTTTTTTGTTGCGACTATCTCCAAATCTGGTTGGAAAGTATTTAAGGTGCCTTTTTTGTTGTTCTTCATGGTTGAGCAGGTTTCCTTCAATAATGGACACAATGAGAAATGTAGGGGAGGAGTAAAATTGAGTCTCCTATTACACACACACACACAAAGAATTTATTGAACTGAGAAACATGAGCGAAGCATTCAGTGGATTAAGAACGATTCCCTGACTTCGACTCTCACTTGCAAGGTGTTTTCTCATTTGTTTGGCATATGTTGCAATTTTCAACCATCCTCGTGCATTTTCCACTAATTGCTGTCTCCCCCCTCCCCCAAATGAAACCAGGAAAGGTGTCTCAAAGGGTTAAGATCAGACGGTCAGCGTGACGTGTTTAATAGAGATCAGCTGTTCAGAAAGGTTTGGCATGTTGACTAGGGGGGGAAATTATTGTTCAGCGGGAAATGGTTGGATGCTCAAGTATTCAGGTTCAGACCAGGTTATTGAAAAGTGGCTCTTGGGAGCGAGGAGGTGCCGAGCTTAAATTTACGATGCAACGTTAAAACCCGAGCCAAGAAAATGGGCAGCTTTGAATGGACTTCCACTGCTTTCAAACCAAAAGATTGACGATGCCCTTCCTTCCTGCGGAAAAGGTGCTGCAATTTCAATGTTAAAATGCGCACGCGGTCCTTTGGTGAATGGATTCAGAAATTCAGCGTTGCAACACATTGTGCCAGAAAACAGCAACTTGCATTGATAATGTGCTTGGATTGGAGAAAAATGTCCCAGGCACACAACAGAGAGGTGAAGGAAACCGATGGGGAACCCAATAGATTTTTTAAAACTGGGATTTTCAGGAAGGGGTTTCAATTCTAACTCCAGTCCGGTCACAGTCCATTTCGGCCCATGAGTCCGTGCCGCACATGCCCGGGGACGTTTCCAATAGGGGAGGAATCCGGAGCCCCCGGGGAAAACCCCCGCAGACCCGGCGAGGACGTACAAACTCCTTCCACTGGCTCCCAGTGCTTGAGTGAAAGGCAGGTCGTTTTTTTTGGTGGGGGGGGAATAGTAATTGCCAAACACTGAGTGAGGGAAGTATGAAGGATGAATGTTAAGGCAGTGCCAGTGAAGGTTAGCTGCAACAGATCTGGCAGTGAGACCAAAGGGTCAAGTTAAATTTGGTGCCATTCATTTATTCACAATTTAAGCTGAATCTTAAATTTCTCTAGTTTTTAAAAATATATATATATCTTGAGGTTTTATTTGCCATTTCCTTCATTACATTCCTTGTGCCAAAGTTTTTATTTACCTGGAACAAAAAGGTGGTCATGTTCTATTGACATGGAACTACAAGATGTAAGGAGCTACATGCCCCCACATGGATCACTTTGAATATGTCAAAGCAATTCTCCGATGTATAATCCTAGTTTGGTGGAATCCAATCACAAGTCAGCACTTTGTAAATCTAGTTTTCCCCCACTCTTTTGCTCTACAAGTTATTTTCCTTCAAAGGCACATCCAGGCTCTTCTTGAAAGTTTCCATCACCCTCCCTGGCAAGTCATAACCCACTGGCTAGGTTTTTTTAAAAAAATTCTCGTGTCCCTTTTGAATTTTTTGTACACTGTGGATTTGTACCCCTTGCCCTTCAACCACTTCACAACAGGAACAATTTCTCTCTAGTTATGAAAATCTCTATAGTCTTTTCAGCTCGATCAAATACCTTGAATTTGTTTTAAGATGAGCGATGCCATTTTATTCAGTATAAACCTGTAACTGAAATCTTTAGGAACCAATGAGTGAATATTTTCTTCATTTTTAGATGAGAGATTTGAGATTTATTGTCAGTGCTTGACCTCCTATGTATCTGAGATTCTTTTTACTGTGGGTGAGGCAGAATGACCACTTTTTCATAGTGCAAAAAAAATGTGCGCAACATACACGTAAACAAATAGAGAACTGTAAACAGATAATGAAATGTAAACAAACTGTGCCATACAGAGATAGGGAAAAAAATCAATAAAGTGCACAAGTAAGAGTCCTTAAATGAGCCCCTTATTGGGTTTGCTGTTGAGCCGATGGTGGAGGGGTAGCAGCTGTTCCTGAACCTGGTGGTGTGAGTCTTGTGGCGCCTATAAACCTGATGGTAGCAGTGATAACAGAGTGCGTGCCGGTGGTGTGGATCCTTGATGATTGTTGCTGCTCTCTGATGACAGCATTTCTTCTAGATGGTGAGGAAGGTTTTTGCCTGTGATGTCCTGCACTGTGCCACTACATGTTGGAGGGCTTTACGCTCAGTGATATTGGTGTCCCCATACCAAGTTGGGGATGATGATGTTAAATGTCAAACTGTAGTTGATAAAGATCATCCTGATGAATGCATCTTTGCTGTCTGGGTGTTCCAGGGCTTTGTGTAGAGCCAGTGAGATGACACCTGTTGCTATGATAGGCAAATTGGAATGGATCCATATTGGCGCTCAGACAAGAGCTGATATGCTTTAACACCCGTCTTTCAAAACACTTTATCATTGATGCAAGTGCTACTGTTAGTCATTAAGGCAGGTTACTGTGCTCTTCTTGGGCACTGGTATGATTGATGCCTGTTTGAAACAGATGGGTACCATGCCCTGCCGGAGAGAGATGTTGAACATATCCATGAATACATTGGTAAGTGGGTCGGCACAGATTTTTAATACTCGGCTGAGTATCCTGATCTGACTGGATGCTTTCCTCGGATTTGCTTTACTCTGATTCACTCTCCTGAGGCAGCCCACATGTCATCCTTGGATATGGACAAGATAATATTATCAGGGGATGTGGGGGTGCAGAGGGATGGTTGTTCCCTGTTACTGTGGTCAAATCAGTCATAGAAGGCATCGAGTTCCTCTGGGAGCGCAGGACTGCTGTCTGCTACTGCACTGGATTTATTATTTTTTAGCTGGTTATGTCACTTAGGCCCTGTCCTTCGATGTTTCCATTTTCATCCATAAGCTCCACAGCCCAGGAGATAGCTTTTTGTTGGTCATACCTGCTCATCATAGATTGATTTGGATTTCCAGATTTAAATGCTTATGATCTGGCTCTCAGCAGGTTCAGGATTTCATTGATCATCCAAGGCTTCTAGTTGGGGAAAACCTTGAACTATTTGATGGGGACACACTTGGACATAGTTGTTTAGATAATGTCTGTGACAGCCCTGGTGTAATCATTAAGATCCTCAACCGAGTCCTTGAATAACCTCCAATCTGCTGACTCGAAGTCCTGTAACTGTTCGTTAGTCTCTGGCAACCACCTTCTACCTGTCCTGTGGATAAAAATTAGATGCAGGACCCAGAAATTTGTGAAATGTTCAACATAACATCATTCTTGTACTCTGCTCCCTATTTATGTATCTTGCTTTACCGCACAGTTGCAAATATTTGTTCAATGCCTCCTGTCACTTTCAAAGATCTATGTAAACATACATTATACCTACAATCTTTTTTATTCTATATTATGTCTTCTTCTTTCTAAATGTATCAATTCCTATTCCTTGACTAATTGTTCACATTTTACCGGGTGCTCTCTTATTCACGATGTATCTATCAATGACCTCTCGGAAACCACATTGTCTAGCGTCAATAGAAATTGAGATTGTTGTGAATACTCAACGGATCAGGGAGCATTTATGGAGAGGGATATGGAGTTAATGTCTTAGTTTGACGAAGTTTTATCAGAACAGTTCTGATGAGCGATCAACAAACTAAAATGTTAATATTGTTTTCTCTGCACAGATGCTGATCTGATCAATATTTTGAACATTCTGTTCTTATTTCTTATTTCAACCATCTGCAGATTAAAACAAATTATTTGACTCTTGATTATCACCTTTATTGGTTTGCTATTTCTTTCTTGGATTATTTTTAACTGTTTCACAACCAAATTGCCACTTTAAAAAGTAGACGCTTTTCTTTGCATGCTCTACAGTCAATTTTCATAATAAGGATGGATAAGTCAATGAGGTCAATGAACATTTGTTGTTAAAGGTGGTAGTGGAGGGTGACTGGATCATCCTTATAACTCTTAACTTTCTTTACATCCTGTGTCAGGAGTTCTGAAATTGAAATGAGTTACTGGTCCAGTCATAGATGGCTTCATTTTAGATCGACTAAATCATTGCATTGAAGTGTTAAACCTAGTTTATGTGTTGCTTCAACTATAATCACATGGATTTATATGCACCTTTAACTTAGAAAAAAAATGCCCCAGTGTGATTCCCAGGAGACCATTCTAACACTTTTCATTTTGAACCACATGAGGAGATGTCATGGGAAGAAGTCTGGTCAAAGGATGAGTTTTGTGGCATTTTTTAAAGGAAGAAAGAGCTGGAAGGACAAAAAGTCATAAGAATTAACCTAAGACTTAAAATCATGCCAGTTGAAAGCACAGCACTGATAGTAGTACTATTAAGTTTAGGGATGATCAAAAGGCTAAAATTGGAGGTCAGTCAATATTTGAGGGTACTGGAGGAAATTGTGGAGTGAAGAAGAAGTGAAGCCATGGAGAAATTCAGAAAAACAAAATGTCTTTTGAAATGAAGACGAGGCTTAACTGCAAATAAATTTAGGTCAGCTAGCACAGGATTAATGGATGAACTGAGTTTTGGCCCTGGCTAGAATATTTGGGATGAAAAAGGAACCCAAGCAAGATTGTGTTAGAATATTCAAATATGGAGGTATCATAAACATGGGTGAGGATTTTGGCGGTTGATGTTCTGAGGTTGGGTAAAGTCTAGCAATGCCATGGAGAGGGAAACAGCCACTTCAATTGATGGTGTTGGTTTGTAGTCTGAAGCTTATTTCAGATTGGAATTAATCTGCTTTAATTTAACACAGGTGGGAGAGAAATCAGTGAATGTGAAGGATGTGACTGAGATGACAGAAAAATGTTTTGGCTTTCCCACAATTTTTTTTGGAAGGAATTGTTGACTTTTACTGAACATTGTAATGCGCGTCGAAAGAACCAAAGACTTGTTGATCCAAACCAAAGCTTTTTTTAACTAAAAGACTGGAGCATATCACAAGTACGTCGACCAGTCCAGAATGACCTGGTCTGGCTAGGAGCAATCCTTTAAGACCTGCCAGTAGGTGTGGCTACACTCTCAGCCAATCACAGTCATCCTACACTACCATCTGTACATAACATGGCCTGTTTCTGCTCCGTAAATGGTTATATGGTTACACATTGGTGATAGAATCTGTAGTATCACAAACATTAACCATTCCAGTGAGATAATCAGTTGGACAATTCTGAGACTGTGAGATAGGGATCTTGTGATGAGTTCTACTTGTGGAAACTGTATTCAGATATTTCCAAGGATCAGCGATAATTCCATTGGTTCCCATTGCAGTGTGGTTTTAGGAATTGCATTTTGAAATGGTTAGATTTTCTGTTTTCTCCTCTGATCTTGTGTTTAGAATCTTGGTAATTCTTCATCATTAACAATCTTTGAGTTAGAGTACAATTGTTCAATTATTAATTGCATCATGTCAGACAAGTGTCGAGTGGTGTGTGGATAATCTAGGTTCCTTATTGTGTGAAAATTTGATTTTTTTTGTTAATAGTTTCTATTTGATTGTAGATAACAAATGCTCATGAATGCTTGACAGACTACCTTTATCAAATGGCTTTAATAAACAACAGCCTTGAAATAATTATATAGCATTCAAACTGAAGATTTTAGATGACACAAAGATGGAGTGGCCTCTATTCAGCTTCATTACCACAAATGTTTATCTTAAAAAAAATGCTTCTGTGTATTCATCATTCAATTTTGTATTTCTATTTGAATGTGTAGATGGCCTTGCTGTGGGCACTACTTGGATCTATGTAATTTGCTTCACGATCACACTGGAGAATTCATGATTAAATTCTAGCGTCAAAAACTCTTGAAAGCCCCATAATATTAAATATGTATAAATATTTTACATTGCCTTCTGTATTCTTCTCTAAATCAGTTGCTGTATGTCAACCCACGATGCATATTATTTAATCATGATGTACATCAACAATATGGTCATGTCAGGTGCGAAAGATCTCATCGCTCCATTAGCATAGTTCAAATTAGTAATACAATTTAAACATTGATTAGTGTAAAATAGCTACTTTTAACTTGCAACACATTTACAACAACAAGAGCTTATTGCATGCAGTGTGCTCTCTCAGGGTGGAAGTGCAGCTCAGAGGAATGGAACAGAAAAAAAAACAAAGCTGGAAGAACTTGGCAGGCCGGACAGCATCTGTGGAGGCAAACAATGCAAGTTGATATTTTGGATCAGTACCTTGCATCAGGATGTTGTCTGACCCCCTAAGATATTCCAGTTTTCTCACTTTTGTTTTGTTCTGGATTCCAGCATTTGGAGGGAAACAGGACAGTCTGTAAATACTATGGTTGTATAGCAATATACAAAACTTGCTGGAGAAACTCACCAGGTCATGCAGTATAACCAAAGTTTTGGGCCCCCTCCCTATGCCTCCTATAGATGCTGAGTGACCTTTTGAGTTTCTCCAGCACTCCTGTGCATTGCTCTCTAGTCTCTGGAGTCTCCACTGTCTTTGGAGGAATGGAGTTGGGCAGAGTCATTTTGGAGAAGTGAAAAAACAGACCCTTGTTTTGCAGTCTGTATGATTTGGGTTGGTTTCTTTTAAATTTAATTTCTTATTCATCCCTGTTCTTTGTTACACAGTAAAACCTCTGAGAATAGTGCACTATATCACTGATGTTTTCTGCTGAGGATGGGGTTCACACTCTGTAACACAAGACCACTTTTTGATTTTCGAAATGAAGTACAGGTATTCTCTGCAGTCTGAAAGTAGAGCGTTCTTATGAAACCTTTTGTTAGTTGAAATGGCGTAAAGCGAGAAGCGATTGCAATTCATTTGTATGGGAAATTTTTTTGAGCGTTCCCAGACCCAAAAAAATAACTCACAAAAACTAAAATAACGGTAACATATAGTAAAAGCAGGACTGGTATGATAAATGCACAGACTATATAAAGAAGAAATAATGTATGTATAGTATATTTTCACTTACCAGAATTGGGAAGACAGCGAGCACACTGGAAGGCTGAGAGATAATGGTGGTGATGACGGTATGTTAGGCTGAGTCGTCGGAGGTTGAGGTGGTGGGAGGTACAGGAAACTGGCGTGTAGAGAGCGAGGAAGCGGGTCATCTACTGTTCAAATCTATGGCGGTTTGATGCTGAGATACTGAGTGTAGTTCCCGAGGAAGGAGCTTGGCAGCAGCACTCTCGCTGCTCGGGGTACCTTTTTTTTGTAAAAGCGAAAATCATCTTCAGATTTCTTTCAGTTAGCAAAAACAGGTACTAATGTAAGTCTTTTGTAAAAGTAAAGTGGTGTAAAGCGAACTTTCAAAAAGCAAGGGATACCTGTACAACATTCCTGGTGTAGAGGGGAAGAACAAAGAAAATTGTAATCATTACCCTTGTCTATCTCTTGGCTTTTGTAGAAGCAATGGGTCTTTTAGGAATTATTGATTGGTCATTTTAAATAGGCCCATATCTGTGACCAAGCATGTTCTCAATTGATCACTTCACCTGGATATTTGGTATCCTGTTTGCCTGTGTAAGCTGAAACTTTGCTTTATTCTCATATTTTTCTTTGAAAATACCAATTGTATAATACACACCTGCATTGAAAGAATATTAAAAATAATCAAAGCACTCAGTTGGAATATTCTGATTTTGTTAGTTGGCATTGGACAGATACTAGTCCAACTTCTAAACCACAAAATAGTTTGAATGAAGGCCAAGGCTCGGGCAGAATTACAAGGTAAAAGTCCTTGCAACCAAACATTGAAGTTACTTTATGTATTCACTCACTTCTCAGATGCTCAGTGACAATGGCATAAGCTACTTTGCTCTGTGACATCAGAACACTGTAAATGCCCTTTTGTGTTGCTTGTCATGAAGTATGTGAGATTGACTTAAGCAATGTATTCCCATTACTCCTCAAGATGTCACAAGAAAATCAGCATTTATTGTGTGGGGGAATTGCTGGTGCAAAGTAAAACTTTCTGCCATTTTTTCTTCCTTTAATTTGTTTTGTTTCTGCCCATGTTAAAATTTCTGTGATAATGCAGAATTGGGCATGTGTAACAGTGACAATTTAATGACATCTGTGCCTTCTCCATGATTCAATGATATTATGACTGAGCTTTTATCTCAGTGCCTCTTACCTACAGACGTAGCAAGTCCCTTGTTTCTGATAATGTGAAATTAGTGTCAGGAATTAGGATGACTGCAAATGCAGTAAAGCCAAGAGGTTGCTTGTTCTGCTGGGCTTAAGCTTGAAGCATATGAAGTGTACAGCAATTTCTGCATCCGTTACTCTACATAAACAAGTGTACCTTTAATAAAAGTTAATGTCTATTTATTTTTATTTTTTTAGCAATTCCAGCACATTAGATAGCCATTCTGGCCCATGAAACCCATGCTTCTCAATTACTCTACCAACCCTTTACAAGGTGGCATGGTTGGCCTAGTGGTTAGCACAACACCTTTACAATGCCAGTGATCGGGACTGGAAATGGGTTCGAATCCTGTGCTGTCTATAAGTAGCTTGTATGTTCTCCCTGTGTATGCATGGGTTTACTCTGGGGGCTCCAGTTTCCTCCCATCCTTCAAATACACTCTGGGGTGTAGATTAATGGGGTGTAAATTGGGTGGTGCAGACTTGTAGGGCTGAATTGGTCTACTACAGTGCTGTATGCCTAATTTAAAAAAAAAAAAAAAATTGAGGGTGGGAGGAAACTGGAGTTCCCGCACATGTCATGGGGAGAATGTCCAAACTCCTTGTAGACAGCGCTGGATTTGAACCTGGGTTGCTTGCACTGTAATAGCCCTGTGCTAAATGTTATGCTAAGTGTACTGCCTTCTACATTGCTTTGTGGCTTACTAAGTACAATATGGAAGGAGGTTATTCACCTAATCAACTCCCTGCTGGCTCCCAACAGAGCAATCCCAATTATTCCCATTTTTCTTTGGCCTTATTTCCTGTAATCTCAGATGTCTATGAGACCCTTCCACCACCCTGCCCTGATTATTTTATAACTTGCCTTGATTAAGAGGTATTTTAATGTAGCCTTTGAATCTGTTGAGATGTGCAAGGAAACCAGAGCACCCAAAGAAACTTGCACTGTCACAGGAAGAATGTGCAAACTCTGCACAGACTACACCCAAGACGAGGAGTGAACCTGTGCACCTGGGGCTGTGGACCACCATTTCACCTTATCTATTTAAAAAAAAAAACTGATGGATGAAAACTATTGTCATTTTCTCTCCTACGACTGCTTCGCCTTCCAATTTATCAAATACTTGCAGTTGGCAAATTGTTTTCTGCCAGCTCTTTATCAATTCAGTTGTTAAACACGACCTTCATCTTGCCCTCTCAGTATTTGGAGTCTAGATCAGCCATTCACAACCATTTTGTTTTTGCTAGGCTTCCCCGTGGACTCTGCACAAAGTTTGTGGGCCCCCTTCCCTGAGAAGCATTTGGTTTCTTCAGTGCTTCTACTGACTACATGAAGGGCATAAAAAATACTTTGATTTCATTTTGTGACCCCCTCTTAAATGTTCTGTGGCCCCCAGGAGGTAAAGCTTGCCACTTCCGACATACACTTTGTTTACCGTGCAAAGTATGTTTAAAGTTGTCTTCTAGCCATCTTCATGTTTTGCTGTTCATGTGCATTATAACTGCAAACAATTTCTGAATGATAGATTTTTAATCACGTTCACTCCCAAAAAGCTAAATACTGCAGATGTTCAAAATCTGAAGCAAATGCAGAAAATGCTGGAAATGCACGCAGGTCATGAACCATCTCCAGAGAAAGATTATATTTTAGTTTGAATAGTTCTGATTAAAGGTCATTGACCTGAAAGTTTCTCTTCACAATTTTACTTTGAATCCTATTTGGAAGGGCGGTAACTTGGATTTGATTTGTAGGTGGTGACTTCAGTGGAGATGATGCGATGTGTATCATTTGTGCACTTTGATCTTCTCCCATCATGATTTCTTTGAAGTGTGACAGAATATAGATATGTTTTTGGGAGATAAATTTGGGAAGGGTTTTTAGTGTAGGTCACATACAAACACTTTAAAACAGATTTTATTTAAAACACTAGAGCTCTGCTCATGCTAGACATGTCAGGACCAACTGTCTTTGCAAAAGCTTTGGAGAGTGCCCAAGAGACTTCACTAATGGATTGTTGTTTACAAAAAGGAAACGGATGAAAGATTGTTCGTGATTGTTAGAGTTGCAAATTGTCTGGAGGCGAACCTGCTGTTCTCAGAGGGTCATGTGGTGTTGCAAACAGAGTGAGTCAAACAGGCTTTCTCTCAGAGAGAGAGAGACACACACACACACACACACACACACACACACACACACACACACACACACACACACACACACACACACACACACACACACACACACACACATCAGTTTTACAGTCAGCAGCAGCAACTGGGACTGGAACAGGACAAGCTGGCAAACTTCTGAAAAAAATCCATTTGGAAGACTGGTTGTGACTGCTTAGTTAAGCCTACTCAAAGCCCTTGTGGTTCATGCAAGAGGAGAGGACTGGCTGTCCAATGTTTCACTTCAAATAAGAGAAACAAGAATGAACTCTTTGGTGACCTGAAAGAAAGGTTATCATCTGGAGAACCCTGAGGGGGCAAGTTTCTTTGGCAAGACACTGAAGTGGCTGAATAAAGGAATCAGATGTGCATGACCAGCGTATAACAAGTCTCTTTCTGAAAACCAACAAGAACCTTCCTGAGTGGTAACCATTTACCTTTCAAGCACCAAAGCCTGGTGAACTTTATAAATGTTAAATTCTGTACACAGTATAAGAATTGCCTGTAACCCGTGAACTTGGAGGAATGAGAAATGAGATTGGACTGTGAACCAAAGAACTTTTCTGAACCAACACATTACATACACGAGCACTGAGAATTAGAAGGGGGTTAAGTTGGGTTAGTTAAGTCAATAGTGATAAGTTAAAGTATGATTCTGTTTTCATGTTTAAAGATAATAAAAAGCAACTTTTGTTGAAATAACCATTTGTCTTGGTGAATATCTATTGCTGCTGGGGTTTTGGGGTCCTCTGAACTTGTAACAGAAGTAGATCATTGACGTGACTCTGCAGCAGAATGAAATACTCTGTCATTTGAATTAAAAACGATCTTAAGTGTCATTTGGAGCACTTTTACATCAGAACTAACATTCATCCATGAATTCTACATTAAATATGTGATTGAAATAAATTACATGTGTTTGAGAACAGTAACCTTGCTTCAGTTAAAGTCACCTTTGAAGGTAATGAATGAGTTCATAATACTTATAGAACTGCACTGATCCTGCAGATGGAAATAATATAATCCTGTATCTGAAGTAATTTTGTAGATGGCTATCTACTGAGAAGTGTGGAGTTTGCTTTTTAGAACAGTAGGAAATTACCATGACAATTGTTAAGTTATTGAATAAACCTTGAGGAGGTGGTCCAGAGAAATACATTACATATCTGTTAGCTCGAGTCATTGTCAATGGGAAGTGGCTTCTTTGATCTAAACTCAGCAATGACAATGAGCCCAACATTTAATGATTAAAATAAAGCTGGTGTACAATTTTGAAAGTATCTGGGAGTTGAATAGCTTTGGTATCAATTTTTCATGTGCAGTTGGAGTTTGGAGCATTGAATTTAACATTAATCACCTTTTACAGCACATGTTCAAATTGTGATAATAAGTAGATTTTATTTTCATGTGAGAAAATGCAATTTGATACCAGTCTTTTCTTGAAGCAACACAACCATGAATTAAGATTAAATCACTGCTCCTGGGCATAATAATATAAAATAATTCTGTTTGGGATTCAGATTTTTTTATGGAAAGACTGAACAAAAGTTTAATGTTCTAGCATGAAAAGGTATTACAGTAAAACCCTTGATATCTGGTACCTATAGGGATTGGCAGATGCCAAATAAGTTAGTTTTCCGGTTACTTGAAAATGCAACGAATGGCATGCCAATTTTAATTTTCCATGTTTTTAAGCCATTTATTCTCTCTCTGTTATTTTTTTTTTGCTGGATGCTTGAGGTTGCCAGTTGCTTAAATTCTGGATAACAAGAATTTTACTGTTTTAGAGAAGTACATTGCTAACTTTCCGAATATTAATGGAAAATGCAAATTCTTTCCAGGGCATCAGTGCATTAAGTCAAAAGCCCATGAATGTTTTGAAGAAGACTTTAGTTCCACTATATTAGTGTATCAAATTGCGAAAAGCGTAGAGTGAAAATAAAACCAGAAAATTCAGCAGGTCAGGTTGGGTTTGCTTTCATGTTTCGAGTTCAATAAAGTTGATTGTAACTATGGTTAAGTATTATAGTGATAAACAGCATGGAAACAGACCCTTTGACCCAACTCGTCATTGCTGGCCAAGTTGAATTCCTGAGCTTGCCTGCGTCTCGCCTATATCACTCTCAATCTTTCTCATCCCTGTGTTTGTCTGAATGTCTTTTAAGCATTGCAATTGTCCCTTGTCTTTACCTCTGACTTTGTCCCACATACCCTCGTGTGTGGAAAAAGTTGACCCATCTGGTCCCCTTCACATCTTCCCCTTCACAAATCCATGCCCTCTGGTGTTCGACACCTCCACCTGGGGCAAAGGCTGTGACCATTCAAATTTATTTATGCCCCTCCTAATTTTATATGCCTCTGTAGGTCTCCCCTTGGCATCCAACATTCCAGGTAGAAAGTCCTGGCCTATCCTTGTGATACAAGCCCATCAGACTCAGCAGTTTCCTGGTGAATCTTTTTTGCAGCCTTTCCATCTTAATCACATCATATAACTAGGCAACCAGAACTGCATGGAATACTCCAAGTGCTTTATCATCATTTGTCAGACAGTAGTTCATGGAAGAAAATTGTTCATGTTTCAAAACAAATTGGCAATATTAGAAAACAAAAGTGGATAGTGTTAGTATCAAGAGTGCAGTGTATAGTTTTGCAAAATGTCTGTTATAGTGAAGGGTACAGTTACACATGCAGGGGAATCACAGTTGTACCAATTAATCTACAAACTTTGGCCCTTTAATCTCTGATTTAAAAACATCATTTATGAAATCTTGCTGAGGGGTTGTATCCCGAAATGTTGGCCATTCTTGTTCTCCCACTGATGCTGCGTGTCCCACTGAATTCCTTCAGCAGAATGTTTCTTTTGCTCCATGTTCCAGCACCCTGCAGCCTCTCTTTTGTCTTCAGTTACGAAGAATAAAAAATTAAAAACTTGACAATTCTGAACATGCCCTTCCCTGTTTAAAACATTAAGTGTGTATTAATATTATGTAAAATCAATTTGTGGTTTGTTATCTGCAGTGGTGCAGAAGAAATGTTGTACACTTTGAAATTGGGGACCAGTGATGGTTAATGATTATGTTTGCCAGTATTTTGGTTCAAAAAAAAAGTATGGAAAAAAAACAGAAGTTGTTACTTGTAGATTGACTGTTTGTAATTCTGACTTCTTTTTGGAGTGTTTATGGGATGAGGAAATAGTTATTTTAATATTTCTAAATGCTGTGAGGCAATGCCAATGTCGCCTTTGCAGGCGAGCTCTACATCATGATATCGGAACTCCCATGTATATCATTCACAAATCGCTCTCCAAAAATTTAAGATATGGAATAAAATAAATAAATACAGCAGTTATTTTGTTTCAAGTTGCACTCCTTGGTGCGTCCACAGGTGGAACTCAGCAGGTAGGAAATAAAGGGTAAACCAAAGTTTCAGGCCTGAGCCTCTCATCAGGAATATACAAAAGCAAGCAGCTGCCTGAATAAAAAGATCAGTGAGAGGAGGGGAGAGAGGAAAGTAAGTGATAATGAGTGGGAAAGCAGAAGCTGGGAAGAGATGGGGAGAGGGCAGAGCGTAGCTTGTTTAACTTTTTAATTTCGTGGCCACGGGTGTTGTGGCTTCCCACAATGGGAAATCCTGATAGAGGCCATTTTGTGTTTCTGGAAAGTGGCCCAAATCATGATTTTTTTTTCCCATCGCAGGAATTTCTTCCAGCATCCTCCCTCCCCCTCCCCCCTCCGTAATGTGGGGGCCACCTGGATGAAAAGTATGATTTGCATCAAGGAATGCTATTAACTCTGCACCCCACCATCCAATTTTGTCTTTTACATAATCATTGAAATTATGTTTTAGTTATTGAAATGTCTTCTTGTGAGAAAATTTTGACTTTTTTTTTTACAATTTAAAGGTAAATAAATGCAGATGTCCTTTTTGTGTGTTTCTGTTTATCAACTTGTGAAATAATTAGCAGTACATGTTTAGGACTGCCTAAAGAAATCTCTTGGTGCCTGCCACATTGACCACCGCCAGTGGGCTGATATCGCCTCAAACCGTGCATCTTGGCGCCTCACAGTTTGGCGGGCAGCAACCTCCTTTGAAGAAGACCGCAGAGCCCACCTCACTGACAAAAGACAAAGGAGGAAAAACCCAACACCCAACCCCAACCCACCAATTTTCCCCTGCAACCGCTGCAACCGTGTCTGCCTGTCCCGCATCGGACTTGTCAGCCACAAATGAGCCTGCAGCTGACGTGGACATTTTTTTTTTCTTTCTTTGGCTTGGCTTCGCGGACGAAGATTTATGGAGGGGGTAAAAGTCCACGTCAGCTGCAGGCTCGTTTGTGGCTGACAAGTCCGATGCGGGACAGGCAGATTACCCCCTCCATAAATCTTCGTCCGCCAAGCCAAAGAAGACATGTTGCTATTGTGAAGGATGATGGACTGAAATCTTCCTTTATCATTCCCAGCTTCTGCAGTGGGTTGCAAGATTTAGTTTACGTTTGTGTAGACAAGAAAACGAGTTACTTATTGATTTTTCTTTTACTCTAACGCCATTCTTTTCACGCTTCAACAAAGTTACATACAAAGTAACGTACTGCTTCTTAAAGTTGTTTGATATTTCAAGTGCTGTGGGTTTAATGGATTACTTTGCTGGCTCATGTATTGCTGTGATCAGGATAGATGTATTTGTGATTTTTCTTTCAACAGCAGTGGCTACAAAAAAGAGCCTATTTGATGTGGGGCATGTGAGATATCATGCTGGCAGATAAATGCAAAACTTCCTGTTGTTTAGAATTACAAATCTAGCTCCAGTCAGTGAAAAACCAGTTCTCCAGTGCAAATGCAAGAGGTCTTTGTTCATTGATACTCAGTATCCAGCATCAGAGTTAAATGAACAATGGAAAAGATCCTTCTGGTTGCTGTCTTTGGGTCAGTAAGGATCCATGCGCCAGGAAAGATCGTAAAACTGGAGTCCAAGTATGGCTGTTTAAAATCAACCTACTAAAAGTGGAATATGTAAGCCTCATATGAGTATTATTGTGATTCATTTGTGATGCCATTACATTGAAAATACTGCCATATCAATGAATGTCTTTATTTAAAGGAAAGTATTTCATCTGTTGAATGTGCAAGTTGAAATGTTTATCATTGGTAGATGTCCTACAATTCGTTATCCTTTGCCATTTCTGCATTTTTTTTCAGAACACCAAAGTACACTTCACTGCAATTTGCTTTTTTTTTAAAAAAAAAGTGCAAATTAACTTGGGCCAGTGGACTTGGTAATCCACAAATAAAGAAAAATTTATGGGGCAGGGGCAAAGCTCAGGATAATGATTTATCAGATAGAAAAATGCACAATGTTTTTATAATTTAAGCTATGGCAATGAATAATATGATAAATGCCATAATGTTAGAAAGTCTAAAATTGTATCAGTCAAAGGCTACTCAATGGGCTTGCACTGGTAATTTATAGGGTTAGGAACTCTTGACTAGAGATAACTTCATCAGCTCCAAATAAATTAACAGTCTTTCAAAAAGAAAAATGTGAAAGAAAGTATTTTCCGACATTTCATCGTGAGATGGACAATAATAACAGCCTTTGTGTGGCCTTGAAGAGGTTGATGATTTTTGGTTGGTTTTATAGCTAATGAATATTCAGTCACATACCCAGCATCAGACATTTGACCTGATCAGAGATCAAGAGATGCGTCCAGGCATCTCCACCCAAATAAGTATCTTGAACCCTGGATTGCAGTAGAGTGGAATATGGTGAAAGATGATTTTTTTTTCCTTTCAGTTAATAATATTCCTGTTGGCGTCAAGTTGAAAAATGCTTGGCACTGCACAATGTGTGGTTGGAGTATTAGTTTTCTACCCAAGTTTTTTTTTTTGTCAAGTACTCAATTTAATTTCTCACTATAGAAAAGCAGTGAAGATGTATAGGTAAGATGTCCAAAATGCGGTTGTTGGATGTTGGGGAGACCTTAAGTAACTGTTGGTTCTTGAACCTCCATGCTTTATTTATAATAGTGCAATCTCTTGTGCTGCAAGTTGACCCCACTTGGTTCCAAATGGTTGATCTAACTCTGGAAGTGGATAACAGGAAGAGTAATTTTTAATTCAATTTTTGAAGTGATGCTGTCCAAAAATATCTGATCTGAAACTTCTGTGAAATCCTGACACAGCTTGCTCTTGTTCTGGAAGTTACCATCATTAAGGCTGGTCAAATTTCTCAATTCAAAGGGGTCCTCAGGAACCAGCAGTTGTCTGTGCAGATTTCTGTGGCACCACTTTGTCTATCAGACATAGTTAGACCACATTTCAGAAGAATATTTGTAGCTTGAGGCAATTCACGACGAAAAGATTAAATCTACAAGGTATATGCAGCGCAGATTAACCAGAATGATTCCAGAGGTGAGAAGCTGTGGTTAATAAAAGATTTGAGGTAGTATATCCACTTGAGCAGAGTGTATGAAGATGAGATTTAAAGGACAGTGTAATGATTTTGAAGGATTTAGTTTGAAATTGAGATACTATTTCCTCTGAACAGAAAATGACAAATGGGCATCCCTTAAGTTCTCAGTAACATAGTGTAGATAGAGATTTAAAGAAATATTAGAGTCCATAAATCTGTTCACTTTACCATAAATCTGTTCACTTTACCATAAATCTGTTCACTTTACCATAAATCTGTTCACTTTACCATAAATTTGTTCACTTTACCAATCTGAAAAATTGGTGAGGGAAGAGAAACCCTTGATATAGTATTGGATCCCAATGGTCTTCTCATTTCCTTGCAACAATCGTTTGAGTTTATGCTGGCTCACACAGCACTCCCAATTTCCCCGCAGTCTATTCTCTCGCACGTGCCTGTCAACTTCCCTTGATTATCCTGCCACCCCCTTACACGTGGGCCAAAATACCAGCTCTTCTTTGGGATGAAGGAGGTAAAGTGGACCACCCAAGGAATACCCGCCCACATATACTTCAAACAATGCCTAAACTTGGGATCAAACCAGAGTTGAAGTTTTGCCATGGCAGCATTTATTTTCTGCATTGCTGTACCATCTTTTCAATTAGGAGGCTATGTTTCATTATCATTTGAGTAATTCAGAATTTATTGTCATGAACATGTGTCACAAAATTTGTTTTGTGGCAGCATTATTGTGTATTACAGGTGCAAAAATTACTATAAATTCCATATTTAAAAAATACTTTTTCTCTCCTTTTGCACTAATTGAATTAGGTAGTGTCAGTGGTTCATTGTCCATTCAGAAATTGATGGAGGAAGGGAAAAAGCTGTTTTTGTAATATTGGGTGTTTGTCTTCAGGCTCCTGTACCTCCTTCCTGATGGTAGCAGTGTGAAGAGGGCACGGCCTGGGTGGTGAATGTCCTTAATGATAGAGGATACTTTCTCGAGACACCGTCTCTTGTAGATGTCCTTCATGGAGTGAAGACTGATTCCCATGATGATGATGCAGGCTGAGTTCACAACTTGTAGCCTTTTCCTATCCTGCATATTGGTTGCAACACTCTCTGGTATGGAGATGTGAATAGCTCACCTGTAGAAATTTTCAAGAGTCCTTGCTGATATGTTCTATCTCAAACTCCTAACAAGACTTTGCATTCCTCAGTAACAGAAAACAAAACCAATATTGGCTCTTGATACATGTGTTTAAAAACCCTTTAGAACTTCGCATTTCTTGATGTCGATCGCATGTCTGAACCTAACAGTACCTAAGAAGCATAGTGATGTTTCATGAAGAACAACTCAACGTAACTTCTGGAATGCATGTCTAATACCTTCATATAAGAAGAGGCACAAGGGCTGCTTAAAGAAAGCTCTTGGTGCCTGCCCCATTGAGCACCGCGCCTCAAACCGTGCATCTTGGCGCCTCACATTTCGGCGGGCAGCAACCTCCTTTGAAGAAGACCGCAGAGCTCACCTCACCGACAAAAGACAAAGGAGGAAATACCCAACACCCAACCCCAACCCACCAATTTTCCCTTGCAACCACTGCAACCGTGTCTGCCTGTCCCGCATCGGACTTGTCAGCCACAAACGAGCCTGCAGCTGACGTGGACATTACCCCTCCATAAATCTTCGTCCAAGCCAAAGAAAAGAAGAACCTATGTCTACATCATTTCTGGAAACCTGATTAACCATCTACACATGAATAAGCAATGGATGGATTCATTAACTTTACTGATCTTGCATCCCATAGAGTTTTACTGCACTGAAATGGGCTGTTCAGCCCAACTTGTCCATGTCAACCAAGCTCTTCCCTCCACCTTTCTGATCCACGTACGTGTCTATATGTCTTTTTCATCTTATCATGCCATCCTCTTGATTTATCAAAATCAAGTCATTTACTCTTCACTGTCAACAATCCATTGGAATTATGGGCAGTTCTTAATCTTTCCACCTTTTAAAAATGTGGACCTCTATTTTCTGTAAAACTCCTCTTTTATGTTTTACTGCTTATAATTGGGTCAGGTGATTGCAGAAAAAGATTCATCGCATGCCTATGCTGCTCTTTACTACACTTGAGTTTCATATTGTGCTCTTTCCTTGCCACTTTAATGAAATTTGGGAGAGAAACTCAAATATTTCAGTTGAGTGTCCAATAGTTTTTATACTATAGTTGGCAAACTCCAATTATGTTGGGCTTTATTACTGCTGCCACGTGTGCTCTTAGATTAAAGTTTTCACAGAGACCAGACCTTTTTGAAATGGCAGTTCTAAAGATTTGATTCCTAGTGATTTATTTTGGGCTGCTGTTTGTTAATGAAGTGCAGCAATGCCATTACTTTCTCCCTTTTTCTCTACAGCATCAGTCCCCTGAGGCAAGTCCTTTCCTTTACTTCAGGAAGATGTGATGAAAAATATTGTGTTGGGTTTTTGTGGAATGAAGTTTGATTGAGTGGGAAATCTGCAAACAGCTGCTTTCTTTATTTTCCATCAAAAATAAAGAATTTAGCTCGAGCTCATTCCATGGCTTTTGAAAAGTACATTGCTTCTTTCATCCAAAGTTATAAGGGCTGTAGTGATCAATATCATTGGTGTGTCAGTCTGGTTTTAATAATGTTTGTCAGAATTATTTAAGTCACAAAGTGTGAGTTGTTTTTTCCCCCCCCCCCCCCCCCCCCTTTGGATTGCACTTGCCATTGAGGTCGAATGAGTTGGCACTGCCACTCTTCCCATTTGCAGAAAATGCACAAAATTGCTGGAAGAACTCCGCATGTCCCACAGAGTCCAACAGAGTTGGATGTATAACCCATGTTTCTGGCCTGATCGATACCTTGACCAAGGGCTATGGATGGACATTGTGATACCTGCTGAGTTTCTCCAGCAATTTTGTGTATTACTACAATCACAGCATTTGCAGCCTTTTTTGTTTCTACCCATTTGCAGCTGTTTTGAACCTTTTGATGCTGCATTCTGACAGTTTGAGCTGAACTGCAGCTCCACAGGCCAGATTGAAGTATGGTGTATTCTAGGAAGTAGCATATGGTGTTTTCTTTATGGGATCACTAGCTTGCAAGTTGTATCAATTTTCTTTTCTTTGAAAGAAGTGATTTCATCATGTCTCGACTGCAGTGGGAATTGTACAATAAATGTATTATGGGCCAAGCAATTTGATGTACGATACATTGCTGATCTTCATTACATCTTGATGGAGTCAACTGTGGCCAATTAACTAATATCCAAGGCCCTCACTTTCATAGTAACTTGCATTGAGAAGAAAAATTCAAGTGAGGATCAGGATCTACAGCACTAGAGGAAATTACCGTCTGCTGCAGGACGTTGTGGAAAGCAATTTGTGTGGTAGAGTTTAGTAGTACAAATGGGGTCCTCGTTGAAAATTCTCTGTGATTGTCCAGGATGTTCAATGACGGGCAGAGCCAAGATTAAAATGTCAAAATAAATTAAGTCGCTGTTATTAGTTAGGCAGTGGCATGGTTATTAAAGTCTCGAAGGAAGATAAGATGGTAGCAGGCAAATTTTTATGCAGTCTTGAGATCCTGAAAAATAAACTGCTTGGAGACGATGAATCAAATCTTATTCCTGAGCTGCTAATAAGAGGAATACTTTGTAAAAAGTCTGATTGCAGATCAAGAGGAGTAGAAGAAACCTCGAGTTCGACCTTCATGACCCTGATGAACTAGATCGAGCAGCTTGGTGTGTAGATTCTTCCACTTTCTCTTTGGAAAAGCCAAATTAATATAGATAGTAGTGGTGGCTTTGGGGGAGGTGGGGGAGTTTGGGTGGAGGAGGGAGAGTTTAATCAGCGAGTGCTGTGGTGCTTTGGAAGTGGTACACGGTGCAAAGTTGTAAGGCTTGTCATATACAGCAGTAAATAAATTGGCAATGTTTGAGTTATTGATTACACAACATCCAGAAAAATGGTAACAAACTCCCTGTTATTTTAAGAATTTTGATGACATAGTTTTAAAGACAGCTGAGCCTGGTGGATAAATTTGAAATCCTTAACTATGTAATCAGGGGGAAAAAAATCTGGCATTTATTTTGTGGTGAACGTTTCTGGAGAATGAAGTAATTGATTTGTGTTGCACCTGTTGAAATTGTACTGTAGGTGATGACGCTCATGCAAATTCATTTTTCCTGCTTTTTTTTCCTCATCAGTGGTGCTATTTTCAATGTTAAATGGCTTGTGTTCTTGTAATTGTATCATAGATCTTTCACCGTTTCTGGACTCTCATTAGATTGTCCAAAATAGCTTAATTTTGACCCCAAATTAACCTTCCTCTTGGCCAAAATCCCCACCAGCTCCTGCTCCTCTTATTAATGCTCAATCAATAATTTTCAAAGGAAGTTCTTTGGTTTCTCTGGACTAGTTAGCAATCTATTGTAGTGGTTAGCACGACTATGTTACAGTGCCAGCAACCCAGGTTCAAACTCGGCACTCTCTGGAACGAGTTTTTACATTCTCCTCATGTCGACATGGGTTTCTTTCAGGTCCTCCTGTTTTCTCCCACCCTTCAAAATGCATGGGGGGTGGGGGGGGTTTAGATTAATTGGGTGCAATTGGGCAGCATGGGCTCTGGGTTGGAAGGGTCTGTTACCGTGCACATATAAATTTAAAATTCTCACAATTCTTTGATGGCATCACTCAAACTATTGACTTCCATCACTGTGAAGGTAAAGCCAACAGGCACATGGGAATAGAGTAAAGCCAGAAAACTGCTCTCTAAGGCAGACACTAATCTGTTTGGACACACAGAATTGATACTGCATCACCACTGACTCTAAACTCTGGATCTCTCTACCCAATTGTGGGAGCATCTTCATATCATGGGCTTCAGTGGTTCCAGAAAGCCATCCATAATTATGAATTAAATTAGTAAAGGATTAAAGGGAATCCTCAGGCATTTTTTACTTGTGTTTAAAAACCAGAGGATGACCAGGGAAAGGATAGGAACTCTTGAGGACAAAAGTAGGAATTTATCTTGGTGTTGGAGGAACTGGGTGAGGTTCCTAATGAGTACTTTGCATCAGCATTCACCACGGAGAAGGACATGGAAGAATCGTGATAGAGAGCAATGTGTAGAGTACGTTAATATGTTGGGGCATTTTCAGATTAAGAAAGAGATGGGGCTGGGTCTTTTTCAGAGCATTTAGGTGGGACCTTATAGAATATTGGGTGATTGCATGAGACCCTGGGACTTGATGGGATATATTTCAGCTTATAGAAAGAAGCAAAGGATGTGATTGCAGGGCCTTGACAGAGACCTTTGTTTCCTTACTAGCAATGGGGAAAGGTCTTGAAAGTTGTTGATGTTGTACCTTTTGTTCACAAAGGGAAATGGAGGTAATTCAGTAAATACTTGGCCAGAGATCCTCATTATCAGTGGAGAGGATATTGGGGATAGGATTTATGCACATTTGGAAAGGCATGGGCAGATTAGGTTTGTGCAGGGCACGTCATATCTTACAAACTTGAATATTTTATGAGCAAGTGAAGGTTGATGAGGATGGGACTGTAGGTGTTGTTTACGTGGACTTTTGGCATTTGACAAGGTCCCTCCTGGTTGTTTGATCTAGACAGTAGCGATTTGTGGGGTCCTCAGTGAATTGATAATTTGGATAAGGAATTGACTGGCCCATGGAAGACAGGACAGTGGGAAACGGTGTTATTTTGGCTGGAGGCTTGTGACCAGTGGTGTTCTACAAAGATTGGTGGTTGGACTTATTGTTGTGAATTATTTAAATGATCTCCATGCAGGTGATGCATTGATAGAAGATTGCTAGAACTGTGGATAGTGTAAAGCACACATGTCAAACTCTGGCCCGCGATATAATTATATTTGGCTCGCAAGATCATTTCAAAAATGTATTAGAGGTGGCCCGCTGGCCGCCGCGCCAGTATAGCGCATGCACAATAATACAACAAATCCCAGAATGCATTGGCGTCAGCCCGCTAATCGCCCCCACCTCCTCTGTTTACGTTGTAGGGTCTCACCGTGAACTCTGGTTTTGGGGCCTGGCCGGTGTTAGGGGAAGCCAAGGCCGCTTCCCAGCGCCCGGAACTGGAGCCCTCGGGCCTGACCTCGCCAGGACCGTTGCCCACTCCCCCCTCCCTGCCGCAGACCGACCCGCGACTCACGGTGACGGGGCCGCTGATCCGCCGAGATGCCGCCCTGCAGCGAGAGCCGATGCCCCCGCACTGTCATTGTCCAACCTGATCGCCCGCAAACCCCCGCCCTCCCTCATACAGGCCTGAGTAAGTATTATGAACTTTAATCTGAGGATTAAACGATCTTCCAATAGTTTCATGTCACAGTGATAAACGTATTCCTGGTTAAAAATGGTCCTGCACTTGGATACAAGCTCATTAGGCATAAAACTTGAAAAGTGTGTAAATCAAAGGATATCTGTACCAATGGAAAAAGGGCATGGCAAATAACCCTGCTAGAGTTCATGCCCACAATCAGTCACCCATTTGATTGTTTCAGGAATCATGTTATTCTCCCACATTCTCAATAGCCCTCAGATTTTACTATTTGACAGCACACTAGCAACATTTGACAAATCCTCTATAGAGAAATATTATTTATTGAATATTTTATTTCTCATTTGTTAATGCTTCTGGAAAGAGTATATCCAAAACTATTATTAAACATTTATTTTAATAAGAAAAAGTTTAACATTACATATGTTGAAAGAAGAGAAAACATGCAGATGTTGTTGAAAATTTTCAATAAATATTTAGTTCGGCCCTCGACTTAGTCCAAGTTTTTAATTTTGGCCCTCCGTGAATTTGAGTTTGACACCCCTGGTGTAAAGGGATATCAAATAGTATAAAAGGGTAAAGATTAGATATAGATGTGGGCAGAGAAATGGCAAGAGAGTTTAATGTGGACAAGTGCATGGAGTTGTACTTGGGGAAGTCAAACATAAGGGGAATGTTGGGGCTCTTAAAAGCATTCATGTCTAGAAGGATCTGGGAGTTTAGGTTCATAGGTCCTTGAAAGTGGCTGCACAGTTAGAGTGGGTTGCCTTCATTGGGTGGATATTGAATGCAAAAGTTAGGAAGTCTTGATGTTGCTTTATAAAATATGGGTTCGTCTGCATGTGGAAGTTATTTACTAGGCTGTGCTGTGAGTTAGAGGACATAAGTGATGAGGAAAGATTGGAAAACCTAAAGGTTGTTTTCTTTGGGGTATTGCAGGCTGACTGACAACCAGTTGATAAATTATAAAATTATGAGAGGTATTGAAATCAGATCCTCATATACAAGAAAATATGCATTAAATGTGAGGCAGGGGAATTTTTTTTTTTACTTTTGAAATGGGTTGCCAGGAGTACTGGTGGAAGCTGACACGATAACTGTGGTGGTATACCACCGGCCTACTTCAGGGGGCAACCTCTGTACCTGCAGGAGTGTAAGGGGACAGGACAACACCTGGCTGGCTGTCAATCAGTTGGCCTGAATGGATCAAGCCCCACCCGGTCAGGTGTCGATCACCCTCTGGGATATAAATCTGTGACAGCCTCCCGAGGCCTCACTCAGAGTTGTTGCAGCCACAGCCAGCCTGGCTCTGTGGAAGTCTTTGTGGATTAAAGCCTGTTGTACAGTCTTTATCTTTATGTGTGTCTGATTCTGGCTAACAGTGCACCACAATAACAGCATTTAAAGTTGTTACGAGCCCAGAGGACTCAAAAACCCAACGGCAATAGAAATTCACCAAGACAATGGTTATTTAAACAAAAATTGCTTTTAATTTTCTTTAAACATATCAAGATCAATCTTAAACTTATTACTATTAACTTAACCACCTTCTAATTCTAAGCACACATGTATGTAATATGTATATGTTCAGGAAAGTTGACTGTTTCACAGTCCAATCATTCACTTTTCACTTCTGAGTTCACCGGTATCAGACAATTCTCATACTGTGCATAGAATTCAACATTTACGAATCTTCACCAGGCTCTGGTGCTTAAAGGTAAATGGTTACGCTCAGGAAGGTTTTTGTTGGTTTCAGAGAGATATTTGTTGCTCATTGGACACACACAAACTGATTTCCTCCAATCAGTCACTTCAGTGTCTTGCCAAAGAAACTTGCCCCATCATGGGTTTTCTAAATGATAACCTCCTCTTCCAGGTCACCACAGAGTTCCTCTTGTTTCCCTTATTTCAGGAGAAACACTCTAGCCAGCCATTTCCTCTTGTCAGGACTACAAGGGTTTTCAACAGGCTGAACTCAGAGCTCACAACTTCAAAATGGGGTCTTTCAACAAACAAACTCTCTCCCCCCCCTCTCTCTCCCCCCCCTCTCTCT